>NC_138293.1:7672500-8272500 GCF_965601325.2 Salmo salar
CGCTGCGAGAAGGGTTCGAAACTGCGCAGGGAGACCCCATTGGATTTCAAGTCCAACGCCTTAACCACTCGGCCATCGCAGCTCGCTATATTAACTACTAGGCCTTAACCAGTCGGCTATCTCATTCTGTCCATTTTACTTCTGTAAAGACTAGACTATCTACTGAAGAGCCTATTTGAACTGTTTGTCAAGGAATATATATTCTGAGCACTTGAATCAATGGACAAGTCCATGCATTCAGCACATTATCCATATCAAGTCACATGTTACAAATATAGACTGGTTTGTCAATGCGCTGCGAGCAGCTTTAAAAACTGTACGGGGAGAAAAAAATGATTTTCATTTCCAACGCTTAAAACACTTGGCCATTGCGGCTGTGTGAATCAAAGGAAAGTGATGAGGAGAAAGCACAAGTGGGCTATATACGCTTCGAGCAAGGTTAAAACATGTGTGGGGAGACCGCATTGAAATTCAGGTCCAACGTCTGAAAAACTCGGCCGTTGCAGCTGTTGGAATTCAAGTAAAGTAATTGGGATTTGGAAACAGACATCATTGGTGCAAAATTGTAAACTTGATTGCAAGACATATTGAACTTATTGTGCCAAATCACGCCTTAACCACTCGGCCATTACAGCTTTCTGAATAAGCTCACACAAAAGATTTCTGAGCACTTGAATCACTGGACAAGTCCATGCATTAAAAAGACTATCCACATCATGTCACCAAGGATATGTTCAGAATGAGGACTGGTTTGTCATAACGCTGCGAGCAGGGTTCGAACCTGCGCGGGGAGACCGCATTGGATTTCGAGTCCAACGGCTTAATCTCTCGGACATCACAGCTTGCTCTATTACCTTCCACGCCCTAACCAGTCCGCTATCTCGTTCTGTCCATTTTAACTCTAAAACGTCCAGATCATCGCTACTGAAGTACCGACTTGAAATGTTTGTCATGGAAGATACATTCTGAGCACTTGAATGAAAGCACAAGTGCATACATTATCCATATCAAGTCACCAAGTATATGTTAAAAAGAAAGAATGGCTTGCCATTGGGCTGCGAGCAGGGTTCGAACCTGCGCAGGGAGACCACATTGGATTTCAAATCCAACGCCTTAACCACTCGGCCATCGCGGCTCGCTATATTAACCACCAGGCCTTAACCAGTCGGCTATCTCATTCTGTCCATTTTACTTCTGTAAAGACTAGACTATCTACTGAAGAGCCTATTTGAACTGTTTGTCAAGGAATATATATTCTGAGCACTTGAATCAATGGACAAGTCCATGCATTCAGCACATTATCCATATCAAGTCACATGTTACAAATATAGACTGGTTTGTCAATGCGCTGCGAGCAGCTTAAAAACTGTATGGGGAGAAAACAATGGATTTCATTTCCAACGCTTAAAACACTTGGCCATTGTGAATCAAAGGAAAGTGATGAGGAGAAAGCACAAGTGGGCTATATACGCTTCGAGCAAGGTTAAAACATGTGTGGGGAGACCCCATTGAAATTCAGGTCCAACGTCTGAAAAACTCGGCCGTTGCAGCTGTTGGAATTCAAGTAAAGTAATTGGGATTTGGAAACAGACATCATTGGTGCAAAATGGTAAACTTGATTGCACGACATATTGAACTTATTGTGCCAAATCACTCCTTAACCACTCGGTCATTACAGCTTTCTGAATAAGCTCACACAAAAGATTTCTGAGCACTTGAATCACTGGACAAGTCCATGCATTAAAGAGACTATCCATATCAAGTCACCAAGGATATGTTCAGAATGAGGACTGGTTTGTCATAACGCTGCGAGCAGGGTTCGAACCTGCGCGAGGAGACCCCATAGGATTTCGAGTCCAAAGCCTTAACCTCTTGGCCATCACAGCTTGCTCTATTTCCTTCTACGCCCTAACCAGTCCGCTATCTCGTTCTGTCCATTTTAACTCTAAAACGTCCAGATCATCGCTACTGAAGTACCGACTTGAAATGTTTGTCATGGAAGATACATTCTGAGCACTTGAATCAAAGGACAAGTGCACACATTATCCATATCAAGTCACCAAGTATATGTTAAAAATAAAGAATGGTTTGCCATTGCGCTGCGAGCAGGGTTCGAACCTGCGCAGGGAGACCCCATTGGATTTCAAGTCCAACGCCTTAACCACTCGGCCATCGCAGCTCGCTATATTAACTACTAGGCCTTAACCAGTTGGCTATCTCATTCTGTCCATTTTACTTCTGTAAAGACTAGACTATCTACTGAAGAGCCTATTTGAACTGTTTGTCAAGGAATATATATTCTGAGCACTTGAATCAATGGACAAGTCCATGCATTCAGCACATTATCCATATCAAGTCACATGTTACAAATATAGACTGGTTTGTCAATGCGCTGCGAGCAGCTTTAAAAACTGTACGGGGAGAAAAAAATGATTTTCATTTCCAACGCTTAAAACACTTGGCCATTGCGGCTGTGTGAATCAAAGGAAAGTGATGAGGAGAAAGCACAAGTGGGCTATATACGCTTCGAGCAAGGTTAAAACATGTGTGGGGAGACCCCATTGAAATTCAGGTCCAACGTCTGAAAAACTCGGCCGTTGCAGCTGTTGGAATTCAAGTAAAGTAATTGGGATTTGGAAACAGACATCATTGGTGCAAAATGGTAAACTTGATTGCACGAGATATTGAACTTATTGTGCCAAATCACGCCTTAACCACTCGGTCATTACAGCTTTCTGAATAAGCTCACACAAAAGATTTCTGAGCACTTGAATCACTGGACAAGTCCATGCATTAAAGAGACTATCCATATCAAGTCACCAAGGATATGATCAGAATGAGGACTGGTTTGTCATAATGCTGCGAGCAGGGTTCGAACCTGCGCGGGGAGACCCCATTGGATTTCGAGTCCAACGCCTTAACCTCTCGGCCATCACAGCTTGCTCTATTATCATCTACGCCCTAACCAGTCCGCTATCTCGTTCTGTCCATTTTAACTCTAAAACGTCCAGATCATCGCTACTGAAGTACCGACTTGAAATGTTTGTCATGGAAGATACATTCTGAGCACTTGAATCAAAGGACAAGTGCACACATTATCCATATCAAGTCACCAAGTATATGTTAAAAATAAAGAATGGTTTGCCATTGCGCTGCGAGCAGGGTTCGAACCTGCGCAGGGAGACCCCATTGGATTTCAAGTCCAACGCCTTAACCACTCGGCCATCGCAGCTCGCTATATTAACTACTAGGCCTTAACCAGTTGGCTATCTCATTCTGTCCATTTTACTTCTGTAAAGACTAGACTATCTACTGAAGAGCCTATTTGAACTGTTTGTCAAGGAATATATATTCTGAGCACTTGAATCAATGGACAAGTCCATGCATTCAGCACATTATCCATATCAAGTCACATGTTACAAATATAGACTGGTTTGTCAATGCGCTGCGAGCAGCTTTAAAAACTGTACGGGGAGAAAAAAATGATTTTCATTTCCAACGCTTAAAACACTTGGCCATTGCGGCTGTGTGAATCAAAGGAAAGTGATGAGGAGAAAGCACAAGTGGGCTATATACGCTTCGAGCAAGGTTAAAACATGTGTGGGGAGACCCCATTGAAATTCAGGTCCAACGTCTGAAAAACTCGGCCGTTGCAGCTGTTGGAATTCAAGTAAAGTAATTGGGATTTGGAAACAGACATCATTGGTGCAAAATGGTAAACTTGATTGCACGAGATATTGAACTTATTGTGCCAAATCACGCCTTAACCACTCGGTCATTACAGCTTTCTGAATAAGCTCACACAAAAGATTTCTGAGCACTTGAATCACTGGACAAGTCCATGCATTAAAGAGACTATCCATATCAAGTCACCAAGGATATGATCAGAATGAGGACTGGTTTGTCATAATGCTGCGAGCAGGGTTCGAACCTGCGCGGGGAGACCCCATTGGATTTCGAGTCCAACGCCTTAACCTCTCGGCCATCACAGCTTGCTCTATTATCATCTACGCCCTAACCAGTCCGCTATCTCGTTCTGTCCATTTTAACTCTAAAACGTCCAGATCATCGCTACTGAAGTACCGACTTGAAATGTTTGTCATGGAAGATACATTCTGAGCACTTGAATCAAAGGACAAGTGCACACATTATCCATATCAAGTCACCAAGTATATGTTAAAAATAAAGAATGGTTTGCCATTGCGCTGCGAGCAGGGTTCGAACCTGCGCAGGGAGACCCCATTGGATTTCAAGTCCAACGCCTTAACCACTCGGCCATCGCAGCTCGCTATATTAACTACCAGGCCTTAACCAGTCGGCTATCTCATTCTGTCCATTTTACTTCTGTAAAGACTAGACTATCTACCGAAGAGCCTATTTGAACTGTTTGTCAAGTAATATATATTCTGAGCACTTGAATCAATGGACAAGTCCATGCATTCAGCACATTATCCACATCAAGTCACATGTTACAAATATAGACTGGTTTGTCAATGCGCTGCGAGCAGCTTTAAAAACTGTACGGGGAGAAAAAAATGATTTTCATTTCCAACGCTTAAAACACTTGGCCATTGCGGCTGTGTGAATCAAAGGAAAGTGATGAGGAGAAAGCACAAGTGGGCTATATACGCTTCGAGCAAGGTTAAAACATGTGTGGGGAGACCCCATTGAAATTCAGGTCCAACGTCTGAAAAACTCGGCCGTTGCAGCTGTTGGAATTCAAGTAAAGTAATTGGGATTTGGAAACAGACATCATTGGTGCAAAATGGTAAACTTGATTTCACGACATATTGAACTTATTGTGCCAAATCACGCCTTAACCACTCGGTCATTACAGCTTTCTGAATAAGCTCACACAAAAGATTTCTGAGCACTTGAATCACTGGACAAGTCCATGCATTAAAGAGACTATCCATATCAAGTCACCAAGGATATGTTCAGAATGAGGACTGGTTTGTCATAATGCTGCGAGCAGGGTTCGAACCTGCGCGGGGAGACCCCATTGGATTTCGAGTCCAACGCCTTAACCTCTCGGCCATCACAGCTTGCTCTATTATCATCTACGCCCTAACCAGTCCGCTATCTCGTTCTGTCCATTTTAACTCTAAAACGTCCAGATCATCGCTACTGAAGTACCGACTTGAAATGTTTGTCATGGAAGATACATTCTGAGCACTTGAATCAAAGGACAAGTGCACACATTATCCATATCAAGTCACCAAGTATATGTTAAAAATAAAGAATGGTTTGCCATTGCGCTGCGAGCAGGGTTCGAACCTGCGCAGGGAGACCCCATTGGATTTCAAGTCCAACGCCTTAACCACTCGGCCATCGCAGCTCGCTATATTAACTACCAGGCCTTAACCAGTCGGCTATCTCATTCTGTCCATTTTACTTCTGTAAAGACTAGACTATCTACCGAAGAGCCTATTTGAACTGTTTGTCAAGTAATATATATTCTGAGCACTTGAATCAATGGACAAGTCCATGCATTCAGCACATTATCCATATCAAGTCACATGTTACAAATATAGACTGGTTTGTCAATGCGCTGCGAGCAGCTTTAAAAACTGTACGGCGAGAAAAAAATGATTTTCATTTCCAACGCTTAAAACACTTGGCCATTGCGGCTGTGTGAATCAAAGGAAAGTGATGAGGAGAAAGCACAAGTGGGCTATATACGCTTCGAGCAAGGTTAAAACATGTGTGGGGAGACCCCATTGAAATTCAGGTCCAACGTCTGAAAAACTCGGCCGTTGCAGCTGTTGGAATTCAAGTAAAGTAATTGGGATTTGGAAACAGACATCATTGGTGCAAAATGGTAAACTTGATTGCACGACATATTGAACTTATTGTGCCAAATCACGCCTTAACCACTCGGTCATTACAGCTTTCTGAATAAGCTCACACAAAAGATTTCTGAGCACTTGAATCACTGGACAAGTCCATGCATTAAAGAAACTATCCATATCAAGTCACCAAGGATATGTTCAGAATGAGGACTGGTTTGTCATAACGCTGCGAGCAGGGTTCGAACCTGCGCGGGGAGACCCCATTGGATTTCGTGTCCAGCGCCTTAACCTCTCGGCCATCACAGCTTGCTCTATTACCTTCTACGCCCTAACCAGTCCGCTATCTCGTTCTGTCCATTTTAACTCTAAAACGTCCAGATCATCGCTACTGAAGTACCGACTTGAAATGTTTGTCATGGAAGATACATTCTGAGCACTTGATTCAAAGGACAAGTGCACACATTATCCATATCAAGTCACCAAGTATATGTTAAAAATAAAGAATGGTTTGCCATTGCGCTGCGAGCAGGGTTCGAACCTGCGCAGGGACACCCCATTGGATTTCAAGTCCAACGCCTTAACCACTCAGCCATCGCAGCTCGCTATATTAACTACTAGGCCTTAACCAGTCGGCTATCTCATTCTGTCCATTTTACTTCTGTAAAGACTAGACTATCTACCGAAGAGCCTATTTGAACTGTTTGTCAAGGAATATATATTCTGAGCACTTGAATCAATGGACAAGTCCATGCATTCAGCACATTATCCATATCAAGTCACATGTTACAAATATAGACTGGTTTGTCAATGCGCTGCGAGCAGCTTTAAAAACTGTACGGGGAGAAAAAAATGATTTTCATTTCCAACGCTTAAAACACTTGGCCATTGCAGCTGTGTGAATCAAAGGAAAGTGATGAGGAGAAAGCACAAGTGGGCTATATACGCTTCGAGCAAGGTTAAAACATGTGTGGGGAGACCCCATTGAAATTCAGGTCCAACGTCTGAAAAACTCGGCCGTTGCAGCTGTTGGAATTCAAGTAAAGTAATTGGGATTTGGAAACAGACATCATTGGTGCAAAATGGTAAACTTGATTGCACGACATATTGAACTTATTGTGCCAAATCACGCCTTAACCACTCGGTCATTACAGCTTTCTGAATAAGCTCACACAAAAGATTGCTGAGCACTTGAATCACTGGACAAGTCCATGCATTAAAGAGACTATCCATATCAAGTCACCAAGGATATGTTCAGAATGAGGACTGGTTTGTCATAAAGCTGCGAGCAGGGTTCGAACCTGCGCGGGGAGACCCCATTGGATTTCTAGTCCAACGCCTTAACCTCTTGGCCATCACAGCTTGCTCTATTACCTTCTACGCCCTAACCAGTCCGCTATCTCGTTCTGTCCATTTTAACTCTAAAACGTCCAGATCATCGCTACTGAAGTACCGACTTCAAATGTTTGTCATGGAAGATACATTCTGAGCACTTGAATCAAAGGACAAGTGCACACATTATCCATATCAAGTCACCAAGTATATGTTAAAAATCAAGAATGGTTTGCCATTGCGCTGCGAGCAGGGTTCGAACCTGCGCAGGGAGACCCCATTGGATTTCAAGTCCAACGCCTTAACCACTCGGCCATCGCAGCTCGCTATATTAACTACTAGGCCTTAACCAGTCGGCTATCTCATTCTGTCCATTTTACTTCTGTAAAGACTAGACTATCTACTGAAGAGCCTATTTGAACTGTTTGTCAAGGAATATATATTCTGAGCACTTGAATCAATGGACAAGTCCATGCATTCAGCACATTATCCATATCAAGTCACATGTTACAAATATAGACTGGTTTGTCAATGCGCTGCGAGCAGCTTAAAAACTGTATGGGGAGAAAACAATGGATTTCATTTCCAACGCTTAAAACACTTGGCCATTGTGAATCAAAGGAAAGTGATGAGGAGAAAGCACAAGTGGGCTATATACGCTTCGAGCAAGGTTAAAACATGTGTGGGGAGACCCCATTGAAATTCAGGTCCAACGTCTGAAAAACTCGGCCGTTGCAGCTGTTGGAATTCAAGTAAAGTAATTGGGATTTGGAAACAGACATCATTGGTGCAAAATGGTAAACTTGATTGCACGACATATTGAACTTATTGTGCCAAATCACGCTTTAACCACTCGGTCATTACAGCTTTCTGAATAAGCTCACACAAAAGATTTCTGAGCACTTGAATCACTGGACAAGTCCATGCATTAAAGAGACTATCCATATCAAGTCACCAAGGATATGTTCAGAATGAGGACTGGTTTGTCATAACGCTGCGAGCAGGGTTCGAACCTGCGCGGGGAGACCCAATTGGATTTCGAGTCCAACGCCTTAACCTCTCGGCCATCACAGCTTGCTCTATTACCTTCTACGCCCTAACCAGTCCGCTATCTCGTTCTGTCCATTTTAACTCTAAAACGTCCAGATCATCGCTACTGAAGTACCGACTTGAAATGTTTGTCATGGAAGATACATTCTGAGCACTTGAATCAAAGGACAAGTGCACACATTATCCATATCAAGTCACCAAGTATATGTTAAAAATAAAGAATGGTTTGCCATTGCGCTGCGAGCAGGGTTCGAACCTGCGCAGGGAGACCCCGTTGGATTTGAAGACCAACGCCTTAACCACTCGGCCATCGCAGCTCGCTATATTAACTACTAGGCCTTAACCAGTCGGCTATCTCATTCTGTCCATTTTACTTCTGTAAAGACTAGACTATCTACCGAAGAGCCTATTTGAACTGTTTGTCAAGGAATATATATTCTGAGCACTTGAATCAATGGACAAGTCCATGCATTCAGCACATTATCCACATCAAGTCACATGTTACAAATATAGACTGGTTTGTCAATGCGCTGCGAGCAGCTTTAAAAACTGTACGGGGAGAAAAAAATGATTTTCATTTCCAACGCTTAAAACACTTGGCCATTGCGGCTGTGTGAATCAAAGGAAAGTGATGAGGAGAAAGCACAAGTGGGCTATATACGCTTCGAGCAAGGTTAAAACATGTGTGGGGAGACCCCATTGAAATTCAGGTCCAACGTCTGAAAAACTCGGCCGTTGCAGCTGTTGGAATTCAAGTAAAGTAATTGGGATTTGGAAACAGACATCATTGGTGCAAAATGGTAAACTTGATTGCACGACATATTGAACTTATTGTGCCTAATCACGCCTTAACCACTCGGTCATTACAGCTTTCTGAATAAGCTCACACAAACGATTTCTGAGCACTTGAATCACTGGACAAGTCCATGCATTAAAGAGACTATCCATATCAAGTCACCAAGGATATGTTCAGAATGAGGACTGGTTTGTCATAACGCTGCGAGCAGGGTTCGAACCTGCGCGGGGAGACCCCATTGGATTTCGAGTACAACGCCTTAATCTCTCGGCCATCACAGCTTGCTCTATTACCTTCCACGCCCTAACCAGTCCGCTATCTCGTTCTGTCCATTTTAACTCTAAAACGTCCAGATCATCGCTACTGAAGTACCGACTTGAAATGTTTGTCATGGAAGATACATTCTGAGCACTTGAATCAAAGGACAAGTGCACACATTATCCATATCAAGTCACCAAGTATAAGTTAAAAATAAAGAATGGTTTGCCATTGCGCTGCGAGCAGGGTTCGAACCTGCGCAGGGAGACCCCATTGGATTTCAAGTCCAACGCCTTAACCACTCGGCCATCGCAGCTCGCTATATTAATTACTAGGCCTTAAAACCTCTTGAGGATACCCTAGGATAGGGGGCGCCACAGCGCATTTTGAAAAAAAATCGTTCCCATTTTCAACGGCCTACTAATCAAACTCAGAAGATAGGGCATGCATATACTTATTATATATGGATAGAAAACACTATAAAGTTTCTAAAACTGTTTGAATGGTGTCTGTGAGTATAACAGAACTCATTTGGCAGGCAAAACCCTGAGACATTTTCTGACAGGAAGTGGATACCTGATGTGTTGTATTGACTTTAAACCTATCCCATTGAAAAACACAGGGGTTTAGGAATATTTTGGCACTTCCTATTGCTTCCACTAGATGTCGCCAGTCCTTTCACAGTGGTTTGAGCCTTATAGAGTCAAAACTCAGTGAATGACAGGAGTTTGAAATTGGTCACAGGGGATGGGCCATCACCATTATGACGCCGGCGGCCATGTCTGCCCCCACCTTTGGAAACGGTTTTAAAGGCCATGACATCATCCCCCTCGAATCTTATTGGCTCTCTTGGTGTTAGAGGCCCTGAACATTTATTTTATACAACGTTTGACATGTTTGAACGAACCTACATGCGCGAGGATTGCTTTCATTATGAAGTGCAGAGCTGCGTTTGGAGAGAGCCATAGGACGCGCTACCAACATCAGGCTAATGGAACGTGAAGTATGGACTTTTTGACCGAAAATACATCTGTTGTGGACCTGGGATGCTTTCTGATGAAGACAACTAAAGGTAGGCGATTATTGACAATATTATAGAAGATGAGATGGTTCATACTGTTGCGTCCAAGATGGCGCCGAGCACTGTATATTAGCTGATTTTCTGAGTATCGCATCTCCTTTTATCGCAAAGTGTGATTACCCAGTAAAGTTAATTTAAAATCTGGTATGACGGGTGTTCTCAAGAGATATTCATCTATAAATGTTAGATTGACAATATACATTTAAAAAATCGTTATAGTATAGCAATTTATTGAAACGTAGCATTGTTTACCGGGACGCTTTTGAGGGGAAATTAGGTAGTCAACGTCAGACAGAGATGTAAAATGCTGTTTTTATATATAAATATGACCTTTATTGAACAAAAGAATGCATGCATTGTATAACATGATGTCCTAGGGGTGCCATCTGATGAAGTTTGTAAAAGGTTAGTGCTACATTTAGCTGTTTATTGATAATATGTGATGGAAGTGGTTGGTCGGAAAATGGCTATGAAGCTGCTTTTTACGATGGACTCATCTAATATAATCTAATGATTTGCTTTTCCTGTAAAACCTTTTTGAAATCGGACGACGTGGGTCGATTCAGGAGAGGTGTATCTATAAAAAAAAAAAATATATATTTTTTATTTTTGTAAAAAATTATGATAATTTTTTAATGCTAATTGGCGATATGATTTTTCGCTGGATTTTGATCCCGCTAACGGGATCAGATGCTCAAGCCTTAATCTCTCGGCCATCACAGCTTGCTCTATTACCTTCCACGCCCTAACCAGTCCGCTATCTCGTTCTGTCCATTTTAACTCTAAAACGTCCAGATCATCGCTACTGAAGTACCGACTTGAAATGTTTGTCATGGAAGATACATTCTGAGCACTTGAATCAAAGGACAAGTGCACACATTATCCATATCAAGTCACCAAGTATAAGTTAAAAATAAAGAATGGTTTGCCATTGCGCTGCGAGCAGGGTTCGAACCTGCGCAGGGAGACCCCATTGGATTTCAAGTCCAACGCCTTAACCACTCGGCCATCGCAGCTCGCTATATTAATTACTAGGCCTTAACCAGTCGGCTATCTCATTCTGTCCATTTTACTTCTGTAAAGACTAGACTATCTACTGAAGAGCCTATTTGAACTGTTTGTCAAGGAATATATATTCTGAGCACTTGAATCAATGGACAAGTCCATGCATTCAGCACATTATCCATATCAAGTCACATGTTACAAATATAGACTGGTTTGTCAATGCGCTGCGAGCAGCTTTAAAAACTGTACGGGGAGAAAAAAATGATTTTCATTTCCAACGCTTAAAACACTTGGCCATTGCGGCTGTGTGAATCAAAGGAAAGTGATGAGGAGAAAGCACAAGTGGGCTATATACGCTTCGAGCAAGGTTAAAACATGTGTGGGGAGACCCCATTGAAATTCAGGTCCAACGTCTGAAAAACTCGGCCGTTGCAGCTGTTGGAATTCAAGTAAAGTAATTGGGATTTGGAAACAGACATCATTGGTGCAAAATGGTAAACTTGATTGCACGACATATTGAACTTATTGTGCCAAATCACGCCTTAACCACTCGGTCATTACAGCTTTCTGAATAAGCTCACACAAAAGATTTCTGAGCACTTGAATCACTGGACAAGTCCATGCATTAAAGAGACTATCCATATCAAGTCACCAAGGATATGTTCAGAATGAGGACTGGTTTGTCATAACGCTGCGAGCAGGGTTCGAACCTGCGCGGGGAGACCCCATTGGATTTCGTGTCCAGCGCCTTAACCTCTCGGCCATCACAGCTTGCTCTATTACCTTCTACGCCCTAACCAGTCCGCTATCTCGTTCTGTCCATTTTAACTCTAAAACGTCCAGATCATCGCTACTGAAGTACCGACTTGAAATGTTTGTCATGGAAGATACATTCTGAGCACTTGATTCAAAGGACAAGTGCACACATTATCCATATCAAGTCACCAAGTATATGTTAAAAATAAAGAATGGTTTGCCATTGCGCTGCGAGCAGGGTTCGAACCTGCGCAGGGAGACCCCATTGGATTTCAAGTCCAACGCCTTAACCACTCGGCCATCGCAGCTCGCTATATTAACTACTAGGCCTTAACCAGTCGGCTATCTCATTCTGTCCATTTTACTTCTGTAAAGACTAGACTATCTACCGAAGAGCCTATTTGAACTGTTTGTCAAGGAATATATATTCTGAGCACTTGAATCAATGGACAAGTCCATGCATTCAGCACATTATCCATATCAAGTCACATGTTACAAATATAGACTGGTTTGTCAATGCGCTGCGAGCAGCTTTAAAAACTGTACAGAGAGAAAAAAATGATTTTCATTTCCAACGCTTAAAACACTTGGCCATTGCGGCTGTGTGAATCAAAGGAAAGTGATGAGGAGAAAGCACAAGTGGGCTATATACGCTTCGAGCAAGGTTAAAACATGTGTGGGGAGACCCCATTGAAATTCAGGTCCAACGTCTGAAAAACTCGGCCGTTGCAGCTGTTGGAATTCAAGTAAAGTAATTGGGATTTGGAAACAGACATCATTGGTGCAAAATGGTAAACTTGATTGCAAGACATATTGAACTTATTGTGCCAAATCACACCTTAACCACTCGGCCATTACAGCTTTCTGAATAAGCTCACACAAAAGATTTCTGAGCACTTGAATCACTGGACAAGTCCATGCATTAAAAAGACTATCCATATCATGTCACCAAGGATATGTTCAGAATGAGGACTGGATTGTCATAACGCTGCGAGCAGGGTTCGAACCTGCGCGGGGAGACCCCATTGGATTTCGAGTCCAACGCCTTAACCTCTCGGCCATCACAGCTTGCTCTATTACCTTCTACGCCCTAACCAGTCCGCTATCTCGTTCTGTCCATTTTAACTCTAAAACGTCCAGATCATCGCTACTGAAGTACCGACTTGAAATGTTTGTCATGGAAGATACATTCTGAGCACTTGAATCAAAGGACAAGTGCACACATTATCCATATCAAGTCACCAAGTATATGTTAAAAATAAAGAATGGTTTGCCATTGCGCTGCGAGCAGGGTTCGAACCTGCGCAGGGAGACCCCATTGGATTTCAAGTCCAACGCCTTAACCACTCGGCCATCGCAGCTCGCTATATTAACTACTAGGCCTTAACCAGTCGGCTATCTCATTCTGTCCATTTTACTTCTGTAAAGACTAGACTATCTACTGAAGAGCCTATTTGAACTGTTTGTCAAGGAATATATATTCTGAGCACTTGAATCAATGGACAATTCCATGCATTCAGCACATTATCCATATCAAGTCACATGTTACAAATATAGACTGGTTTGTCAATGCGCTGCGAGCAGCTTTAAAAACTGTACGGGGAGAAAAAAATTATTTTCATTTCCAACGCTTAAAACACTTGGCCATTGCGGCTGTGTGAATCAAAGGAAAGTGATGAGGAGAAAGCACAAGTGGGCTATATACGCTTCGAGCAAGGTTAAAACATGTGTGGGGAGACCCCATTGAAATTCAGGTCCAACGTCTGAAAAACTCGGCCGTTGCAGCTGTTGGAATTCAAGTAAAGTAATTGGGATTTGGAAACAGACATCATTGGTGCAAAATGGTAAACTTGATTGCACGACATATTGAACTTATTGTGCCAAATCACGCCTTAACCACTCGGTCATTACAGCTTTCTGAATAAGCTCACACAAAAGATTTCTGAGCACTTGAATCACTGGACAAGTCCATGCATTAAAGAGACTATCCATATCAAGTCACCAAGGATATGATCAGAATGAGGACTGGTTTGTCATAACGCTGCGAGCAGGGTTCGAACCTGCGCGGGGAGACCCCATTGGATTTCGAGTCCAACGCCTTAACCTCTCGGCCATCACAGCTTGCTCTATTACCTTCTACGCCCTAACCAGTCCGCTATCTCGTTCTGTTCATTTTAACTCTAAAACGTCCAGATCATCGCTACTGAAGTACCGACTTGAAATGTTTGTCATGGAAGATACATTCTGAGCACTTGAATCAAAGGACAAGTGCACACATTATCCATATCAAGTCACCAAGTATATGTTAAAAATAAAGAATGGTTTGCCATTGCGCTGCGAGCAGGGTTCGAACGTGCGCAGGGAGACCCCATTGGATTTCAAGTCCAACGCCTTAACCACTCGGCCATCGCAGCTCGCTATATTAACTACTAGGCCTTAACCAGTCGGCTATCTCATTCTGTCCATTTTACTTCTGTAAAGACTAGACTATCTACTGAAGAGCCTATTTGAACTGTTTGTCAAGGAATATATATTCTGAGCACTTGAATCAATGGACAAGTCCATGCATTCAGCACATTATCCATATCAAGTCACATGTTACAAATATAGACTGGTTTGTCAATGCGCTGCGAGCAGCTTTAAAAACTGTACGGGGAGAAAAAAATGATTTTCATTTCCAACGCTTAAAACACTTGGCCATTGCGGCTGTGTGAATCAAAGGAAAGTGATGAGGAGAAAGCACAAGTGGGCTATATACGCTTCGAGCAAGGTTAAAACATGTGTGGGGAGACCCCATTGAAATTCAGGTCCAACGTCTGAAAAACTCGGCCGTTGCAGCTGTTGGAATTCAAGTAAAGTAATTGGGATTTGGAAACAGACATCATTGGTGCAAAATGGTAAACTTGATTGCACGACATATTGAACTTATTGTGCCAAATCACGCCTTAACCACTCGGTCATTACAGCTTTCTGAATAAGCTCACACAAAAGATTTCTGAGCACTTGAATCACTGGACAAGTCCATGCATTAAAGAGACTATCCATATCAAGTCACCAAGGATATGATCAGAATGAGGACTGGTTTGTCATAACGCTGCGAGCAGGGTTCGAACCTGCGCGGGGAGACCCCATTGGATTTCGAGTCCAACGCCTTAACCTCTCGGCCATCACAGCTTGCTCTATTACCTTCTACGCCCTAACCAGTCCGCTATCTCGTTCTGTTCATTTTAACTCTAAAACGTCCAGATCATCGCTACTGAAGTACCGACTTGAAATGTTTGTCATGGAAGATACATTCTGAGCACTTGAATCAAAGGACAAGTGCACACATTATCCATATCAAGTCACCAAGTATATGTTAAAAATAAAGAATGGTTTGCCATTGCGCTGCGAGCAGGGTTCGAACGTGCGCAGGGAGACCCCATTGGATTTCAAGTCCAACGCCTTAACCACTCGGCCATCGCAGCTCGCTATATTAACTACTAGGCCTTAACCAGTCGGCTATCTCATTCTGTCCATTTTACTTCTGTAAAGACTAGACTATCTACTGAAGAGCCTATTTGAACTGTTTGTCAAGGAATATATATTCTGAGCACTTGAATCAATGGACAAGTCCATGCATTCAGCACATTATCCATATCAAGTCACATGTTACAAATATAGACTGGTTTGTCAATGCGCTGCGAGCAGCTTTAAAAACTGTACGGGGAGAAAAAAATGATTTTCATTTCCAACGCTTAAAACACTTGGCCATTGCGGCTGTGTGAATCAAAGGAAAGTGATGAGGAGAAAGCACAAGTGGGCTATATACGCTTCGAGCAAGGTTAAAACATGTGTGGGGAGACCCCATTGAAATTCAGGTCCAACGTCTGAAAAACTCGGCCGTTGCAGCTGTTGGAATTCAAGTAAAGTAATTGGGATTTGGAAACAGACATCATTGGTGCAAAATGGTAAACTTGATTGCACCACATATTGAACTTATTGTGCCAAATCACGCCTTAACCACTCGGTCATTACAGCTTTCTGAATAAGCTCACACAAAAGATTTCTGAGCACTTGAATCACTGGACAAGTCCATGCATTAAAGAGACTATCCATATCAAGTCACCAAGGATATGTTCAGAATGAGGACTGGTTTGTCATAACGCTGCGAGCAGGGTTCGAACCTGCGCGGGGAGACCCCATTGGATTTCGAGTACAACGCCTTAATCTCTCGGCCATCACAGCTTGCTCTATTACCTTCCACGCCCTAACCAGTCCGCTATCTCGTTCTGTCCATTTTAACTCTAAAACGTCCAGATCATCGCTACTGAAGTACCGACTTGAAATGTTTGTCATGGAAGATACATTCTGAGCACTTGAATCAAAGGACAAGTGCACACATTATCCATATCAAGTCACCAAGTATAAGTTAAAAATAAAGAATGGTTTGCCATTGCGCTGCGAGCAGGGTTCGAACCTGCGCAGGGAGACCCCATTGGATTTCAAGTCCAACGCCTTAACCACTCGGCCATCGCAGCTCGCTATATTAATTACTAGGCCTTAAAACCTCTTGAGGATACCCTAGGATAGGGGGCGCCACAGCGCATTTTGAAAAAAAATCGTTCCCATTTTCAACGGCCTACTAATCAAACTCAGAAGATAGGGCATGCATATACTTATTATATATGGATAGAAAACACTATAAAGTTTCTAAAACTGTTTGAATGGTGTCTGTGAGTATAACAGAACTCATTTGGCAGGCAAAACCCTGAGACATTTTCTGACAGGAAGTGGATACCTGATGTGTTGTATTGACTTTAAACCTATCCCATTGAAAAACACAGGGGTTTAGGAATATTTTGGCACTTCCTATTGCTTCCACTAGATGTCGCCAGTCCTTTCACAGTGGTTTGAGCCTTATAGAGTCAAAACTCAGTGAATGACAGGAGTTTGAAATTGGTCACAGGGGATGGGCCATCACCATTATGACGCCGGCGGCCATGTCTGCCCCCACCTTTGGAAACGGTTTTAAAGGCCATGACATCATCCCCCTCGAATCTTATTGGCTCTCTTGGTGTTAGAGGCCCTGAACATTTATTTTATACAACGTTTGACATGTTTGAACGAACCTACATGCGCGAGGATTGCTTTCATTATGAAGTGCAGAGCTGCGTTTGGAGAGAGCCATAGGACGCGCTACCAACATCAGGCTAATGGAACGTGAAGTATGGACTTTTTGACCGAAAATACATCTGTTGTGGACCTGGGATGCTTTCTGATGAAGACAACTAAAGGTAGGCGATTATTGACAATATTATAGAAGATGAGATGGTTCATACTGTTGCGTCCAAGATGGCGCCGAGCACTGTATATTAGCTGATTTTCTGAGTATCGCATCTCCTTTTATCGCAAAGTGTGATTACCCAGTAAAGTTAATTTAAAATCTGGTATGACGGGTGTTCTCAAGAGATATTCATCTATAAATGTTAGATTGACAATATACATTTAAAAAATCGTTATAGTATAGCAATTTATTGAAACGTAGCATTGTTTACCGGGACGCTTTTGAGGGGAAATTAGGTAGTCAACGTCAGACAGAGATGTAAAATGCTGTTTTTATATATAAATATGACCTTTATTGAACAAAAGAATGCATGCATTGTATAACATGATGTCCTAGGGGTGCCATCTGATGAAGTTTGTAAAAGGTTAGTGCTACATTTAGCTGTTTATTGATAACATGTGATGGAAGTGGTTGGTCGGAAAATGGCTATGAAGCTGCTTTTTACGATGGACTCATCTAATATAATCTAATGATTTGCTTTTCCTGTAAAACCTTTTTGAAATCGGACGACGTGGGTCGATTCAGGAGAGGTGTATCTATAAAAAAAAAAAATATATATTTTTTATTTTTGTAAAAAATTATGATAATTTTTTAATGCTAATTGGCGATATGATTTTTCGCTGGATTTTGATCCCGCTAACGGGATCAGATGCTCAAGCCTTAATCTCTCGGCCATCACAGCTTGCTCTATTACCTTCCACGCCCTAACCAGTCCGCTATCTCGTTCTGTCCATTTTAACTCTAAAACGTCCAGATCATCGCTACTGAAGTACCGACTTGAAATGTTTGTCATGGAAGATACATTCTGAGCACTTGAATCAAAGGACAAGTGCACACATTATCCATATCAAGTCACCAAGTATAAGTTAAAAATAAAGAATGGTTTGCCATTGCGCTGCGAGCAGGGTTCGAACCTGCGCAGGGAGACCCCATTGGATTTCAAGTCCAACGCCTTAACCACTCGGCCATCGCAGCTCGCTATATTAATTACTAGGCCTTAACCAGTCGGCTATCTCATTCTGTCCATTTTACTTCTGTAAAGACTAGACTATCTACTGAAGAGCCTATTTGAACTGTTTGTCAAGGAATATATATTCTGAGCACTTGAATCAATGGACAAGTCCATGCATTCAGCACATTATCCATATCAAGTCACATGTTACAAATATAGACTGGTTTGTCAATGCGCTGCGAGCAGCTTTAAAAACTGTACGGGGAGAAAAAAATGATTTTCATTTCCAACGCTTAAAACACTTGGCCATTGCGGCTGTGTGAATCAAAGGAAAGTGATGAGGAGAAAGCACAAGTGGGCTATATACGCTTCGAGCAAGGTTAAAACATGTGTGGGGAGACCCCATTGAAATTCAGGTCCAACGTCTGAAAAACTCGGCCGTTGCAGCTGTTGGAATTCAAGTAAAGTAATTGGGATTTGGAAACAGACATCATTGGTGCAAAATGGTAAACTTGATTGCACGACATATTGAACTTATTGTGCCAAATCACGCCTTAACCACTCGGTCATTACAGCTTTCTGAATAAGCTCACACAAAAGATTTCTGAGCACTTGAATCACTGGACAAGTCCATGCATTAAAGAGACTATCCATATCAAGTCACCAAGGATATGTTCAGAATGAGGACTGGTTTGTCATAACGCTGCGAGCAGGGTTCGAACCTGCGCGGGGAGACCCCATTGGATTTCGTGTCCAGCGCCTTAACCTCTCGGCCATCACAGCTTGCTCTATTACCTTCTACGCCCTAACCAGTCCGCTATCTCGTTCTGTCCATTTTAACTCTAAAACGTCCAGATCATCGCTACTGAAGTACCGACTTGAAATGTTTGTCATGGAAGATACATTCTGAGCACTTGATTCAAAGGACAAGTGCACACATTATCCATATCAAGTCACCAAGTATATGTTAAAAATAAAGAATGGTTTGCCATTGCGCTGCGAGCAGGGTTCGAACCTGCGCAGGGAGACCCCATTGGATTTCAAGTCCAACGCCTTAACCACTCGGCCATCGCAGCTCGCTATATTAACTACTAGGCCTTAACCAGTCGGCTATCTCATTCTGTCCATTTTACTTCTGTAAAGACTAGACTATCTACCGAAGAGCCTATTTGAACTGTTTGTCAAGGAATATATATTCTGAGCACTTGAATCAATGGACAAGTCCATGCATTCAGCACATTATCCATATCAAGTCACATGTTACAAATATAGACTGGTTTGTCAATGCGCTGCGAGCAGCTTTAAAAACTGTACGGGGAGAAAAAAATGATTTTCATTTCCAACGCTTAAAACACTTGGCCATTGCGGCTGTGTGAATCAAAGGAAAGTGATGAGGAGAAAGCACAAGTGGGCTATATACGCTTCGAGCAAGGTTAAAACATGTGTGGGGAGACCCCATTGAAATTCAGGTCCAACGTCTGAAAAACTCGGCCGTTGCAGCTGTTGGAATTCAAGTAAAGTAATTGGGATTTGGAAACAGACATCATTGGTGCAAAATGGTAAACTTGATTGCAAGACATATTGAACTTATTGTGCCAAATCACACCTTAACCACTCGGCCATTACAGCTTTCTGAATAAGCTCACACAAAAGATTTCTGAGCACTTGAATCACTGGACAAGTCCATGCATTAAAAAGACTATCCATATCATGTCACCAAGGATATGTTCAGAATGAGGACTGGATTGTCATAACGCTGCGAGCAGGGTTCGAACCTGCGCGGGGAGACCCCATTGGATTTCGAGTCCAACGCCTTAACCTCTCGGCCATCACAGCTTGCTCTATTACCTTCTACGCCCTAACCAGTCCGCTATCTCGTTCTGTCCATTTTAACTCTAAAACGTCCAGATCATCGCTACTGAAGTACCGACTTGAAATGTTTGTCATGGAAGATACATTCAGAGCACTTGAATCAAAGGACAAGTGCACACATTATCCATATCAAGTCACCAAGTATATGTTAAAAATAAAGAATGGTTTGCCATTGCGCTGCGAGCAGGGTTCGAACCTGTGCAGGGAGACCCCATTGGATTTCAAGTCCAACGCCTTAACCACTCGGCCATCGCAGCTCGCTATATTAACTACCAGGCCTTAACCAGTCGGCTATCTCATTCTGTCCATTTTACTTCTGTAAAGACTAGACTATCTACTGAAGAGCCTATTTGAACTGTTTGTCAAGGAATATATATTCTGAGCACTTGAATCAATGGACAAGTCCATGCATTCAGCACATTATCCATATCAAGTCACATGTTACAAATATAGACTGGTTTGTCAATGCGCTGCGAGCAGCTTTAAAAACTGTACGGGGAGAAAAAAATTATTTTCATTTCCAACGCTTAAAACACTTGGCCATTGCGGCTGTGTGAATCAAAGGAAAGTGATGAGGAGAAAGCACAAGTGGGCTATATACGCTTCGAGCAAGGTTAAAACATGTGTGGGGAGACCCCATTGAAATTCAGGTCCAACGTCTGAAAAACTCGGCCGTTGCAGCTGTTGGAATTCAAGTAAAGTAATTGGGATTTGGAAACAGACATCATTGGTGCAAAATGGTAAACTTGATTGCACGACATATTGAACTTATTGTGCCAAATCACGCCTTAACCACTCGGTCATTACAGCTTTCTGAATAAGCTCACACAAAAGATTTCTGAGCACTTGAATCACTGGACAAGTCCATGCATTAAAGAGACTATCCATATCAAGTCACCAAGGATATGATCAGAATGAGGACTGGTTTGTCATAACGCTGCGAGCAGGGTTCGAACCTGCGCGGGGAGACCCCATTGGATTTCGAGTCCAACGCCTTAACCTCTCGGCCATCACAGCTTGCTCTATTACCTTCTACGCCCTAACCAGTCCGCTATCTCGTTCTGTTCATTTTAACTCTAAAACGTCCAGATCATCGCTACTGAAGTACCGACTTGAAATGTTTGTCATGGAAGATACATTCTGAGCACTTGAATCAAAGGACAAGTGCACACATTATCCATATCAAGTCACCAAGTATATGTTAAAAATAAAGAATGGTTTGCCATTGCGCTGCGAGCAGGGTTCGAACCTGCGCAGGGAGACCCCATTGGATTTCAAGTCCAACGCCTTAACCACTCGGCCATCGCAGCTCGCTATATTAACTACTAGGCCTTAACCAGTCGGCTATCTCATTCTGTCCATTTTACTTCTGTAAAGACTAGACTATCTACTGAAGAGCCTATTTGAACTGTTTGTCAAGGAATATATATTCTGAGCACTTGAATCAATGGACAATTCCATGCATTCAGCACATTATCCATATCAAGTCACATGTTACAAATATAGACTGGTTTGTCAATGCGCTGCGAGCAGCTTTAAAAACTGTACGGGGAGAAAAAAATTATTTTCATTTCCAACGCTTAAAACACTTGGCCATTGCGGCTGTGTGAATCAAAGGAAAGTGATGAGGAGAAAGCACAAGTGGGCTATATACGCTTCGAGCAAGGTTAAAACATGTGTGGGGAGACCCCATTGAAATTCAGGTCCAACGTCTGAAAAACTCGGCCGTTGCAGCTGTTGGAATTCAAGTAAAGTAATTGGGATTTGGAAACAGACATCATTGGTGCAAAATGGTAAACTTGATTGCACGACATATTGAACTTATTGTGCCAAATCACGCCTTAACCACTCGGTCATTACAGCTTTCTGAATAAGCTCACACAAAAGATTTCTGAGCACTTGAATCACTGGACAAGTCCATGCATTAAAGAGACTATCCATATCAAGTCACCAAGGATATGATCAGAATGAGGACTGGTTTGTCATAACGCTGCGAGCAGGGTTCGAACCTGCGCGGGGAGACCCCATTGGATTTCGAGTCCAACGCCTTAACCTCTCGGCCATCACAGCTTGCTCTATTACCTTCTACGCCCTAACCAGTCCGCTATCTCGTTCTGTTCATTTTAACTCTAAAACGTCCAGATCATCGCTACTGAAGTACCGACTTGAAATGTTTGTCATGGAAGATACATTCTGAGCACTTGAATCAAAGGACAAGTGCACACATTATCCATATCAAGTCACCAAGTATATGTTAAAAATAAAGAATGGTTTGCCATTGCGCTGCGAGCAGGGTTCGAACGTGCGCAGGGAGACCCCATTGGATTTCAAGTCCAACGCCTTAACCACTCGGCCATCGCAGCTCGCTATATTAACTACTAGGCCTTAACCAGTCGGCTATCTCATTCTGTCCATTTTACTTCTGTAAAGACTAGACTATCTACTGAAGAGCCTATTTGAACTGTTTGTCAAGGAATATATATTCTGAGCACTTGAATCAATGGACAAGTCCATGCATTCAGCACATTATCCATATCAAGTCACATGTTACAAATATAGACTGGTTTGTCAATGCGCTGCGAGCAGCTTTAAAAACTGTACGGGGAGAAAAAAATGATTTTCATTTCCAACGCTTAAAACACTTGGCCATTGCGGCTGTGTGAATCAAAGGAAAGTGATGAGGAGAAAGCACAAGTGGGCTATATACGCTTCGAGCAAGGTTAAAACATGTGTGGGGAGACCCCATTGAAATTCAGGTCCAACGTCTGAAAAACTCGGCCGTTGCAGCTGTTGGAATTCAAGTAAAGTAATTGGGATTTGGAAACAGACATCATTGGTGCAAAATGGTAAACTTGATTGCACCACATATTGAACTTATTGTGCCAAATCACGCCTTAACCACTCGGTCATTACAGCTTTCTGAATAAGCTCACACAAAAGATTTCTGAGCACTTGAATCACTGGACAAGTCCATGCATTAAAGAGACTATCCATATCAAGTCACCAAGGATATGTTCAGAATGAGGACTGGTTTGTCATAACGCTGCGAGCAGGGTTCGAACCTGCGCGGGGAGACCCCATTGGATTTCGAGTACAACGCCTTAATCTCTCGGCCATCACAGCTTGCTCTATTACCTTCCACGCCCTAACCAGTCCGCTATCTCGTTCTGTCCATTTTAACTCTAAAACGTCCAGATCATCGCTACTGAAGTACCGACTTGAAATGTTTGTCATGGAAGATACATTCTGAGCACTTGAATCAAAGGACAAGTGCACACATTATCCATATCAAGTCACCAAGTATAAGTTAAAAATAAAGAATGGTTTGCCATTGCGCTGCGAGCAGGGTTCGAACCTGCGCAGGGAGACCCCATTGGATTTCAAGTCCAACGCCTTAACCACTCGGCCATCGCAGCTCGCTATATTAACTACTAGGCCTTAACCAGTCGGCTATCTCATTCTGTCCATTTTACTTCTGTAAAGACTAGACTATCTACCGAAGAGCCTATTTGAACTGTTTGTCAAGGAATATATATTCTGAGCACTTGAATCAATGGACAAGTCCATGCATTCAGCACATTATCCATATCAAGTCACATGTTACAAATATAGACTGGTTTGTCAATGCGCTGCGAGCAGCTTTAAAAACTGTACGGGGAGAAAAAAATGATTTTCATTTCCAACGCTTAAAACACTTGGCCATTGCGGCTGTGTGAATCAAAGGAAAGTGATGAGGAGAAAGCACAAGTGGGCTATATACGCTTCGAGCAAGGTTAAAACATGTGTGGGGAGACCCCATTGAAATTCAGGTCCAACGTCTGAAAAACTCGGCCGTTGCAGCTGTTGGAATTCAAGTAAAGTAATTGGGATTTGGAAACAGACATCATTGGTGCAAAATGGTAAACTTGATTGCAAGACATATTGAACTTATTGTGCCAAATCACACCTTAACCACTCGGCCATTACAGCTTTCTGAATAAGCTCACACAAAAGATTTCTGAGCACTTGAATCACTGGACAAGTCCATGCATTAAAAAGACTATCCATATCATGTCACCAAGGATATGTTCAGAATGAGGACTGGATTGTCATAACGCTGCGAGCAGGGTTCGAACCTGCGCGGGGAGACCCCATTGGATTTCGAGTCCAACGCCTTAACCTCTCGGCCATCACAGCTTGCTCTATTACCTTCTACGCCCTAACCAGTCCGCTATCTCGTTCTGTCCATTTTAACTCTAAAACGTCCAGATCATCGCTACTGAAGTACCGACTTGAAATGTTTGTCATGGAAGATACATTCTGAGCACTTGAATCAAAGGACAAGTGCACACATTATCCATATCAAGTCACCAAGTATATGTTAAAAATAAAGAATGGTTTGCCATTGCGCTGCGAGCAGGGTTCGAACCTGCGCAGGGAGACCCCATTGGATTTCAAGTCCAACGCCTTAACCACTCGGCCATCGCAGCTCGCTATATTAACTACCAGGCCTTAACCAGTCGGCTATCTCATTCTGTCCATTTTACTTCTGTAAAGACTAGACTATCTACTGAAGAGCCTATTTGAACTGTTTGTCAAGGAATATATATTCTGAGCACTTGAATCAATGGACAAGTCCATGCATTCAGCACATTATCCATATCAAGTCACATGTTACAAATATAGACTGGTTTGTCAATGCGCTGCGAGCAGCTTTAAAAACTGTACGGGGAGAAAAAAATTATTTTCATTTCCAACGCTTAAAACACTTGGCCATTGCGGCTGTGTGAATCAAAGGAAAGTGATGAGGAGAAAGCACAAGTGGGCTATATACGCTTCGAGCAAGGTTAAAACATGTGTGGGGAGACCCCATTGAAATTCAGGTCCAACGTCTGAAAAACTCGGCCGTTGCAGCTGTTGGAATTCAAGTAAAGTAATTGGGATTTGGAAACAGACATCATTGGTGCAAAATGGTAAACTTGATTGCACGACATATTGAACTTATTGTGCCAAATCACGCCTTAACCACTCGGTCATTACAGCTTTCTGAATAAGCTCACACAAAAGATTTCTGAGCACCTGAATCACTGGACAAGTCCATGCATTAAAGAGACTATCCATATCAAGTCACCAAGGATATGATCAGAATGAGGACTGGTTTGTCATAACGCTGCGAGCAGGGTTCGAACCTGCGCGGGGAGACCCCATTGGATTTCGAGTCCAACGCCTTAACCTCTCGGCCATCACAGCTTGCTCTATTACCTTCTACGCCCTAACCAGTCCGCTATCTCGTTCTGTTCATTTTAACTCTAAAACGTCCAGATCATCGCTACTGAAGTACCGACTTGAAATGTTTGTCATGGAAGATACATTCTGAGCACTTGAATCAAAGGACAAGTGCACACATTATCCATATCAAGTCACCAAGTATATGTTAAAAATAAAGAATGGTTTGCCATTGCGCTGCGAGCAGGGTTCGAACCTGCGCAGGGAGACCCCATTGGATTTCAAGTCCAACGCCTTAACCACTCGGCCATCGCAGCTCGCTATATTAACTACTAGGCCTTAACCAGTCGGCTATCTCATTCTGTCCATTTTACTTCTGTAAAGACTAGACTATCTACTGAAGAGCCTATTTGAACTGTTTGTCAAGGAATATATATTCTGAGCACTTGAATCAATGGACAAGTCCATGCATTCAGCACATTATCCATATCAAGTCACATGTTACAAATATAGACTGGTTTGTCAATGCGCTGCGAGCAGCTTTAAAAACTGTACGGGGAGAAAAAAATGATTTTCATTTCCAACGCTTAAAACACTTGGCCATTGCGGCTGTGTGAATCAAAGGAAAGTGATGAGGAGAAAGCACAAGTGGGCTATATACGCTTCGAGCAAGGTTAAAACATGTGTGGGGAGACCCCATTGAAATTCAGGTCCAACGTCTGAAAAACTCGGCCGTTGCAGCTGTTGGAATTCAAGTAAAGTAATTGGGATTTGGAAACAGACATCATTGGTGCAAAATGGTAAACTTGATTGCACGACATATTGAACTTATTGTGCCAAATCACGCCTTAACCACTCGGTCATTACAGCTTTCTGAATAAGCTCACACAAAAGATTTCTGAGCACTTGAATCACTGGACAAGTCCATGCATTAAAGAGACTATCCATATCAAGTCACCAAGGATATGATCAGAATGAGGACTGGTTTGTCATAACGCTGCGAGCAGGGTTCGAACCTGCGCGGGGAGACCCCATTGGATTTCGAGTCCAACGCCTTAACCTCTCGGCCATCACAGCTTGCTCTATTACCTTCTACGCCCTAACCAGTCCGCTATCTCGTTCTGTTCATTTTAACTCTAAAACGTCCAGATCATCGCTACTGAAGTACCGACTTGAAATGTTTGTCATGGAAGATACATTCTGAGCACTTGAATCAAAGGACAAGTGCACACATTATCCATATCAAGTCACCAAGTATATGTTAAAAATAAAGAATGGTTTGCCATTGCGCTGCGAGCAGGGTTCGAACGTGCGCAGGGAGACCCCATTGGATTTCAAGTCCAACGCCTTAACCACTCGGCCATCGCAGCTCGCTATATTAACTACTAGGCCTTAACCAGTCGGCTATCTCATTCTGTCCATTTTACTTCTGTAAAGACTAGACTATCTACTGAAGAGCCTATTTGAACTGTTTGTCAAGGAATATATATTCTGAGCACTTGAATCAATGGACAAGTCCATGCATTCAGCACATTATCCATATCAAGTCACATGTTACAAATATAGACTGGTTTGTCAATGCGCTGCGAGCAGCTTTAAAAACTGTACGGGGAGAAAAAAATGATTTTCATTTCCAACGCTTAAAACACTTGGCCATTGCGGCTGTGTGAATCAAAGGAAAGTGATGAGGAGAAAGCACAAGTGGGCTATATACGCTTCGAGCAAGGTTAAAACATGTGTGGGGAGACCCCATTGAAATTCAGGTCCAACGTCTGAAAAACTCGGCCGTTGCAGCTGTTGGAATTCAAGTAAAGTAATTGGGATTTGGAAACAGACATCATTGGTGCAAAATGGTAAACTTGATTGCACCACATATTGAACTTATTGTGCCAAATCACGCCTTAACCACTCGGTCATTACAGCTTTCTGAATAAGCTCACACAAAAGATTTCTGAGCACTTGAATCACTGGACAAGTCCATGCATTAAAGAGACTATCCATATCAAGTCACCAAGGATATGTTCAGAATGAGGACTGGTTTGTCATAACGCTGCGAGCAGGGTTCGAACCTGCGCGGGGAGACCCCATTGGATTTCGAGTACAACGCCTTAATCTCTCGGCCATCACAGCTTGCTCTATTACCTTCCACGCCCTAACCAGTCCGCTATCTCGTTCTGTCCATTTTAACTCTAAAACGTCCAGATCATCGCTACTGAAGTACCGACTTGAAATGTTTGTCATGGAAGATACATTCTGAGCACTTGAATCAAAGGACAAGTGCACACATTATCCATATCAAGTCACCAAGTATAAGTTAAAAATAAAGAATGGTTTGCCATTGCGCTGCGAGCAGGGTTCGAACCTGCGCAGGGAGACCCCATTGGATTTCAAGTCCAACGCCTTAACCACTCGGCCATCGCAGCTCGCTATATTAATTACTAGGCCTTAAAACCTCTTGAGGATACCCTAGGATAGGGGGCGCCACAGCGCATTTTGAAAAAAAATCGTTCCCATTTTCAACGGCCTACTAATCAAACTCAGAAGATAGGGCATGCATATACTTATTATATATGGATAGAAAACACTATAAAGTTTCTAAAACTGTTTGAATGGTGTCTGTGAGTATAACAGAACTCATTTGGCAGGCAAAACCCTGAGACATTTTCTGACAGGAAGTGGATACCTGATGTGTTGTATTGACTTTAAACCTATCCCATTGAAAAACACAGGGGTTTAGGAATATTTTGGCACTTCCTATTGCTTCCACTAGATGTCGCCAGTCCTTTCACAGTGGTTTGAGCCTTATAGAGTCAAAACTCAGTGAATGACAGGAGTTTGAAATTGGTCACAGGGGATGGGCCATCACCATTATGACGCCGGCGGCCATGTCTGCCCCCACCTTTGGAAACGGTTTTAAAGGCCATGACATCATCCCCCTCGAATCTTATTGGCTCTCTTGGTGTTAGAGGCCCTGAACATTTATTTTATACAACGTTTGACATGTTTGAACGAACCTACATGCGCGAGGATTGCTTTCATTATGAAGTGCAGAGCTGCGTTTGGAGAGAGCCATAGGACGCGCTACCAACATCAGGCTAATGGAACGTGAAGTATGGACTTTTTGACCGAAAATACATCTGTTGTGGACCTGGGATGCTTTCTGATGAAGACAACTAAAGGTAGGCGATTATTGACAATATTATAGAAGATGAGATGGTTCATACTGTTGCGTCCAAGATGGCGCCGAGCACTGTATATTAGCTGATTTTCTGAGTATCGCATCTCCTTTTATCGCAAAGTGTGATTACCCAGTAAAGTTAATTTAAAATCTGGTATGACGGGTGTTCTCAAGAGATATTCATCTATAAATGTTAGATTGACAATATACATTTAAAAAATCGTTATAGTATAGCAATTTATTGAAACGTAGCATTGTTTACCGGGACGCTTTTGAGGGGAAATTAGGTAGTCAACGTCAGACAGAGATGTAAAATGCTGTTTTTATATATAAATATGACCTTTATTGAACAAAAGAATGCATGCATTGTATAACATGATGTCCTAGGGGTGCCATCTGATGAAGTTTGTAAAAGGTTAGTGCTACATTTAGCTGTTTATTGATAATATGTGATGGAAGTGGTTGGTCGGAAAATGGCTATGAAGCTGCTTTTTACGATGGACTCATCTAATATAATCTAATGATTTGCTTTTCCTGTAAAACCTTTTTGAAATCGGACGACGTGGGTCGATTCAGGAGAGGTGTATCTATAAAAAAAAAATATATATATTTTTTATTTTTGTAAAAAATTATGATAATTTTTTAATGCTAATTGGCGATATGATTTTTCGCTGGATTTTGATCCCGCTAACGGGATCAGATGCTCAAGCCTTAATCTCTCGGCCATCACAGCTTGCTCTATTACCTTCCACGCCCTAACCAGTCCGCTATCTCGTTCTGTCCATTTTAACTCTAAAACGTCCAGATCATCGCTACTGAAGTACCGACTTGAAATGTTTGTCATGGAAGATACATTCTGAGCACTTGAATCAAAGGACAAGTGCACACATTATCCATATCAAGTCACCAAGTATAAGTTAAAAATAAAGAATGGTTTGCCATTGCGCTGCGAGCAGGGTTCGAACCTGCGCAGGGAGACCCCATTGGATTTCAAGTCCAACGCCTTAACCACTCGGCCATCGCAGCTCGCTATATTAACTACTAGGCCTTAACCAGTCGGCTATCTCATTCTGTCCATTTTACTTCTGTAAAGACTAGACTATCTACCGAAGAGCCTATTTGAACTGTTTGTCAAGGAATATATATTCTGAGCACTTGAATCAATGGACAAGTCCATGCATTCAGCACATTATCCATATCAAGTCACATGTTACAAATATAGACTGGTTTGTCAATGCGCTGCGAGCAGCTTTAAAAACTGTACGGGGAGAAAAAAATGATTTTCATTTCCAACGCTTAAAACACTTGGCCATTGCGGCTGTGTGAATCAAAGGAAAGTGATGAGGAGAAAGCACAAGTGGGCTATATACGCTTCGAGCAAGGTTAAAACATGTGTGGGGAGACCCCATTGAAATTCAGGTCCAACGTCTGAAAAACTCGGCCGTTGCAGCTGTTGGAATTCAAGTAAAGTAATTGGGATTTGGAAACAGACATCATTGGTGCAAAATGGTAAACTTGATTGCAAGACATATTGAACTTATTGTGCCAAATCACACCTTAACCACTCGGCCATTACAGCTTTCTGAATAAGCTCACACAAAAGATTTCTGAGCACTTGAATCACTGGACAAGTCCATGCATTAAAAAGACTATCCATATCATGTCACCAAGGATATGTTCAGAATGAGGACTGGATTGTCATAACGCTGCGAGCAGGGTTCGAACCTGCGCGGGGAGACCCCATTGGATTTCGAGTCCAACGCCTTAACCTCTCGGCCATCACAGCTTGCTCTATTACCTTCTACGCCCTAACCAGTCCGCTATCTCGTTCTGTCCATTTTAACTCTAAAACGTCCAGATCATCGCTACTGAAGTACCGACTTGAAATGTTTGTCATGGAAGATACATTCTGAGCACTTGAATCAAAGGACAAGTGCACACATTATCCATATCAAGTCACCAAGTATATGTTAAAAATAAAGAATGGTTTGCCATTGCGCTGCGAGCAGGGTTCAAACCTGCGCAGGGAGACCCCATTGGATTTCAAGTCCAACGCCTTAACCACTCGGCCATCGCAGCTCGCTATATTAACTACCAGGCCTTAACCAGTCGGCTATCTCATTCTGTCCATTTTACTTCTGTAAAGACTAGACTATCTACTGAAGAGCCTATTTGAACTGTTTGTCAAGGAATATATATTCTGAGCACTTGAATCAATGGACAAGTCCATGCATTCAGCACATTATCCATATCAAGTCACATGTTACAAATATAGACTGGTTTGTCAATGCGCTGCGAGCAGCTTTAAAAACTGTACGGGGAGAAAAAAATGATTTTCATTTCCAACGCTTAAAACACTTGGCCATTGCGGCTGTGTGAATCAAAGGAAAGTGATGAGGAGAAAGCACAAGTGGGCTATATACGCTTCGAGCAAGGTTAAAACATGTGTGGGGAGACCCCATTGAAATTCAGGTCCAACGTCTGAAAAACTCGGCCGTTGCAGCTGTTGGAATTCAAGTAAAGTAATTGGGATTTGGAAACAGACATCATTGGTGCAAAATGGTAAACTTGATTGCACGACATATTGAACTTATTGTGCCAAATCACGCCTTAACCACTCGGTCATTACAGCTTTCTGAATAAGCTCACACAAAAGATTTCTGAGCACTTGAATCACTGGACAAGTCCATGCATTAAAGAGACTATCCATATCAAGTCACCAAGGATATGATCAGAATGAGGACTGGTTTGTCATAACGCTGCGAGCAGGGTTCGAACCTGCGCGGGGAGACCCCATTGGATTTCGAGTCCAACGCCTTAACCTCTCGGCCATCACAGCTTGCTCTATTACCTTCTACGCCCTAACCAGTCCGCTATCTCGTTCTGTTCATTTTAACTCTAAAACGTCCAGATCATCGCTACTGAAGTACCGACTTGAAATGTTTGTCATGGAAGATACATTCTGAGCACTTGAATCAAAGGACAAGTGCACACATTATCCATATCAAGTCACCAAGTATATGTTAAAAATAAAGAATGGTTTGCCATTGCGCTGCGAGCAGGGTTCGAACCTGCGCAGGGAGACCCCATTGGATTTCAAGTCCAACGCCTTAACCACTCGGCCATCGCAGCTCGCTATATTAACTACTAGGCCTTAACCAGTCGGCTATCTCATTCTGTCCATTTTACTTCTGTAAAGACTAGACTATCTACTGAAGAGCCTATTTGAACTGTTTGTCAAGGAATATATATTCTGAGCACTTGAATCAATGGACAATTCCATGCATTCAGCACATTATCCATATCAAGTCACATGTTACAAATATAGACTGGTTTGTCAATGCGCTGCGAGCAGCTTTAAAAACTGTACGGGGAGAAAAAAATTATTTTCATTTCCAACGCTTAAAACACTTGGCCATTGCGGCTGTGTGAATCAAAGGAAAGTGATGAGGAGAAAGCACAAGTGGGCTATATACGCTTCGAGCAAGGTTAAAACATGTGTGGGGAGACCCCATTGAAATTCAGGTCCAACGTCTGAAAAACTCGGCCGTTGCAGCTGTTGGAATTCAAGTAAAGTAATTGGGATTTGGAAACAGACATCATTGGTGCAAAATGGTAAACTTGATTGCACGACATATTGAACTTATTGTGCCAAATCACGCCTTAACCACTCGGTCATTACAGCTTTCTGAATAAGCTCACACAAAAGATTTCTGAGCACTTGAATCACTGGACAAGTCCATGCATTAAAGTGACTATCCATATCAAGTCACCAAGGATATGATCAGAATGAGGACTGGTTTGTCATAACGCTGCGAGCAGGGTTCGAACCTGCGCGGGGAGACCCCATTGGATTTCGAGTCCAACGCCTTAACCTCTCGGCAATCACAGCTTGCTCTATTACCTTCTACGCCCTAACCAGTCCGCTATCTCGTTCTGTTCATTTTAACTCTAAAACGTCCAGATCATCGCTACTGAAGTACCGACTTGAAATGTTTGTCATGGAAGATACATTCTGAGCACTTGAATCAAAGGACAAGTGCACACATTATCCATATCAAGTCACCAAGTATATGTTAAAAATAAAGAATGGTTTGCCATTGCGCTGCGAGCAGGGTTCGAACCTGCGCAGGGAGACCCCATTGGATTTCAAGTCCAACGCCTTAACCACTCGGCCATCGCAGCTCGCTATATTAACTACTAGGCCTTAACCAGTCGGCTATCTCATTCTGTCCATTTTACTTCTGTAAAGACTAGACTATCTACTGAAGAGCCTATTTGAACTGTTTGTCAAGGAATATATATTCTGAGCACTTGAATCAATGGACAAGTCCATGCATTCAGCACATTATCCATATCAAGTCACATGTTACAAATATAGACTGGTTTGTCAATGCGCTGCGAGCAGCTTTAAAAACTGTACGGGGAGAAAAAAATGATTTTCATTTCCAACGCTTAAAACACTTGGCCATTGCGGCTGTGTGAATCAAAGGAAAGTGATGAGGAGAAAGCACAAGTGGGCTATATACGCTTCGAGCAAGGTTAAAACATGTGTGGGGAGACCCCATTGAAATTCAGGTCCAACGTCTGAAAAACTCGGCCGTTGCAGCTGTTGGAATTCAAGTAAAGTAATTGGGATTTGGAAACAGACATCATTGGTGCAAAATAGTAAACTTGATTGCACGACATATTGAACTTATTGTGCCAAATCACGCCTTAACCACTCGGTCATTACAGCTTTCTGAATAAGCTCACACAAAAGATTTCTGAGCACTTGAATCACTGGACAAGTCCATGCATTAAAGAGACTATCCATATCAAGTCACCAAGGATATGATCAGAATGAGGACTGGTTTGTCATAACGCTGCGAGCAGGGTTCGAACCTGCGCGGGGAGACCCCATTGGATTTCGAGTCCAACGCCTTAACCTCTCGGCCATCACAGCTTGCTCTATTACCTTCTACGCCCTAACCAGTCCGCTATCTCGTTCTGTTCATTTTAACTCTAAAACGTCCAGATCATCGCTACTGAAGTACCGACTTGAAATGTTTGTCATGGAAGATACATTCTGAGCACTTGAATCAAAGGACAAGTGCACACATTATCCATATCAAGTCACCAAGTATATGTTAAAAATAAAGAATGGTTTGCCATTGCGCTGCGAGCAGGGTTCGAACGTGCGCAGGGAGACCCCATTGGATTTCAAGTCCAACGCCTTAACCACTCGGCCATCGCAGCTCGCTATATTAACTACTAGGCCTTAACCAGTCGGCTATCTCATTCTGTCCATTTTACTTCTGTAAAGACTAGACTATCTACTGAAGAGCCTATTTGAACTGTTTGTCAAGGAATATATATTCTGAGCACTTGAATCAATGGACAAGTCCATGCATTCAGCACATTATCCATATCAAGTCACATGTTACAAATATAGACTGGTTTGTCAATGCGCTGCGAGCAGCTTTAAAAACTGTACGGGGAGAAAAAAATGATTTTCATTTCCAACGCTTAAAACACTTGGCCATTGCGGCTGTGTGAATCAAAGGAAAGTGATGAGGAGAAAGCACAAGTGGGCTATATACGCTTCGAGCAAGGTTAAAACATGTGTGGGGAGACCCCATTGAAATTCAGGTCCAACGTCTGAAAAACTCGGCCGTTGCAGCTGTTGGAATTCAAGTAAAGTAATTGGGATTTGGAAACAGACATCATTGGTGCAAAATGGTAAACTTGATTGCACCACATATTGAACTTATTGTGCCAAATCACGCCTTAACCACTCGGTCATTACAGCTTTCTGAATAAGCTCACACAAAAGATTTCTGAGCACTTGAATCACTGGACAAGTCCATGCATTAAAGAGACTATCCATATCAAGTCACCAAGGATATGTTCAGAATGAGGACTGGTTTGTCATAACGCTGCGAGCAGGGTTCGAACCTGCGCGGGGAGACCCCATTGGATTTCGAGTCCAACGCCTTAACCTCTCGGCCATCACAGCTTGCTCTTTTACCTTCTACGCCCTAACCAGTCCGCTATCTCGTTCTGTCCATTTTAACTCTAAAACGTCCAGATCATCGCTACTGAAGTACCGACTTGAAATGTTTGTCATGGAAGATACATTCTGAGCACTTGAATCAAAGGAAAAGTGCACACATTATCCATATCAAGTCACCAAGTATATGTTAAAAATAAAGAATGGCTTGCCATTGCGCTGCGAGCAGGGTTCGAACCTGCGCAGGGAGACCCCATTGGATTTCAAGTCCAACGCCTTAACCACTCGGCCATCGCAGCCCGCTATATTAACTACTAGGCCTTAACCAGTCGGCTATCTCATTCTGTCCATTTTACTTCTGTAAAGACTAGACTATCTACTGAAGAGCCTATTTGAACTGTTTGTCAAGGAATATATATTCTGAGCACTTGAATCAATGGACAAGTCCATGCATTCAGCACATTATCCATATCAAGTCACATGTTACAAATATAGACTGGTTTGTCAATGCGCTGCGAGCAGCTTTAAAAACTGTACGGGGAGAAAAAAATGATTTTCATTTCCAATGCTTAAAACACTTGGCCATTGCGGCTGTGTGAATCAAAGGAAAGTGATGAGGAGAAAGCACAAGTGGGCTATATACGCTTCGAGCAAGGTTAAAACATGTGTGGGGAGACCCCATTGAAATTCAGGTCCAACGTCTGAAAAACTCGGCCGTTGCAGCTGTTGGAATTCAAGTAAAGTAATTGGGATTTGGAAACAGACATCATTGGTGCAAAATGGTAAACTTGATTGCACGACATATTGAACTTATTGTGCCAAATCACGCCTTAACCACTCGGTCATTACAGCTTTCTGAATAAGCTCACACAAAAGATTTCTGAGCACTTGAATCACTGGACAAGTCCATGCATTAAAGAGACTATCCATATCAAGTCACCAAGGATATGATCAGAATGAGGACTGGTTTGTCATAACGCTGCGAGCAGGGTTCGAACCTGCGCGGGGAGACCCCATTGGATTTCGAGTCCAACGCCTTAACCTCTCGGCCATCACAGCTTGCTCTATTACCTTCTACGCCCTAACCAGTCCGCTATCTCGTTCTGTTCATTTTAACTCTAAAACGTCCAGATCATCGCTACTGAAGTACCGACTTGAAATGTTTGTCATGGAAGATACATTCTGAGCACTTGAATCAAAGGACAAGTGCACACATTATCCATATCAAGTCACCAAGTATATGTTAAAAATCAAGAATGGTTTGCCATTGCGCTGCGAGCAGGGTTCGAACCTGCGCAGGGAGACCCCATTGGATTTCAAGTCCAACGCCTTAACCACTCGGCCATCGCAGCTCGCTATATTAACTACTAGGCCTTAACCAGTCGGCTATCTCATTCTGTCCATTTTACTTCTGTAAAGACTAGACTATCTACTGAAGAGCCTATTTGAACTGTTTGTCAAGGAATATATATTCTGAGCACTTGAATCAATGGACAAGTCCATGCATTCAGCACATTATCCATATCAAGTCACATGTTACAAATATAGACTGGTTTGTCAATGCGCTGCGAGCAGCTTTAAAAACTGTACGGGGAGAAAAAAATTATTTTCATTTCCAACGCTTAAAACACTTGGCCATTGCGGCTGTGTGAATCAAAGGAAAGTGATGAGGAGAAAGCACAAGTGGGCTATATACGCTTCGAGCAAGGTTAAAACATGTGTGGGGAGACCCCATTGAAATTCAGGTCCAACGTCTGAAAAACTCGGCCGTTGCAGCTGTTGGAATTCAAGTAAAGTAATTGGGATTTGGAAACAGACATCATTGGTGCAAAATGGTAAACTTGATTGCACGACATATTGAACTTATTGTGCCAAATCACGCCTTAACCACTCGGTCATTACAGCTTTCTGAATAAGCTCACACAAAAGATTTCTGAGCACTTGAATCACTGGACAAGTCCATGCATTAAAGAGACTATCCATATCAAGTCACCAAGGATATGTTCAGAATGAGGACTGGTTTGTCATAACGCTGCGAGCAGGGTTCGAACCTGCGCGGGGAGACCCCATTGGATTTCGAGTCCAACGCCTTAACCTCTCGGCCATCACAGCTTGCTCTATTACCTTCTACGCCCTAACCAGTCCGCTATCTCGTTCTGTCCATTTTAACTCTAAAACGTCCAGATCATCGCTACTGAAGTACCGACTTGAAATGTTTGTCATGGAAGATACATTCTGAGCACTTGAATCAAAGGAAAAGTGCACACATTATCCATATCAAGTCACCAAGTATATGTTAAAAATAAAGAATGGCTTGCCATTGCGCTGCGAGCAGGGTTCGAACCTGCGCAGGGAGACCCCATTGGATTTCAAGTCCAACGCCTTAACCACTCGGCCATCGCAGCCCGCTATATTAACTACTAGGCCTTAACCAGTCGGCTATCTCATTCTGTCCATTTTACTTCTGTAAAGACTAGACTATCTACTGAAGAGCCTATTTGAACTGTTTGTCAAGGAATATATATTCTGAGCACTTGAATCAATGGACAAGTCCATGCATTCAGCACATTATCCATATCAAGTCACATGTTACAAATATAGACTGGTTTGTCAATGCGCTGCGAGCAGCTTTAAAAACTGTACGGGGAGAAAAAAATGATTTTCATTTCCAACGCTTAAAACACTTGGCCATTGCGGCTGTGTGAATCAAAGGAAAGTGATGAGGAGAAAGCACAAGTGGGCTATATACGCTTCGAGCAAGGTTAAAACATGTGTGGGGAGACCCCATTGAAATTCAGGTCCAACGTCTGAAAAACTCGGCCGTTGCAGCTGTTGGAATTCAAGTAAAGTAATTGGGATTTGGAAACAGACATCATTGGTGCAAAATAGTAAACTTGATTGCACGACATATTGAACTTATTGTGCCAAATCACGCCTTAACCACTCGGTCATTACAGCTTTCTGAATAAGCTCACACAAAAGATTTCTGAGCACTTGAATCACTGGACAAGTCCATGCATTAAAGAGACTATCCATATCAAGTCACCAAGGATATGATCAGAATGAGGACTGGTTTGTCATAACGCTGCGAGCAGGGTTCGAACCTGCGCGGGGAGACCCCATTGGATTTCGAGTCCAACGCCTTAACCTCTCGGCCATCACAGCTTGCTCTATTACCTTCTACGCCCTAACCAGTCCGCTATCTCGTTCTGTTCATTTTAACTCTAAAACGTCCAGATCATCGCTACTGAAGTACCGACTTGAAATGTTTGTCATGGAAGATACATTCTGAGCACTTGAATCAAAGGACAAGTGCACACATTATCCATATCAAGTCACCAAGTATATGTTAAAAATAAAGAATGGTTTGCCATTGCGCTGCGAGCAGGGTTCGAACGTGCGCAGGGAGACCCCATTGGATTTCAAGTCCAACGCCTTAACCACTCGGCCATCGCAGCTCGCTATATTAACTACTAGGCCTTAACCAGTCGGCTATCTCATTCTGTCCATTTTACTTCTGTAAAGACTAGACTATCTACTGAAGAGCCTATTTGAACTGTTTGTCAAGGAATATATATTCTGAGCACTTGAATCAATGGACAAGTCCATGCATTCAGCACATTATCCATATCAAGTCACATGTTACAAATATAGACTGGTTTGTCAATGCGCTGCGAGCAGCTTTAAAAACTGTACGGGGAGAAAAAAATGATTTTCATTTCCAACGCTTAAAACACTTGGCCATTGCGGCTGTGTGAATCAAAGGAAAGTGATGAGGAGAAAGCACAAGTGGGCTATATACGCTTCGAGCAAGGTTAAAACATGTGTGGGGAGACCCCATTGAAATTCAGGTCCAACGTCTGAAAAACTCGGCCGTTGCAGCTGTTGGAATTCAAGTAAAGTAATTGGGATTTGGAAACAGACATCATTGGTGCAAAATGGTAAACTTGATTGCACCACATATTGAACTTATTGTGCCAAATCACGCCTTAACCACTCGGTCATTACAGCTTTCTGAATAAGCTCACACAAAAGATTTCTGAGCACTTGAATCACTGGACAAGTCCATGCATTAAAGAGACTATCCATATCAAGTCACCAAGGATATGTTCAGAATGAGGACTGGTTTGTCATAACGCTGCGAGCAGGGTTCGAACCTGCGCGGGGAGACCCCATTGGATTTCGAGTCCAACGCCTTAAACTCTCGGCCATCACAGCTTGCTCTTTTACCTTCTACGCCCTAACCAGTCCGCTATCTCGTTCTGTCCATTTTAACTCTAAAACGTCCAGATCATCGCTACTGAAGTACCGACTTGAAATGTTTGTCATGGAAGATACATTCTGAGCACTTGAATCAAAGGAAAAGTGCACACATTATCCATATCAAGTCACCAAGTATATGTTAAAAATAAAGAATGGCTTGCCATTGCGCTGCGAGCAGGGTTCGAACCTGCGCAGGGAGACCCCATTGGATTTCAAGTCCAACGCCTTAACCACTCGGCCATCGCAGCCCGCTATATTAACTACTAGGCCTTAACCAGTCGGCTATCTCATTCTGTCCATTTTACTTCTGTAAAGACTAGACTATCTACTGAAGAGCCTATTTGAACTGTTTGTCAAGGAATATATATTCTGAGCACTTGAATCAATGGACAAGTCCATGCATTCAGCACATTATCCATATCAAGTCACATGTTACAAATATAGACTGGTTTGTCAATGCGCTGCGAGCAGCTTTAAAAACTGTACGGGGAGAAAAAAATGATTTTCATTTCCAATGCTTAAAACACTTGGCCATTGCGGCTGTGTGAATCAAAGGAAAGTGATGAGGAGAAAGCACAAGTGGGCTATATACGCTTCGAGCAAGGTTAAAACATGTGTGGGGAGACCCCATTGAAATTCAGGTCCAACGTCTGAAAAACTCGGCCGTTGCAGCTGTTGGAATTCAAGTAAAGTAATTGGGATTTGGAAACAGACATCATTGGTGCAAAATGGTAAACTTGATTGCACGACATATTGAACTTATTGTGCCAAATCACGCCTTAACCACTCGGTCATTACAGCTTTCTGAATAAGCTCACACAAAAGATTTCTGAGCACTTGAATCACTGGACAAGTCCATGCATTAAAGAGACTATCCATATCAAGTCACCAAGGATATGATCAGAATGAGGACTGGTTTGTCATAACGCTGCGAGCAGGGTTCGAACCTGCGCGGGGAGACCCCATTGGATTTCGAGTCCAACGCCTTAACCTCTCGGCCATCACAGCTTGCTCTATTACCTTCTACGCCCTAACCAGTCCGCTATCTCGTTCTGTTCATTTTAACTCTAAAACGTCCAGATCATCGCTACTGAAGTACCGACTTGAAATGTTTGTCATGGAAGATACATTCTGAGCACTTGAATCAAAGGACAAGTGCACACATTATCCATATCAAGTCACCAAGTATATGTTAAAAATCAAGAATGGTTTGCCATTGCGCTGCGAGCAGGGTTCGAACCTGCGCAGGGAGACCCCATTGGATTTCAAGTCCAACGCCTTAACCACTCGGCCATCGCAGCTCGCTATATTAACTACTAGGCCTTAACCAGTCGGCTATCTCATTCTGTCCATTTTACTTCTGTAAAGACTAGACTATCTACTGAAGAGCCTATTTGAACTGTTTGTCAAGGAATATATATTCTGAGCACTTGAATCAATGGACAAGTCCATGCATTCAGCACATTATCCATATCAAGTCACATGTTACAAATATAGACTGGTTTGTCAATGCGCTGCGAGCAGCTTTAAAAACTGTACGGGGAGAAAAAAATTATTTTCATTTCCAACGCTTAAAACACTTGGCCATTGCGGCTGTGTGAATCAAAGGAAAGTGATGAGGAGAAAGCACAAGTGGGCTATATACGCTTCGAGCAAGGTTAAAACATGTGTGGGGAGACCCCATTGAAATTCAGGTCCAACGTCTGAAAAACTCGGCCGTTGCAGCTGTTGGAATTCAAGTAAAGTAATTGGGATTTGGAAACAGACATCATTGGTGCAAAATGGTAAACTTGATTGCACGACATATTGAACTTATTGTGCCAAATCACGCCTTAACCACTCGGTCATTACAGCTTTCTGAATAAGCTCACACAAAAGATTTCTGAGCACTTGAATCACTGGACAAGTCCATGCATTAAAGAGACTATCCATATCAAGTCACCAAGGATATGTTCAGAATGAGGACTGGTTTGTCATAACGCTGCGAGCAGGGTTCGAACCTGCGCGGGGAGACCCCATTGGATTTCGAGTCCAACGCCTTAACCTCTCGGCCATCACAGCTTGCTCTATTACCTTCTACGCCCTAACCAGTCCGCTATCTCGTTCTGTCCATTTTAACTCTAAAACGTCCAGATCATCGCTACTGAAGTACCGACTTGAAATGTTTGTCATGGAAGATACATTCTGAGCACTTGAATCAAAGGAAAAGTGCACACATTATCCATATCAAGTCACCAAGTATATGTTAAAAATAAAGAATGGCTTGCCATTGCGCTGCGAGCAGGGTTCGAACCTGCGCAGGGAGACCCCATTGGATTTCAAGTCCAACGCCTTAACCACTCGGCCATCGCAGCCCGCTATATTAACTACTAGGCCTTAACCAGTCGGCTATCTCATTCTGTCCATTTTACTTCTGTAAAGACTAGACTATCTACTGAAGAGCCTATTTGAACTGTTTGTCAAGGAATATATATTCTGAGCACTTGAATCAATGGACAAGTCCATGCATTCAGCACATTATCCATATCAAGTCACATGTTACAAATATAGACTGGTTTGTCAATGCGCTGCGAGCAGCTTTAAAAACTGTACGGGGAGAAAAAAATGATTTTCATTTCCAACGCTTAAAACACTTGGCCATTGCGGCTGTGTGAATCAAAGGAAAGTGATGAGGAGAAAGCACAAGTGGGCTATATACGCTTCGAGCAAGGTTAAAACATGTGTGGGGAGACCCCATTGAAATTCAGGTCCAACGTCTGAAAAACTCGGCCGTTGCAGCTGTTGGAATTCAAGTAAAGTAATTGGGATTTGGAAACAGACATCATTGGTGCAAAATGGTAAACTTGATTGCACGACATATTGAACTTATTGTGCCAAATCACGCCTTAACCACTCGGTCATTACAGCTTTCTGAATAAGCTCACACAAAAGATTTCTGAGCACTTGAATCACTGGACAAGTCCATGCATTAAAGAGACTATCCATATCAAGTCACCAAGGATATGATCAGAATGAGGACTGGTTTGTCATAACGCTGCGAGCAGGGTTCGAACCTGCGCGGGGAGACCCCATTGGATTTCGAGTCCAACGCCTTAACCTCTCGGCCATCACAGCTTGCTCTATTACCTTCTACGCCCTAACCAGTCCGCTATCTCGTTCTGTTCATTTTAACTCTAAAACGTCCAGATCATCGCTACTGAAGTACCGACTTGAAATGTTTGTCATGGAAGATACATTCTGAGCACTTGAATCAAAGGACAAGTGCACACATTATCCATATCAAGTCACCAAGTATATGTTAAAAATAAAGAATGGTTTGCCATTGCGCTGCGAGCAGGGTTCGAACCTGCGCAGGGAGACCCCATTGGATTTCAAGTCCAACGCCTTAACCACTCGGCCATCGCAGCTCGCTATATTAACTACTAGGCCTTAACCAGTCGGCTATCTCATTCTGTCCATTTTACTTCTGTAAAGACTAGACTATCTACTGAAGAGCCTATTTGAACTGTTTGTCAAGGAATATATATTCTGAGCACTTGAATCAATGGACAAGTCCATGCATTCAGCACATTATCCATATCAAGTCACATGTTACAAATATAGACTGGTTTGTCAATGCGCTGCGAGCAGCTTTAAAAACTGTACGGGGAGAAAAAAATGATTTTCATTTCCAACGCTTAAAACACTTGGCCATTGCGGCTGTGTGAATCAAAGGAAAGTGATGAGGAGAAAGCACAAGTGGGCTATATACGCTTCGAGCAAGGTTAAAACATGTGTGGGGAGACCCCATTGAAATTCAGGTCCAACGTCTGAAAAACTCGGCCGTTGCAGCTGTTGGAATTCAAGTAAAGTAATTGGGATTTGGAAACAGACATCATTGGTGCAAAATGGTAAACTTGATTGCACGACATATTGAACTTATTGTGCCAAATCACGCCTTAACCACTCGGTCATTACAGCTTTCTGAATAAGCTCACACAAAAGATTTCTGAGCACTTGAATCACTGGACAAGTCCATGCATTAAAGAGACTATCCATATCAAGTCACCAAGGATATGTTCAGAATGAGGACTGGTTTGTCATAACGCTGCGAGCAGGGTTCGAACCTGCGCGGGGAGACCCCATTGGATTTCGAGTCCAACGCCTTAACCTCTCGGCCATCACAGCTTGCTCTATTACCTTCTACGCCCTAACCAGTCCGCTATCTCGTTCTGTCCATTTTAACTCTAAAACGTCCAGATCATCGCTACTGAAGTACCGACTTGAAATGTTTGTCATGGAAGATACATTCTGAGCACTTGAATCAAAGGACAAGTGCACACATTATCCATATCAAGTCACCAAGTATATGTTAAAAATAAAGAATGGTTTGCCATTGCGCTGCGAGCAGGGTTCGAACCTGCGCAGGGAGACCCCATTGGATTTCAAGTCCAACGCCTTAACCACTCGGCCATCGCAGCTCGCTATATTAACTACTAGGCCTTAACCAGTCGGCTATCTCATTCTGTCCATTTTACTTCTGTAAAGACTAGACTATCTACTGAAGAGCCTATTTGAACTGTTTGTCAAGGAATATATATTCTGAGCACTTGAATCAATGGACAAGTCCATGCATTCAGCACATTATCCATATCAAGTCACATGTTACAAATATAGACTGGTTTGTCAATGCGCTGCGAGCAGCTTTAAAAACTGTACGGGGAGAAAAAAATTATTTTCATTTCCAACGCTTAAAACACTTGGCCATTGCGGCTGTGTGAATCAAAGGAAAGTGATGAGGAGAAAGCACAAGTGGGCTATATACGCTTCGAGCAAGGTTAAAACATGTGTGGGGAGACCCCATTGAAATTCAGGTCCAACGTCTGAAAAACTCGGCCGTTGCAGCTGTTGGAATTCAAGTAAAGTAATTGGGATTTGGAAACAGACATCATTGGTGCAAAATGGTAAACTTGATTGCACGACATATTGAACTTATTGTGCCAAATCACGCCTTAACCACTCGGTCATTACAGCTTTCTGAATAAGCTCACACAAAAGATTTCTGAGCACTTGAATCACTGGACAAGTCCATGCATTAAAGAGACTATCCATATCAAGTCACCAAGGATATGTTCAGAATGAGGACTGGTTTGTCATAACGCTGCGAGCAGGGTTCGAACCTGCGCGGGGAGACCCCATTGGATTTCGAGTCCAACGCCTTAACCTCTCGGCCATCACAGCTTGCTCTATTACCTTCTACGCCCTAACCAGTCCGCTATCTCGTTCTGTCCATTTTAACTCTAAAACGTCCAGATCATCGCTACTGAAGTACCGACTTGAAATGTTTGTCATGGAAGATACATTCTGAGCACTTGAATCAAAGGAAAAGTGCACACATTATCCATATCAAGTCACCAAGTATATGTTAAAAATAAAGAATGGCTTGCCATTGCGCTGCGAGCAGGGTTCGAACCTGCGCAGGGAGACCCCATTGGATTTCAAGTCCAACGCCTTAACCACTCGGCCATCGCAGCCCGCTATATTAACTACTAGGCCTTAACCAGTCGGCTATCTCATTCTGTCCATTTTACTTCTGTAAAGACTAGACTATCTACTGAAGAGCCTATTTGAACTGTTTGTCAAGGAATATATATTCTGAGCACTTGAATCAATGGACAAGTCCATGCATTCAGCACATTATCCATATCAAGTCACATGTTACAAATATAGACTGGTTTGTCAATGCGCTGCGAGCAGCTTTAAAAACTGTACGGGGAGAAAAAAATGATTTTCATTTCCAACGCTTAAAACACTTGGCCATTGCGGCTGTGTGAATCAAAGGAAAGTGATGAGGAGAAAGCACAAGTGGGCTATATACGCTTCGAGCAAGGTTAAAACATGTGTGGGGAGACCCCATTGAAATTCAGGTCCAACGTCTGAAAAACTCGGCCGTTGCAGCTGTTGGAATTCAAGTAAAGTAATTGGGATTTGGAAACAGACATCATTGGTGCAAAATGGTAAACTTGATTGCACGACATATTGAACTTATTGTGCCAAATCACGCCTTAACCACTCGGTCATTACAGCTTTCTGAATAAGCTCACACAAAAGATTTCTGAGCACTTGAATCACTGGACAAGTCCATGCATTAAAGAGACTATCCATATCAAGTCACCAAGGATATGTTCAGAATGAGGACTGGTTTGTCATAACGCTGCGAGCAGGGTTCGAACCTGCGCGGGGAGACCCCATTGGATTTCGAGTCCAACGCCTTAACCTCTCGGCCATCACAGCTTGCTCTATTACCTTCTACGCCCTAACCAGTCCGCTATCTCGTTCTGTCCATTTTAACTCTAAAACGTCCAGATCATCGCTACTGAAGTACCGACTTGAAATGTTTGTCATGGAAGATACATTCTGAGCACTTGAATCAAAGGACAAGTGCACACATTATCCATATCAAGTCACCAAGTATATGTTAAAAATAAAGAATGGTTTGCCATTGCGCTGCGAGCAGGGTTCGAACCTGCGCAGGGAGACCCCATTGGATTTCAAGTCCAACGCCTTAACCACTCGGCCATCGCAGCTCGCTATATTAACTACTAGGCCTTAACCAGTCGGCTATCTCATTCTGTCCATTTTACTTCTGTAAAGACTAGACTATCTACTGAAGAGCCTATTTGAACTGTTTGTCAAGGAATATATATTCTGAGCACTTGAATCAATGGACAAGTCCATGCATTCAGCACATTATCCATATCAAGTCACATGTTACAAATATAGACTGGTTTGTCAATGCGCTGCGAGCAGCTTTAAAAACTGTACGGGGAGAAAAAAATGATTTTCATTTCCAACGCTTAAAACACTTGGCCATTGCGGCTGTGTGAATCAAAGGAAAGTGATGAGGAGAAAGCACAAGTGGGCTATATACGCTTCGAGCAAGGTTAAAACATGTGTGGGGAGACCCCATTGAAATTCAGGTCCAACGTCTGAAAAACTCGGCCGTTGCAGCTGTTGGAATTCAAGTAAAGTAATTGGGATTTGGAAACAGACATCATTGGTGCAAAATGGTAAACTTGATTGCACGACATATTGAACTTATTGTGCCAAATCACGCCTTAACCACTCGGTCATTACAGCTTTCTGAATAAGCTCACACAAAAGATTTCTGAGCACTTGAATCACTGGACAAGTCCATGCATTAAAGAGACTATCCATATCAAGTCACCAAGGATATGTTCAGAATGAGGACTGGTTTGTCATAACGCTGCGAGCAGGGTTCGAACCTGCGCGGGGAGACCCCATTGGATTTCGAGTCCAACGCCTTAACCTCTCGGCCATCACAGCTTGCTCTATTACCTTCTACGCCCTAACCAGTCCGCTATCTCGTTCTGTCCATTTTAACTCTAAAACGTCCAGATCATCGCTACTGAAGTACCGACTTGAAATGTTTGTCATGGAAGATACATTCTGAGCACTTGAATCAAAGGACAAGTGCACACATTATCCATATCAAGTCACCAAGTATATGTTAAAAATAAAGAATGGTTTGCCATTGCGCTGCGAGCAGGGTTCGAACCTGCGCAGGGAGACCCCATTGGATTTCAAGTCCAACGCCTTAACCACTCGGCCATCGCAGCTCGCTATATTAACTACTAGGCCTTAACCAGTCGGCTATCTCATTCTGTCCATTTTACTTCTGTAAAGACTAGACTATCTACTGAAGAGCCTATTTGAACTGTTTGTCAAGGAATATATATTCTGAGCACTTGAATCAATGGACAAGTCCATGCATTCAGCACATTATCCATATCAAGTCACATGTTACAAATATAGACTGGTTTGTCAATGCGCTGCGAGCAGCTTTAAAAACTGTACGGGGAGAAAAAAATGATTTTCATTTCCAACGCTTAAAACACTTGGCCATTGCGGCTGTGTGAATCAAAGGAAAGTGATGAGGAGAAAGCACAAGTGGGCTATATACGCTTCGAGCAAGGTTAAAACATGTGTGGGGAGACCCCATTGAAATTCAGGTCCAACGTCTGAAAAACTCGGCCGTTGCAGCTGTTGGAATTCAAGTAAAGTAATTGGGATTTGGAAACAGACATCATTGGTGCAAAATGGTAAACTTGATTGCACGACATATTGAACTTATTGTGCCAAATCACGCCTTAACCACTCGGTCATTACAGCTTTCTGAATAAGCTCACACAAAAGATTTCTGAGCACTTGAATCACTGGACAAGTCCATGCATTAAAGAGACTATCCATATCAAGTCACCAAGGATATGTTCAGAATGAGGACTGGTTTGTCATAACGCTGCGAGCAGGGTTCGAACCTGCGCGGGGAGACCCCATTGGATTTCGAGTCCAACGCCTTAACCTCTCGGCCATCACAGCTTGCTCTATTACCTTCTACGCCCTAACCAGTCCGCTATCTCGTTCTGTCCATTTTAACTCTAAAACGTCCAGATCATCGCTACTGAAGTACCGACTTGAAATGTTTGTCATGGAAGATACATTCTGAGCACTTGAATCAAAGGACAAGTGCACACATTATCCATATCAAGTCACCAAGTATATGTTAAAAATAAAGAATGGTTTGCCATTGCGCTGCGAGCAGGGTTCGAACCTGCGCAGGGAGACCCCATTGGATTTCAAGTCCAACGCCTTAACCACTCGGCCATCGCAGCTCGCTATATTAACTACTAGGCCTTAACCAGTCGGCTATCTCATTCTGTCCATTTTACTTCTGTAAAGACTAGACTATCTACTGAAGAGCCTATTTGAACTGTTTGTCAAGGAATATATATTCTGAGCACTTGAATCAATGGACAAGTCCATGCATTCAGCACATTATCCATATCAAGTCACATGTTACAAATATAGACTGGTTTGTCAATGCGCTGCGAGCAGCTTTAAAAACTGTACGGGGAGAAAAAAATGATTTTCATTTCCAACGCTTAAAACACTTGGCCATTGCGGCTGTGTGAATCAAAGGAAAGTGATGAGGAGAAAGCACAAGTGGGCTATATACGCTTCGAGCAAGGTTAAAACATGTGTGGGGAGACCCCATTGAAATTCAGGTCCAACGTCTGAAAAACTCGGCCGTTGCAGCTGTTGGAATTCAAGTAAAGTAATTGGGATTTGGAAACAGACATCATTGGTGCAAAATGGTAAACTTGATTGCACGACATATTGAACTTATTGTGCCAAATCACGCCTTAACCACTCGGTCATTACAGCTTTCTGAATAAGCTCACACAAAAGATTTCTGAGCACTTGAATCACTGGACAAGTCCATGCATTAAAGAGACTATCCATATCAAGTCACCAAGGATATGTTCAGAATGAGGACTGGTTTGTCATAACGCTGCGAGCAGGGTTCGAACCTGCGCGGGGAGACCCCATTGGATTTCGAGTCCAACGCCTTAACCTCTCGGCCATCACAGCTTGCTCTATTACCTTCTACGCCCTAACCAGTCCGCTATCTCGTTCTGTCCATTTTAACTCTAAAACGTCCAGATCATCGCTACTGAAGTACCGACTTGAAATGTTTGTCATGGAAGATACATTCTGAGCACTTGAATCAAAGGACAAGTGCACACATTATCCATATCAAGTCACCAAGTATATGTTAAAAATAAAGAATGGTTTGCCATTGCGCTGCGAGCAGGGTTCGAACCTGCGCAGGGAGACCCCATTGGATTTCAAGTCCAACGCCTTAACCACTCGGCCATCGCAGCTCGCTATATTAACTACTAGGCCTTAACCAGTCGGCTATCTCATTCTGTCCATTTTACTTCTGTAAAGACTAGACTATCTACTGAAGAGCCTATTTGAACTGTTTGTCAAGGAATATATATTCTGAGCACTTGAATCAATGGACAAGTCCATGCATTCAGCACATTATCCATATCAAGTCACATGTTACAAATATAGACTGGTTTGTCAATGCGCTGCGAGCAGCTTTAAAAACTGTACGGGGAGAAAAAAATGATTTTCATTTCCAACGCTTAAAACACTTGGCCATTGCGGCTGTGTGAATCAAAGGAAAGTGATGAGGAGAAAGCACAAGTGGGCTATATACGCTTCGAGCAAGGTTAAAACATGTGTGGGGAGACCCCATTGAAATTCAGGTCCAACGTCTGAAAAACTCGGCCGTTGCAGCTGTTGGAATTCAAGTAAAGTAATTGGGATTTGGAAACAGACATCATTGGTGCAAAATGGTAAACTTGATTGCACGACATATTGAACTTATTGTGCCAAATCACGCCTTAACCACTCGGTCATTACAGCTTTCTGAATAAGCTCACACAAAAGATTTCTGAGCACTTGAATCACTGGACAAGTCCATGCATTAAAGAGACTATCCATATCAAGTCACCAAGGATATGTTCAGAATGAGGACTGGTTTGTCATAACGCTGCGAGCAGGGTTCGAACCTGCGCGGGGAGACCCCATTGGATTTCGAGTCCAACGCCTTAACCTCTCGGCCATCACAGCTTGCTCTATTACCTTCTACGCCCTAACCAGTCCGCTATCTCGTTCTGTCCATTTTAACTCTAAAACGTCCAGATCATCGCTACTGAAGTACCGACTTGAAATGTTTGTCATGGAAGATACATTCTGAGCACTTGAATCAAAGGACAAGTGCACACATTATCCATATCAAGTCACCAAGTATATGTTAAAAATAAAGAATGGTTTGCCATTGCGCTGCGAGCAGGGTTCGAACCTGCGCAGGGAGACCCCATTGGATTTCAAGTCCAACGCCTTAACCACTCGGCCATCGCAGCTCGCTATATTAACTACTAGGCCTTAACCAGTCGGCTATCTCATTCTGTCCATTTTACTTCTGTAAAGACTAGACTATCTACTGAAGAGCCTATTTGAACTGTTTGTCAAGGAATATATATTCTGAGCACTTGAATCAATGGACAAGTCCATGCATTCAGCACATTATCCATATCAAGTCACATGTTACAAATATAGACTGGTTTGTCAATGCGCTGCGAGCAGCTTTAAAAACTGTACGGGGAGAAAAAAATGATTTTCATTTCCAACGCTTAAAACACTTGGCCATTGCGGCTGTGTGAATCAAAGGAAAGTGATGAGGAGAAAGCACAAGTGGGCTATATACGCTTCGAGCAAGGTTAAAACATGTGTGGGGAGACCCCATTGAAATTCAGGTCCAACGTCTGAAAAACTCGGCCGTTGCAGCTGTTGGAATTCAAGTAAAGTAATTGGGATTTGGAAACAGACATCATTGGTGCAAAATGGTAAACTTGATTGCACGACATATTGAACTTATTGTGCCAAATCACGCCTTAACCACTCGGTCATTACAGCTTTCTGAATAAGCTCACACAAAAGATTTCTGAGCACTTGAATCACTGGACAAGTCCATGCATTAAAGAGACTATCCATATCAAGTCACCAAGGATATGTTCAGAATGAGGACTGGTTTGTCATAACGCTGCGAGCAGGGTTCGAACCTGCGCGGGGAGACCCCATTGGATTTCGAGTCCAACGCCTTAACCTCTCGGCCATCACAGCTTGCTCTATTACCTTCTACGCCCTAACCAGTCCGCTATCTCGTTCTGTCCATTTTAACTCTAAAACGTCCAGATCATCGCTACTGAAGTACCGACTTGAAATGTTTGTCATGGAAGATACATTCTGAGCACTTGAATCAAAGGACAAGTGCACACATTATCCATATCAAGTCACCAAGTATATGTTAAAAATAAAGAATGGTTTGCCATTGCGCTGCGAGCAGGGTTCGAACCTGCGCAGGGAGACCCCATTGGATTTCAAGTCCAACGCCTTAACCACTCGGCCATCGCAGCTCGCTATATTAACTACTAGGCCTTAACCAGTCGGCTATCTCATTCTGTCCATTTTACTTCTGTAAAGACTAGACTATCTACTGAAGAGCCTATTTGAACTGTTTGTCAAGGAATATATATTCTGAGCACTTGAATCAATGGACAAGTCCATGCATTCAGCACATTATCCATATCAAGTCACATGTTACAAATATAGACTGGTTTGTCAATGCGCTGCGAGCAGCTTTAAAAACTGTACGGGGAGAAAAAAATGATTTTCATTTCCAACGCTTAAAACACTTGGCCATTGCGGCTGTGTGAATCAAAGGAAAGTGATGAGGAGAAAGCACAAGTGGGCTATATACGCTTCGAGCAAGGTTAAAACATGTGTGGGGAGACCCCATTGAAATTCAGGTCCAACGTCTGAAAAACTCGGCCGTTGCAGCTGTTGGAATTCAAGTAAAGTAATTGGGATTTGGAAACAGACATCATTGGTGCAAAATGGTAAACTTGATTGCACGACATATTGAACTTATTGTGCCAAATCACGCCTTAACCACTCGGTCATTACAGCTTTCTGAATAAGCTCACACAAAAGATTTCTGAGCACTTGAATCACTGGACAAGTCCATGCATTAAAGAGACTATCCATATCAAGTCACCAAGGATATGTTCAGAATGAGGACTGGTTTGTCATAACGCTGCGAGCAGGGTTCGAACCTGCGCGGGGAGACCCCATTGGATTTCGAGTCCAACGCCTTAACCTCTCGGCCATCACAGCTTGCTCTATTACCTTCTACGCCCTAACCAGTCCGCTATCTCGTTCTGTCCATTTTAACTCTAAAACGTCCAGATCATCGCTACTGAAGTACCGACTTGAAATGTTTGTCATGGAAGATACATTCTGAGCACTTGAATCAAAGGACAAGTGCACACATTATCCATATCAAGTCACCAAGTATATGTTAAAAATAAAGAATGGTTTGCCATTGCGCTGCGAGCAGGGTTCGAACCTGCGCAGGGAGACCCCATTGGATTTCAAGTCCAACGCCTTAACCACTCGGCCATCGCAGCTCGCTATATTAACTACTAGGCCTTAACCAGTCGGCTATCTCATTCTGTCCATTTTACTTCTGTAAAGACTAGACTATCTACTGAAGAGCCTATTTGAACTGTTTGTCAAGGAATATATATTCTGAGCACTTGAATCAATGGACAAGTCCATGCATTCAGCACATTATCCATATCAAGTCACATGTTACAAATATAGACTGGTTTGTCAATGCGCTGCGAGCAGCTTTAAAAACTGTACGGGGAGAAAAAAATGATTTTCATTTCCAACGCTTAAAACACTTGGCCATTGCGGCTGTGTGAATCAAAGGAAAGTGATGAGGAGAAAGCACAAGTGGGCTATATACGCTTCGAGCAAGGTTAAAACATGTGTGGGGAGACCCCATTGAAATTCAGGTCCAACGTCTGAAAAACTCGGCCGTTGCAGCTGTTGGAATTCAAGTAAAGTAATTGGGATTTGGAAACAGACATCATTGGTGCAAAATGGTAAACTTGATTGCACGACATATTGAACTTATTGTGCCAAATCACGCCTTAACCACTCGGTCATTACAGCTTTCTGAATAAGCTCACACAAAAGATTTCTGAGCACTTGAATCACTGGACAAGTCCATGCATTAAAGAGACTATCCATATCAAGTCACCAAGGATATGTTCAGAATGAGGACTGGTTTGTCATAACGCTGCGAGCAGGGTTCGAACCTGCGCGGGGAGACCCCATTGGATTTCGAGTCCAACGCCTTAACCTCTCGGCCATCACAGCTTGCTCTATTACCTTCTACGCCCTAACCAGTCCGCTATCTCGTTCTGTCCATTTTAACTCTAAAACGTCCAGATCATCGCTACTGAAGTACCGACTTGAAATGTTTGTCATGGAAGATACATTCTGAGCACTTGAATCAAAGGACAAGTGCACACATTATCCATATCAAGTCACCAAGTATATGTTAAAAATAAAGAATGGTTTGCCATTGCGCTGCGAGCAGGGTTCGAACCTGCGCAGGGAGACCCCATTGGATTTCAAGTCCAACGCCTTAACCACTCGGCCATCGCAGCTCGCTATATTAACTACTAGGCCTTAACCAGTCGGCTATCTCATTCTGTCCATTTTACTTCTGTAAAGACTAGACTATCTACTGAAGAGCCTATTTGAACTGTTTGTCAAGGAATATATATTCTGAGCACTTGAATCAATGGACAAGTCCATGCATTCAGCACATTATCCATATCAAGTCACATGTTACAAATATAGACTGGTTTGTCAATGCGCTGCGAGCAGCTTTAAAAACTGTACGGGGAGAAAAAAATGATTTTCATTTCCAACGCTTAAAACACTTGGCCATTGCGGCTGTGTGAATCAAAGGAAAGTGATGAGGAGAAAGCACAAGTGGGCTATATACGCTTCGAGCAAGGTTAAAACATGTGTGGGGAGACCCCATTGAAATTCAGGTCCAACGTCTGAAAAACTCGGCCGTTGCAGCTGTTGGAATTCAAGTAAAGTAATTGGGATTTGGAAACAGACATCATTGGTGCAAAATGGTAAACTTGATTGCACGACATATTGAACTTATTGTGCCAAATCACGCCTTAACCACTCGGTCATTACAGCTTTCTGAATAAGCTCACACAAAAGATTTCTGAGCACTTGAATCACTGGACAAGTCCATGCATTAAAGAGACTATCCATATCAAGTCACCAAGGATATGTTCAGAATGAGGACTGGTTTGTCATAACGCTGCGAGCAGGGTTCGAACCTGCGCGGGGAGACCCCATTGGATTTCGAGTCCAACGCCTTAACCTCTCGGCCATCACAGCTTGCTCTATTACCTTCTACGCCCTAACCAGTCCGCTATCTCGTTCTGTCCATTTTAACTCTAAAACGTCCAGATCATCGCTACTGAAGTACCGACTTGAAATGTTTGTCATGGAAGATACATTCTGAGCACTTGAATCAAAGGACAAGTGCACACATTATCCATATCAAGTCACCAAGTATATGTTAAAAATAAAGAATGGTTTGCCATTGCGCTGCGAGCAGGGTTCGAACCTGCGCAGGGAGACCCCATTGGATTTCAAGTCCAACGCCTTAACCACTCGGCCATCGCAGCTCGCTATATTAACTACTAGGCCTTAACCAGTCGGCTATCTCATTCTGTCCATTTTACTTCTGTAAAGACTAGACTATCTACTGAAGAGCCTATTTGAACTGTTTGTCAAGGAATATATATTCTGAGCACTTGAATCAATGGACAAGTCCATGCATTCAGCACATTATCCATATCAAGTCACATGTTACAAATATAGACTGGTTTGTCAATGCGCTGCGAGCAGCTTTAAAAACTGTACGGGGAGAAAAAAATGATTTTCATTTCCAACGCTTAAAACACTTGGCCATTGCGGCTGTGTGAATCAAAGGAAAGTGATGAGGAGAAAGCACAAGTGGGCTATATACGCTTCGAGCAAGGTTAAAACATGTGTGGGGAGACCCCATTGAAATTCAGGTCCAACGTCTGAAAAACTCGGCCGTTGCAGCTGTTGGAATTCAAGTAAAGTAATTGGGATTTGGAAACAGACATCATTGGTGCAAAATGGTAAACTTGATTGCACGACATATTGAACTTATTGTGCCAAATCACGCCTTAACCACTCGGTCATTACAGCTTTCTGAATAAGCTCACACAAAAGATTTCTGAGCACTTGAATCACTGGACAAGTCCATGCATTAAAGAGACTATCCATATCAAGTCACCAAGGATATGTTCAGAATGAGGACTGGTTTGTCATAACGCTGCGAGCAGGGTTCGAACCTGCGCGGGGAGACCCCATTGGATTTCGAGTCCAACGCCTTAACCTCTCGGCCATCACAGCTTGCTCTATTACCTTCTACGCCCTAACCAGTCCGCTATCTCGTTCTGTCCATTTTAACTCTAAAACGTCCAGATCATCGCTACTGAAGTACCGACTTGAAATGTTTGTCATGGAAGATACATTCTGAGCACTTGAATCAAAGGACAAGTGCACACATTATCCATATCAAGTCACCAAGTATATGTTAAAAATAAAGAATGGCTTGCCATTGCGCTGCGAGCAGGGTTCGAACCTGCGCAGGGAGACCCCATTGGATTTCAAGTCCAACGCCTTAACCACTCGGCCATCGCAGCTCGCTATATTAACTACTAGGCCTTAACCAGTCGGCTATCTCATTCTGTCCATTTTACTTCTGTAAAGACTAGACTATCTACTGAAGAGCCTATTTGAACTGTTTGTCAAGGAATATATATTCTGAGCACTTGAATCAATGGACAAGTCCATGCATTCAGCACATTATCCATATCAAGTCACATGTTACAAATATAGACTGGTTTGTCAATGCGCTGCGAGCAGCTTTAAAAACTGTACGGGGAGAAAAAAATGATTTTCATTTCCAACGCTTAAAACACTTGGCCATTGCGGCTGTGTGAATCAAAGGAAAGTGATGAGGAGAAAGCACAAGTGGGCTATATACGCTTCGAGCAAGGTTAAAACATGTGTGGGGAGACCCCATTGAAATTCAGGTCCAACGTCTGAAAAACTCGGCCGTTGCAGCTGTTGGAATTCAAGTAAAGTAATTGGGATTTGGAAACAGACATCATTGGTGCAAAATGGTAAACTTGATTGCACGACATATTGAACTTATTGTGCCAAATCACGCCTTAACCACTCGGTCATTACAGCTTTCTGAATAAGCTCACACAAAAGATTTCTGAGCACTTGAATCACTGGACAAGTCCATGCATTAAAGAGACTATCCATATCAAGTCACCAAGGATATGTTCAGAATGAGGACTGGTTTGTCATAACGCTGCGAGCAGGGTTCGAACCTGCGCGGGGAGACCCCATTGGATTTCGAGTCCAACGCCTTAACCTCTCGGCCATCACAGCTTGCTCTATTACCTTCTACGCCCTAACCAGTCCGCTATCTCGTTCTGTCCATTTTAACTCTAAAACGTCCAGATCATCGCTACTGAAGTACCGACTTGAAATGTTTGTCATGGAAGATACATTCTGAGCACTTGAATCAAAGGACAAGTGCACACATTATCCATATCAAGTCACCAAGTATATGTTAAAAATAAAGAATGGTTTGCCATTGCGCTGCGAGCAGGGTTCGAACCTGCGCAGGGAGACCCCATTGGATTTCAAGTCCAACGCCTTAACCACTCGGCCATCGCAGCTCGCTATATTAACTACTAGGCCTTAACCAGTCGGCTATCTCATTCTGTCCATTTTACTTCTGTAAAGACTAGACTATCTACTGAAGAGCCTATTTGAACTGTTTGTCAAGGAATATATATTCTGAGCACTTGAATCAATGGACAAGTCCATGCATTCAGCACATTATCCATATCAAGTCACATGTTACAAATATAGACTGGTTTGTCAATGCGCTGCGAGCAGCTTTAAAAACTGTACGGGGAGAAAAAAATGATTTTCATTTCCAACGCTTAAAACACTTGGCCATTGCGGCTGTGTGAATCAAAGGAAAGTGATGAGGAGAAAGCACAAGTGGGCTATATACGCTTCGAGCAAGGTTAAAACATGTGTGGGGAGACCCCATTGAAATTCAGGTCCAACGTCTGAAAAACTCGGCCGTTGCAGCTGTTGGAATTCAAGTAAAGTAATTGGGATTTGGAAACAGACATCATTGGTGCAAAATGGTAAACTTGATTGCACGACATATTGAACTTATTGTGCCAAATCACGCCTTAACCACTCGGTCATTACAGCTTTCTGAATAAGCTCACACAAAAGATTTCTGAGCACTTGAATCACTGGACAAGTCCATGCATTAAAGAGACTATCCATATCAAGTCACCAAGGATATGTTCAGAATGAGGACTGGTTTGTCATAACGCTGCGAGCAGGGTTCGAACCTGCGCGGGGAGACCCCATTGGATTTCGAGTCCAACGCCTTAACCTCTCGGCCATCACAGCTTGCTCTATTACCTTCTACGCCCTAACCAGTCCGCTATCTCGTTCTGTCCATTTTAACTCTAAAACGTCCAGATCATCGCTACTGAAGTACCGACTTGAAATGTTTGTCATGGAAGATACATTCTGAGCACTTGAATCAAAGGACAAGTGCACACATTATCCATATCAAGTCACCAAGTATATGTTAAAAATAAAGAATGGCTTGCCATTGCGCTGCGAGCAGGGTTCGAACCTGCGCAGGGAGACCCCATTGGATTTCAAGTCCAACGCCTTAACCACTCGGCCATCGCAGCTCGCTATATTAACTACTAGGCCTTAACCAGTCGGCTATCTCATTCTGTCCATTTTACTTCTGTAAAGACTAGACTATCTACTGAAGAGCCTATTTGAACTGTTTGTCAAGGAATATATATTCTGAGCACTTGAATCAATGGACAAGTCCATGCATTCAGCACATTATCCATATCAAGTCACATGTTACAAATATAGACTGGTTTGTCAATGCGCTGCGAGCAGCTTTAAAAACTGTACGGGGAGAAAAAAATGATTTTCATTTCCAACGCTTAAAACACTTGGCCATTGCGGCTGTGTGAATCAAAGGAAAGTGATGAGGAGAAAGCACAAGTGGGCTATATACGCTTCGAGCAAGGTTAAAACATGTGTGGGGAGACCCCATTGAAATTCAGGTCCAACGTCTGAAAAACTCGGCCGTTGCAGCTGTTGGAATTCAAGTAAAGTAATTGGGATTTGGAAACAGACATCATTGGTGCAAAATGGTAAACTTGATTGCACGACATATTGAACTTATTGTGCCAAATCACGCCTTAACCACTCGGTCATTACAGCTTTCTGAATAAGCTCACACAAAAGATTTCTGAGCACTTGAATCACTGGACAAGTCCATGCATTAAAGAGACTATCCATATCAAGTCACCAAGGATATGTTCAGAATGAGGACTGGTTTGTCATAACGCTGCGAGCAGGGTTCGAACCTGCGCGGGGAGACCCCATTGGATTTCGAGTCCAACGCCTTAACCTCTCGGCCATCACAGCTTGCTCTATTACCTTCTACGCCCTAACCAGTCCGCTATCTCGTTCTGTCCATTTTAACTCTAAAACGTCCAGATCATCGCTACTGAAGTACCGACTTGAAATGTTTGTCATGGAAGATACATTCTGAGCACTTGAATCAAAGGACAAGTGCACACATTATCCATATCAAGTCACCAAGTATATGTTAAAAATAAAGAATGGCTTGCCATTGCGCTGCGAGCAGGGTTCGAACCTGCGCAGGGAGACCCCATTGGATTTCAAGTCCAACGCCTTAACCACTCGGCCATCGCAGCCCGCTATATTAACTACTAGGCCTTAACCAGTCGGCTATCTCATTCTGTCCATTTTACTTCTGTAAAGACTAGACTATCTACTGAAGAGCCTATTTGAACTGTTTGTCAAGGAATATATATTCTGAGCACTTGAATCAATGGACAAGTCCATGCATTCAGCACATTATCCATATCAAGTCACATGTTACAAATATAGACTGGTTTGTCAATGCGCTGCGAGCAGCTTTAAAAACTGTACGGGGAGAAAAAAATGATTTTCATTTCCAACGCTTAAAACACTTGGCCATTGCGGCTGTGTGAATCAAAGGAAAGTGATGAGGAGAAAGCACAAGTGGGCTATATACGCTTCGAGCAAGGTTAAAACATGTGTGGGGAGACCCCATTGAAATTCAGGTCCAACGTCTGAAAAACTCGGCCGTTGCAGCTGTTGGAATTCAAGTAAAGTAATTGGGATTTGGAAACAGACATCATTGGTGCAAAATGGTAAACTTGATTGCACGACATATTGAACTTATTGTGCCAAATCACGCCTTAACCACTCGGTCATTACAGCTTTCTGAATAAGCTCACACAAAAGATTTCTGAGCACTTGAATCACTGGACAAGTCCATGCATTAAAGAGACTATCCATATCAAGTCACCAAGGATATGTTCAGAATGAGGACTGGTTTGTCATAACGCTGCGAGCAGGGTTCGAACCTGCGCGGGGAGACCCCATTGGATTTCGAGTCCAACGCCTTAACCTCTCGGCCATCACAGCTTGCTCTATTACCTTCTACGCCCTAACCAGTCCGCTATCTCGTTCTGTCCATTTTAACTCTAAAACGTCCAGATCATCGCTACTGAAGTACCGACTTGAAATGTTTGTCATGGAAGATACATTCTGAGCACTTGAATCAAAGGAAAAGTGCACACATTATCCATATCAAGTCACCAAGTATATGTTAAAAATAAAGAATGGCTTGCCATTGCGCTGCGAGCAGGGTTCGAACCTGCGCAGGGAGACCCCATTGGATTTCAAGTCCAACGCCTTAACCACTCGGCCATCGCAGCTCGCTATATTAACTACTAGGCCTTAACCAGTCGGCTATCTCATTCTGTCCATTTTACTTCTGTAAAGACTAGACTATCTACTGAAGAGCCTATTTGAACTGTTTGTCAAGGAATATATATTCTGAGCACTTGAATCAATGGACAAGTCCATGCATTCAGCACATTATCCATATCAAGTCACATGTTACAAATATAGACTGGTTTGTCAATGCGCTGCGAGCAGCTTTAAAAACTGTACGGGGAGAAAAAAATGATTTTCATTTCCAACGCTTAAAACACTTGGCCATTGCGGCTGTGTGAATCAAAGGAAAGTGATGAGGAGAAAGCACAAGTGGGCTATATACGCTTCGAGCAAGGTTAAAACATGTGTGGGGAGACCCCATTGAAATTCAGGTCCAACGTCTGAAAAACTCGGCCGTTGCAGCTGTTGGAATTCAAGTAAAGTAATTGGGATTTGGAAACAGACATCATTGGTGCAAAATGGTAAACTTGATTGCACGACATATTGAACTTATTGTGCCAAATCACGCCTTAACCACTCGGTCATTACAGCTTTCTGAATAAGCTCACACAAAAGATTTCTGAGCACTTGAATCACTGGACAAGTCCATGCATTAAAGAGACTATCCATATCAAGTCACCAAGGATATGTTCAGAATGAGGACTGGTTTGTCATAACGCTGCGAGCAGGGTTCGAACCTGCGCGGGGAGACCCCATTGGATTTCGAGTCCAACGCCTTAACCTCTCGGCCATCACAGCTTGCTCTATTACCTTCTACGCCCTAACCAGTCCGCTATCTCGTTCTGTCCATTTTAACTCTAAAACGTCCAGATCATCGCTACTGAAGTACCGACTTGAAATGTTTGTCATGGAAGATACATTCTGAGCACTTGAATCAAAGGACAAGTGCACACATTATCCATATCAAGTCACCAAGTATATGTTAAAAATAAAGAATGGTTTGCCATTGCGCTGCGAGCAGGGTTCGAACCTGCGCAGGGAGACCCCATTGGATTTCAAGTCCAACGCCTTAACCACTCGGCCATCGCAGCTCGCTATATTAACTACTAGGCCTTAACCAGTCGGCTATCTCATTCTGTCCATTTTACTTCTGTAAAGACTAGACTATCTACTGAAGAGCCTATTTGAACTGTTTGTCAAGGAATATATATTCTGAGCACTTGAATCAATGGACAAGTCCATGCATTCAGCACATTATCCATATCAAGTCACATGTTACAAATATAGACTGGTTTGTCAATGCGCTGCGAGCAGCTTTAAAAACTGTACGGGGAGAAAAAAATGATTTTCATTTCCAACGCTTAAAACACTTGGCCATTGCGGCTGTGTGAATCAAAGGAAAGTGATGAGGAGAAAGCACAAGTGGGCTATATACGCTTCGAGCAAGGTTAAAACATGTGTGGGGAGACCCCATTGAAATTCAGGTCCAACGTCTGAAAAACTCGGCCGTTGCAGCTGTTGGAATTCAAGTAAAGTAATTGGGATTTGGAAACAGACATCATTGGTGCAAAATGGTAAACTTGATTGCACGACATATTGAACTTATTGTGCCAAATCACGCCTTAACCACTCGGTCATTACAGCTTTCTGAATAAGCTCACACAAAAGATTTCTGAGCACTTGAATCACTGGACAAGTCCATGCATTAAAGAGACTATCCATATCAAGTCACCAAGGATATGATCAGAATGAGGACTGGTTTGTCATAACGCTGCGAGCAGGGTTCGAACCTGCGCGGGGAGACCCCATTGGATTTCGAGTCCAACGCCTTAACCTCTCGGCCATCACAGCTTGCTCTATTACCTTCTACGCCCTAACCAGTCCGCTATCTCGTTCTGTTCATTTTAACTCTAAAACGTCCAGATCATCGCTACTGAAGTACCGACTTGAAATGTTTGTCATGGAAGATACATTCTGAGCACTTGAATCAAAGGACAAGTGCACACATTATCCATATCAAGTCACCAAGTATATGTTAAAAATAAAGAATGGTTTGCCATTGCGCTGCGAGCAGGGTTCGAACCTGCGCAGGGAGACCCCATTGGATTTCAAGTCCAACGCCTTAACCACTCGGCCATCGCAGCTCGCTATATTAACTACTAGGCCTTAACCAGTCGGCTATCTCATTCTGTCCATTTTACTTCTGTAAAGACTAGACTATCTACTGAAGAGCCTATTTGAACTGTTTGTCAAGGAATATATATTCTGAGCACTTGAATCAATGGACAAGTCCATGCATTCAGCACATTATCCATATCAAGTCACATGTTACAAATATAGACTGGTTTGTCAATGCGCTGCGAGCAGCTTTAAAAACTGTACGGGGAGAAAAAAATGATTTTCATTTCCAACGCTTAAAACACTTGGCCATTGCGGCTGTGTGAATCAAAGGAAAGTGATGAGGAGAAAGCACAAGTGGGCTATATACGCTTCGAGCAAGGTTAAAACATGTGTCGGGAGACCCAATTGAAATTCAGGTCCAACGTCTGAAAAACTCGGCCGTTGCAGCTGTTGGAATTCAAGTAAAGTAATTGGGATTTGGAAACAGACATCATTGGTGCAAAATGGTAAACTTGATTGCACGACATATTGAACTTATTGTGCCAAATCACGCCTTAACCACTCGGTCATTACAGCTTTCTGAATAAGCTCACACAAAAGATTTCTGAGCACTTGAATCACTGGACAAGTCCATGCATTAAAGAGACTATCCATATCAAGTCACCAAGGATATGTTCAGAATGAGGACTGGTTTGTCATAACGCTGCGAGCAGGGTTCGAACCTGCGCGGGGAGACCCCATTGGATTTCGAGTCCAACGCCTTAACCTCTCGGCCATCACAGCTTGCTCTATTACCTTCTACGCCCTAACCAGTCCGCTATCTCGTTCTGTCCATTTTAACTCTAAAACGTCCAGATCATCGCTACTGAAGTACCGACTTGAAATGTTTGTCATGGAAGATACACTCTGAGCACTTGAATCAAAGGAAAAGTGCACACATTATCCATATCAAGTCACCAAGTATATGTTAAAAATAAAGAATGGCTTGCCATTGCGCTGCGAGCAGGGTTCGAACCTGCGCAGGGAGACCCCATTGGATTTCAAGTCCAACGCCTTAACCACTCGGCCATCGCAGCCCGCTATATTAACTACTAGGCCTTAACCAGTCGGCTATCTCATTCTGTCCATTTTACTTCTGTAAAGACTAGACTATCTACTGAAGAGCCTATTTGAACTGTTTGTCAAGGAATATATATTCTGAGCACTTGAATCAATGGACAAGTCCATGCATTCAGCACATTATCCATATCAAGTCACATGTTACAAATATAGACTGGTTTGTCAATGCGCTGCGAGCAGCTTTAAAAACTGTACGGGGAGAAAAAAATTATTTTCATTTCCAACGCTTAAAACACTTGGCCATTGCGGCTGTGTGAATCAAAGGAAAGTGATGAGGAGAAAGCACAAGTGGGCTATATACGCTTCGAGCAAGGTTAAAACATGTGTGGGGAGACCCCATTGAAATTCAGGTCCAACGTCTGAAAAACTCGGCCGTTGCAGCTGTTGGAATTCAAGTAAAGTAATTGGGATTTGGAAACAGACATCATTGGTGCAAAATGGTAAACTTGATTGCACGACATATTGAACTTATTGTGCCAAATCACGCCTTAACCACTCGGTCATTACAGCTTTCTGAATAAGCTCACACAAAAGATTTCTGAGCACTTGAATCACTGGACAAGTCCATGCATTAAAGAGACTATCCATATCAAGTCACCAAGGATATGTTCAGAATGAGGACTGGTTTGTCATAACGCTGCGAGCAGGGTTCGAACCTGCGCGGGGAGACCCCATTGGATTTCGAGTCCAACGCCTTAACCTCTCGGCCATCACAGCTTGCTCTATTACCTTCTACGCCCTAACCAGTCCGCTATCTCGTTCTGTCCATTTTAACTCTAAAACGTCCAGATCATCGCTACTGAAGTACCGACTTGAAATGTTTGTCATGGAAGATACATTCTGAGCACTTGAATCAAAGGACAAGTGCACACATTATCCATATCAAGTCACCAAGTATATGTTAAAAATAAAGAATGGTTTGCCATTGCGCTGCGAGCAGGGTTCGAACCTGCGCAGGGAGACCCCATTGGATTTCAAGTCCAACGCCTTAACCACTCGGCCATCGCAGCTCGCTATATTAACTACTAGGCCTTAACCAGTCGGCTATCTCATTCTGTCCATTTTACTTCTGTAAAGACTAGACTATCTACTGAAGAGCCTATTTGAACTGTTTGTCAAGGAATATATATTCTGAGCACTTGAATCAATGGACAAGTCCATGCATTCAGCACATTATCCATATCAAGTCACATGTTACAAATATAGACTGGTTTGTCAATGCGCTGCGAGCAGCTTTAAAAACTGTACGGGGAGAAAAAAATGATTTTCATTTCCAACGCTTAAAACACTTGGCCATTGCGGCTGTGTGAATCAAAGGAAAGTGATGAGGAGAAAGCACAAGTGGGCTATATACGCTTCGAGCAAGGTTAAAACATGTGTGGGGAGACCCCATTGAAATTCAGGTCCAACGTCTGAAAAACTCGGCCGTTGCAGCTGTTGGAATTCAAGTAAAGTAATTGGGATTTGGAAACAGACATCATTGGTGCAAAATGGTAAACTTGATTGCACGACATATTGAACTTATTGTGCCAAATCACGCCTTAACCACTCGGTCATTACAGCTTTCTGAATAAGCTCACACAAAAGATTTCTGAGCACTTGAATCACTGGACAAGTCCATGGATTAAAGAGACTATCCATATCAAGTCACCAAGGATATGATCAGAATGAGGACTGGTTTGTCATAACGCTGCGAGCAGGGTTCGAACCTGCGCGGGGAGACCCCATTGGATTTCGAGTCCAACGCCTTAACCTCTCGGCCATCACAGCTTGCTCTATTACCTTCTACGCCCTAACCAGTCCGCTATCTCGTTCTGTCCATTTTAACTCTAAAACGTCCAGATCATCGCTACTGAAGTACCGACTTGAAATGTTTGTCATGGAAGATACATTCTGAGCACTTGAATCAAAGGACAAGTGCACACATTATCCATATCAAGTCACCAAGTATATGTTAAAAATAAAGAATGGTTTGCCATTGCGCTGCGAGCAGGGTTCGAACCTGCGCAGGGAGACCCCATTGGATTTCAAGTCCAACGCCTTAACCACTCGGCCATCGCAGCTCGCTATATTAACTACTAGGCCTTAACCAGTCGGCTATCTCATTCTGTCCATTTTACTTCTGTAAAGACTAGACTATCTACTGAAGAGCCTATTTGAACTGTTTGTCAAGGAATATATATTCTGAGCACTTGAATCAATGGACAAGTCCATGCATTCAGCACATTATCCATATCAAGTCACATGTTACAAATATAGACTGGTTTGTCAATGCGCTGCGAGCAGCTTTAAAAACTGTACGGGGAGAAAAAAATGATTTTCATTTCCAACGCTTAAAACACTTGGCCATTGCGGCTGTGTGAATCAAAGGAAAGTGATGAGGAGAAAGCACAAGTGGGCTATATACGCTTCGAGCAAGGTTAAAACATGTGTGGGGAGACCCCATTGAAATTCAGGTCCAACGTCTGAAAAACTCGGCCGTTGCAGCTGTTGGAATTCAAGTAAAGTAATTGGGATTTGGAAACAGACATCATTGGTGCAAAATGGTAAACTTGATTGCACGACATATTGAACTTATTGTGCCAAATCACGCCTTAACCACTCGGTCATTACAGCTTTCTGAATAAGCTCACACAAAAGATTTCTGAGCACTTGAATCACTGGACAAGTCCATGCATTAAAGAGACTATCCATATCAAGTCACCAAGGATATGTTCAGAATGAGGACTGGTTTGTCATAACGCTGCGAGCAGGGTTCGAACCTGCGCGGGGAGACCCCATTGGATTTCGAGTCCAACGCCTTAACCTCTCGGCCATCACAGCTTGCTCTATTACCTTCTACGCCCTAACCAGTCCGCTATCTCGTTCTGTCCATTTTAACTCTAAAACGTCCAGATCATCGCTACTGAAGTACCGACTTGAAATGTTTGTCATGGAAGATACATTCTGAGCACTTGAATCAAAGGAAAAGTGCACACATTATCCATATCAAGTCACTAAGTATATGTTAAAAATAAAGAATGGCTTGCCATTGCGCTGCGAGCAGGGTTCGAACCTGCGCAGGGAGACCCCATTGGATTTCAAGTCCAACGCCTTAACCACTCGGCCATCACAGCCCGCTATATTAACTACTAGGCCTTAACCAGTCGGCTATCTCATTCTGTCCATTTTACTTCTGTAAAGACTAGACTATCTACTGAAGAGCCTATTTGAACTGTTTGTCAAGGAATATATATTCTGAGCACTTGAATCAATGGACAAGTCCATGCATTCAGCACATTATCCATATCAAGTCACATGTTACAAATATAGACTGGTTTGTCAATGCGCTGCGAGCAGCTTTAAAAACTGTACGGGGAGAAAAAAATTATTTTCATTTCCAACGCTTAAAACACTTGGCCATTGCGGCTGTGTGAATCAAAGGAAAGTGATGAGGAGAAAGCACAAGTGGGCTATATACGCTTCGAGCAAGGTTAAAACATGTGTGGGGAGACCCCATTGAAATTCAGGTCCAACGTCTGAAAAACTCGGCCGTTGCAGCTGTTGGAATTCAAGTAAAGTAATTGGGATTTGGAAACAGACATCATTGGTGCAAAATGGTAAACTTGATTGCACGACATATTGAACTTATTGTGCCAAATCACGCCTTAACCACTCGGTCATTACAGCTTTCTGAATAAGCTCACACAAAAGATTTCTGAGCACTTGAATCACTGGACAAGTCCATGCATTGAAGAGACTATCCATATCAAGTCACCAAGGATATGTTCAGAATGAGGACTGGTTTGTCATAACGCTGCGAGCAGGGTTCGAACCTGCGCGGGGAGACCCCATTGGATTTCGAGTCCAACGCCTTAACCTCTCGGCCATCACTGCTTGCTCTATTACCTTCTACGCCCTAACCAGTCCGCTATCTCGTTCTGTCCATTTTAACTCTAAAACGTCCAGATCATCGCTACTGAAGTACCGACTTGAAATGTTTGTCATGGAAGATACATTCTGAGCACTTGAATCAAAGGAAAAGTGCACACATTATCCATATCAAGTCACTAAGTATATGTTAAAAATAAAGAATGGCTTGCCATTGCGCTGCGAGCAGGGTTCGAACCTGCGCAGGGAGACCCCATTGGATTTCAAGTCCAACGCCTTAACCACTCGGCCATCGCAGCCCGCTATATTAACTACTAGGCCTTAACCAGTCGGCTATCTCATTCTGTCCATTTTACTTCTGTAAAGACTAGACTATCTACTGAAGAGCCTATTTGAACTGTTTGTCAAGGAATATATATTCTGAGCACTTGAATCAATGGACAAGTCCATGCATTCAGCACATTATCCATATCAAGTCACATGTTACAAATATAGACTGGTTTGTCAATGCGCTGCGAGCAGCTTTAAAAACTGTACGGGGAGAAAAAAATGATTTTCATTTCCAACGCTTAAAACACTTGGCCATTGCGGCTGTGTGAATCAAAGGAAAGTGATGAGGAGAAAGCACAAGTGGGCTATATACGCTTCGAGCAAGGTTAAAACATGTGTGGGGAGACCCCATTGAAATTCAGGTCCAACGTCTGAAAAACTCGGCCGTTGCAGCTGTTGGAATTCAAGTAAAGTAATTGGGATTTGGAAACAGACATCATTGGTGCAAAATGGTAAACTTGATTGCACGACATATTGAACTTATTGTGCCAAATCACGCCTTAACCACTCGGTCATTACAGCTTTCTGAATAAGCTCACACAAAAGATTTCTGAGCACTTGAATCACTGGACAAGTCCATGCATTGAAGAGACTATCCATATCAAGTCACCAAGGATATGTTCAGAATGAGGACTGGTTTGTCATAACGCTGCGAGTAGTGTTCGAACCTGCGCGGGGAGACCCCGTTGGATTTCGAGTCCAACGCCTTAACCTCTCGGCCATCACTGCTTGCTCTATTACCTTCTACGCCCTAACCAGTCCGCTATCTCGTTCTGTCCATTTTAACTCTAAAACGTCCAGATCATCGCTACTGAAGTACCGACTTGAAATGTTTGTCATGGAAGATACATTCTGAGCACTTGAATCAAAGGACAAGTGCACACATTATCCATATCAAGTCACCAAGTATATGTTAAAAATAAAGAATGGTTTGCCATTGCGCTGCGAGGAGGGTTCGAACCTGCGCAGGGAGACCCCATTGGATTTCAAGTCCAACGCCTTAACCACTCGGCCATCGCAGCTCGCTATATTAACTACTAGACCTTAACCAGTCGGCTATCTCATTCTGTCCATTTTACTTCTGTAAAGACTAGACTATCTACTGAAGAGCCTATTTGAACTGTTTGTCAAGGAATATATATTCTGAGCACTTGAATCAATGGACAAGTCCATGCATTCAGCACATTATCCATATCAAGTCACATGTTACAAATATAGACTGGTTTGTCAATGCGCTGCGAGCAGCTTTAAAAACTGTACGGGGAGAAAAAAATGATTTTCATTTCCAACGCTTAAAACACTTGGCCATTGCGGCTGTGTGAATCAAAGGAAAGTGATGAGGAGAAAGCACAAGTGGGCTATATACGCTTCGAGCAAGGTTAAAACATGTGTCGGGAGACCCCATTGAAATTCAGGTCCAACGTCTGAAAAACTCGGCCGTTGCAGCTGTTGGAATTCAAGTAAAGTAATTGGGATTTGGAAACAGACATCATTGGTGCAAAATGGTAAACTTGATTGCACGACATATTGAACTTATTGTGCCAAATCACGCCTTAACCACTCGGTCATTACAGCTTTCTGAATAAGCTCACACAAAAGATTTCTGAGCACTTGAATCACTGGACAAGTCCATGGATTAAAGAGACTATCCATATCAAGTCACCAAGGATATGATCAGAATGAGGACTGGTTTGTCATAACGCTGCGAGCAGGGTTCGAACCTGCGCGGGGAGACCCCATTGGATTTCGAGTCCAACGCCTTAACCTCTCGGCCATCACAGCTTGCTCTATTACCTTCTACGCCCTAACCAGTCCGCTATCTCGTTCTGTTCATTTTAACTCTAAAACGTCCAGATCATCGCTACTGAAGTACCGACTTGAAATGTTTGTCATGGAAGATACATTCTGAGCACTTGAATCAAAGGACAAGTGCACACATTATCCATATCAAGTCACCAAGTATATGTTAAAAATAAAGAATGGTTTGCCATTGCGCTGCGAGCAGGGTTCGAACCTGCGCAGGGAGACCCCATTGGATTTCAAGTCCAACGCCTTAACCACTCGGCCATCGCAGCTCGCTATATTAACTACTAGGCCTTAACCAGTCGGCTATCTCATTCTGTCCATTTTACTTCTGTAAAGACTAGACTATCTACTGAAGAGCCTATTTGAACTGTTTGTCAAGGAATATATATTCTGAGCACTTGAATCAATGGACAAGTCCATGCATTCAGCACATTATCCATATCAAGTCACATGTTACAAATATAGACTGGTTTGTCAATGCGCTGCGAGCAGCTTTAAAAACTGTACGGGGAGAAAAAAATGATTTTCATTTCCAACGCTTAAAACACTTGGCCATTGCGGCTGTGTGAATCAAAGGAAAGTGATGAGGAGAAAGCACAAGTGGGCTATATACGCTTCGAGCAAGGTTAAAACATGTGTCGGGAGACCCCATTGAAATTCAGGTCCAACGTCTGAAAAACTCGGCCGTTGCAGCTGTTGGAATTCAAGTAAAGTAATTGGGATTTGGAAACAGACATCATTGGTGCAAAATGGTAAACTTGATTGCACGACATATTGAACTTATCGTGCCAAATCACGCCTTAACCACTCGGTCATTACAGCTTTCTGAATAAGCTCACACAAAAGATTTCTGAGCACTTGAATCACTGGACAAGTCCATGCATTAAAGAGACTATCCATATCAAGTCACCAAGGATATGTTCAGAATGAGGACTGGTTTGTCATAACGCTGCGAGCAGGGTTCGAACCTGCGCGGGGAGACCCCATTGGATTTCGAGTCCAACGCCTTAACCTCTCGGCCATCACTGCTTGCTCTATTACCTTCTACGCCCTAACCAGTCCGCTATCTCGTTCTGTCCATTTTAACTCTAAAACGTCCAGATCATCGCTACTGAAGTACCGACTTGAAATGTTTGTCATGGAAGATACATTCTGAGCACTTGAATCAAAGGACAAGTGCACACATTATCCATATCAAGTCACCAAGGATATGATCAGAATGAGGACTGGTTTGTCATAACGCTGCGAGCAGGGTTCGAACCTGCGCGGGGAGACCCCATTGGATTTCGAGTCCAACGCCTTAACCTCTCGGCCATCACAGCTTGCTCTATTACCTTCTACGCCCTAACCAGTCCGCTATCTCGTTCTGTTCATTTTAACTCTAAAACGTCCAGATCATCGCTACTGAAGTACCGACTTGAAATGTTTGTCATGGAAGATACATTCTGAGCACTTGAATCAAAGGACAAGTGCACACATTATCCATATCAAGTCACCAAGTATATGTTAAAAATAAAGAATGGTTTGCCATTGCGCTGCGAGCAGGGTTCGAACCTGCGCAGGGAGACCCCATTGGATTTCAAGTCCAACGCCTTAACCACTCGGCCATCGCAGCTCGCTATATTAACTACTAGGCCTTAACCAGTCGGCTATCTCATTCTGTCCATTTTACTTCTGTAAAGACTAGACTATCTACTGAAGAGCCTATTTGAACTGTTTGTCAAGGAATATATATTCTGAGCACTTGAATCAATGGACAAGTCCATGCATTCAGCACATTATCCATATCAAGTCACATGTTACAAATATAGACTGGTTTGTCAATGCGCTGCGAGCAGCTTTAAAAACTGTACGGGGAGAAAAAAATGATTTTCATTTCCAACGCTTAAAACACTTGGCCATTGCGGCTGTGTGAATCAAAGGAAAGTGATGAGGAGAAAGCACAAGTGGGCTATATACGCTTCGAGCAAGGTTAAAACATGTGTGGGGAGACCCCATTGAAATTCAGGTCCAACGTCTGAAAAACTCGGCCGTTGCAGCTGTTGGAATTCAAGTAAAGTAATTGGGATTTGGAAACAGACATCATTGGTGCAAAATGGTAAACTTGATTGCACGACATATTGAACTTATTGTGCCAAATCACGCCTTAACCACTCGGTCATTACAGCTTTCTGAATAAGCTCACACAAAAGATTTCTGAGCACTTGAATCACTGGACAAGTCCATGCATTAAAGAGACTATCCATATCAAGTCATCAAGGATATGTTCAGAATGAGGACTGGTTTGTCATAACGCTGCGAGCAGGGTTCGAACCTGCGCGGGGAGACCCAATTGGATTTCGAGTCCAACGCCTTAACCTCTCGGCCATCACAGCTTGCTCTATTACCTTCTATGCCCTAACCAGTCCGCTATCTCGTTCTGTTCATTTTAACTCTAAAACGTCCAGATCATCGCTACTGAAGTACCGACTTGAAATGTTTGTCATGGAAGATACATTCTGAGCACTTGAATCAAAGGACAAGTGCACACATTATCCATATCAAGTCACCAAGTATATGTTAAAAATAAAGAATGGTTTGCCATTGCGCTGCAAGCAGGGTTCGAACCTGCGCAGGGAGACCCCATTGGATTTCAAGTCCAACGCCTTAACCACTCGGCCATCGCAGCTCGCTATATTAACTACTAGGCCTTAACCAGTCGGCTATCTCATTCTGTCCATTTTACTTCTGTAAAGACTAGACTATCTACTGAAGAGCCTATTTGAACTGTTTGTCAAGGAATATATATTCTGAGCACTTGAATCAATGGACAAGTCCATGCATTCAGCACATTATCCATATCAAGTCACATGTTACAAATATAGACTGGTTTGTCAATGCGCTGCGAGCAGCTTTAAAAACTGTACGGGGAGAAAAAAATGATTTTCATTTCCAACGCTTAAAACACTTGGCCATTGCGGCTGTGTGAATCAAAGGAAAGTGATGAGGAGAAAGCACAAGTGGGCTATATACGCTTCGAGCAAGGTTAAAACATGTGTGGGGAGACCCCATTGAAATTCAGGTCCAACGTCTGAAAAACTCGGCCGTTGCAGCTGTTGGAATTCAAGTAAAGTAATTGGGATTTGGAAACAGACATCATTGGTGCAAAATGGTAAACTTGATTGCACAACATATTGAACTTATTGTGCCAAATCACGCCTTAACCACTCGGTCATTACAGCTTTCTGAATAAGCTCACACAAAAGATTTCTGAGCACTTGAATCACTGGACAAGTCCATGGATTAAAGAGACTATCCATATCAAGTCACCAAGGATATGATCAGAATGAGGACTGGTTTGTCATAACGCTGCGAGCAGGGTTCGAACCTGCGCGGGGAGACCCCATTGGATTTCGAGTCCAACGCCTTAACCTCTCGGCCATCACAGATTGCTCTATTACCTTCTACGCCCTAACCAGTCCGCTATCTCGTTCTGTTCATTTTAACTCTAAAACGTCCAGATCATCGCTACTGAAGTACCGACTTGAAATGTTTGTCATGGAAGATACATTCTGAGCACTTGAATCAAAGGACAAGTGCACACATTATCCATATCAAGTCACCAAGTATATGTTAAAAATAAAGAATGGTTTGCCATTGCGCTGCGAGCAGGGTTCGAACCTGCGCAGGGAGACCCCATTGGATTTCAAGTCCAACGCCTTAACCACTCGGCCATCGCAGCTCGCTATATTAACTACTAGGCCTTAACCAGTCGGCTATCTCATTCTGTCCATTTTACTTCTGTAAAGACTAGACTATCTACTGAAGAGCCTATTTGAACTGTTTGTCAAGGAATATATATTCTGAGCACTTGAATCAATGGACAAGTCCATGCATTCAGCACATTATCCATATCAAGTCACATGTTACAAATATAGACTGGTTTGTCAATGCGCTGCGAGCAGCTTTAAAAACTGTACGGGGAGAAAAAAATGATTTTCATTTCCAACGCTTAAAACACTTGGCCATTGCGGCTGTGTGAATCAAAGGAAAGTGATGAGGAGAAAGCACAAGTGGGCTATATACGCTTCGAGCAAGGTTAAAACATGTGTCGGGAGACCCCATTGAAATTCAGGTCCAACGTCTGAAAAACTCGGCCGTTGCAGCTGTTGGAATTCAAGTAAAGTAATTGGGATTTGGAAACAGACATCATTGGTGCAAAATGGTAAACTTGATTGCACGACATATTGAACTTATCGTGCCAAATCACGCCTTAACCACTCGGTCATTACAGCTTTCTGAATAAGCTCACACAAAAGATTTCTGAGCACTTGAATCACTGGACAAGTCCATGCATTAAAGAGACTATCCATATCAAGTCACCAAGGATATGTTCAGAATGAGGACTGGTTTGTCATAACGCTGCGAGCAGGGTTCGAACCTGCGCGGGGAGACCCCATTGGATTTCGAGTCCAACGCCTTAACCTCTCGGCCATCACTGCTTGCTCTATTACCTTCTACGCCCTAACCAGTCCGCTATCTCGTTCTGTCCATTTTAACTCTAAAACGTCCAGATCATCGCTACTGAAGTACCGACTTGAAATGTTTGTCATGGAAGATACATTCTGAGCACTTGAATCAAAGGACAAGTGCACACATTATCCATATCAAGTCACCAAGTATATGTTAAAAATAAAGAATGGTTTGCCATTGCGCTGCGAGCAGGGTTCGAACCTGCGCAGGGAGACCCCATTGGATTTCAAGTCCAACGCCTTAACCACTCGGCCATCGCAGCTCGCTATATTAACTACTAGGCCTTAACCAGTCGGCTATCTCATTCTGTCCATTTTACTTCTGTAAAGACTAGACTATCTACTGAAGAGCCTATTTGAACTGTTTGTCAAGGAATATATATTCTGAGCACTTGAATCAATGGACAAGTCCATGCATTCAGCACATTATCCATATCAAGTCACATGTTACAAATATAGACTGGTTTGTCAATGCGCTGCGAGCAGCTTTAAAAACTGTACGGGGAGAAAAAAATGATTTTCATTTCCAACGCTTAAAACACTTGGCCATTGCGGCTGTGTGAATCAAAGGAAAGTGATGAGGAGAAAGCACAAGTGGGCTATATACGCTTCGAGCAAGGTTAAAACATGTGTGGGGAGACCCCATTGAAATTCAGGTCCAACGTCTGAAAAACTCGGCCGTTGCAGCTGTTGGAATTCAAGTAAAGTAATTGGGATTTGGAAACAGACATCATTGGTGCAAAATGGTAAACTTGATTGCACGACATATTGAACTTATTGTGCCAAATCACGCCTTAACCACTCGGTCATTACAGCTTTCTGAATAAGCTCACACAAAAGATTTCTGAGCACTTGAATCACTGGACAAGTCCATGCATTGAAGAGACTATCCATATCAAGTCACCAAGGATATGTTCAGAATGAGGACTGGTTTGTCATAACGCTGCGAGCAGGGTTCGAACCTGCGCGGGGAGACCCCATTGGATTTCGAGTCCAACGCCTTAACCTCTCGGCCATCACAGCTTGCTCTATTACCTTCTACGCCCTAACCAGTCCGCTATCTCGTTCTGTTCATTTTAACTCTAAAACGTCCAGATCATCGCTACTGAAGTACCGACTTGAAATGTTTGTCATGGAAGATACATTCTGAGCACTTGAATCAAAGGACAAGTGCACACATTATCCATATCAAGTCACCAAGTATATGTTAAAAATAAAGAATGGTTTGCCATTGCGCTGCGAGCAGGGTTCGAACCTGCGCAGGGAGACCCCATTGGATTTCAAGTCCAACGCCTTAACCACTCGGCCATCGCAGCTCGCTATATTAACTACTAGGCCTTAACCAGTCGGCTATCTCATTCTGTCCATTTTACTTCTGTAAAGACTAGACTATCTACTGAAGAGCCTATTTGAACTGTTTGTCAAGGAATATATATTCTGAGCACTTGAATCAATGGACAAGTCCATGCATTCAGCACATTATCCATATCAAGTCACATGTTACAAATATAGACTGGTTTGTCAATGCGCTGCGAGCAGCTTTAAAAACTGTACGGGGAGAAAAAAATGATTTTCATTTCCAACGCTTAAAACACTTGGCCATTGCGGCTGTGTGAATCAAAGGAAAGTGATGAGGAGAAAGCACAAGTGGGCTATATACGCTTCGAGCAAGGTTAAAACATGTGTGGGGAGACCCCATTGAAATTCAGGTCCAACGTCTGAAAAACTCGGCCGTTGCAGCTGTTGGAATTCAAGTAAAGTAATTGGGATTTGGAAACAGACATCATTGGTGCAAAATGGTAAACTTGATTGCACGACATATTGAACTTATTGTGCCAAATCACGCCTTAACCACTCGGTCATTACAGCTTTCTGAATAAGCTCACACAAAAGATTTCTGAGCACTTGAATCACTGGACAAGTCCATGCATTAAAGAGACTATCCATATCAAGTCACCAAGGATATGTTCAGAATGAGGACTGGTTTGTCATAACGCTGCGAGCAGGGTTCGAACCTGCGCGGGGAGACCCCATTGGATTTCGAGTCCAACGCCTTAACCTCTCGGCCATCACAGCTTGCTCTATTACCTTCTACGCCCTAACCAGTCCGCTATCTCGTTCTGTCCATTTTAACTCTAAAACGTCCAGATCATCGCTACTGAAGTACCGACTTGAAATGTTTGTCATGGAAGATACATTCTGAGCACTTGAATCAAAGGACAAGTGCACACATTATCCATATCAAGTCACCAAGTATATGTTAAAAATAAAGAATGGTTTGCCATTGCGCTGCGAGCAGGGTTCGAACCTGCGCAGGGAGACCCCATTGGATTTCAAGTCCAACGCCTTAACCACTCGGCCATCGCAGCTCGCTATATTAACTACTAGGCCTTAACCAGTCGGCTATCTCATTCTGTCCATTTTACTTCTGTAAAGACTAGACTATCTACTGAAGAGCCTATTTGAACTGTTTGTCAAGGAATATATATTCTGAGCACTTGAATCAATGGACAAGTCCATGCATTCAGCACATTATCCATATCAAGTCACATGTTACAAATATAGACTGGTTTGTCAATGCGCTGCGAGCAGCTTTAAAAACTGTACGGGGAGAAAAAAATGATTTTCATTTCCAACGCTTAAAACACTTGGCCATTGCGGCTGTGTGAATCAAAGGAAAGTGATGAGGAGAAAGCACAAGTGGGCTATATACGCTTCGAGCAAGGTTAAAACATGTGTGGGGAGACCCCATTGAAATTCAGGTCCAACGTCTGAAAAACTCGGCCGTTGCAGCTGTTGGAATTCAAGTAAAGTAATTGGGATTTGGAAACAGACATCATTGGTGCAAAATGGTAAACTTGATTGCACAACATATTGAACTTATTGTGCCAAATCACGCCTTAACCACTCGGTCATTACAGCTTTCTGAATAAGCTCACACAAAAGATTTCTGAGCACTTGAATCACTGGACAAGTCCATGGATTAAAGAGACTATCCATATCAAGTCACCAAGGATATGATCAGAATGAGGACTGGTTTGTCATAACGCTGCGAGCAGGGTTCGAACCTGCGCGGGGAGACCCCATTGGATTTCGAGTCCAACGCCTTAACCTCTCGGCCATCACAGATTGCTCTATTACCTTCTACGCCCTAACCAGTCCGCTATCTCGTTCTGTTCATTTTAACTCTAAAACGTCCAGATCATCGCTACTGAAGTACCGACTTGAAATGTTTGTCATGGAAGATACATTCTGAGCACTTGAATCAAAGGACAAGTGCACACATTATCCATATCAAGTCACCAAGTATATGTTAAAAATAAAGAATGGTTTGCCATTGCGCTGCGAGCAGGGTTCGAACCTGCGCAGGGAGACCCCATTGGATTTCAAGTCCAACGCCTTAACCACTCGGCCATCGCAGCTCGCTATATTAACTACTAGGCCTTAACCAGTCGGCTATCTCATTCTGTCCATTTTACTTCTGTAAAGACTAGACTATCTACTGAAGAGCCTATTTGAACTGTTTGTCAAGGAATATATATTCTGAGCACTTGAATCAATGGACAAGTCCATGCATTCAGCACATTATCCATATCAAGTCACATGTTACAAATATAGACTGGTTTGTCAATGCGCTGCGAGCAGCTTTAAAAACTGTACGGGGAGAAAAAAATGATTTTCATTTCCAACGCTTAAAACACTTGGCCATTGCGGCTGTGTGAATCAAAGGAAAGTGATGAGGAGAAAGCACAAGTGGGCTATATACGCTTCGAGCAAGGTTAAAACATGTGTCGGGAGACCCCATTGAAATTCAGGTCCAACGTCTGAAAAACTCGGCCGTTGCAGCTGTTGGAATTCAAGTAAAGTAATTGGGATTTGGAAACAGACATCATTGGTGCAAAATGGTAAACTTGATTGCACGACATATTGAACTTATTGTGCCAAATCACGCCTTAACCACTCGGTCATTACAGCTTTCTGAATAAGCTCACACAAAAGATTTCTGAGCACTTGAATCACTGGACAAGTCCATGCATTAAAGAGCCTATCCATATCAAGTCACCAAGTATATGTTAAAAAGAAAGAATCATTTGCCATTGCTCTGCGAGCAGGGTTCAAACATCCGCGGGGAGACCCCATTGGATTTCGAGTCCAACGCCTTAACCTCTCGGCTATCACAGCTTGCTCTATTACCTTCTACGCCCTAACCAGTCCGCTATCTCGTTCTGTCCATTTTAACTCTAAAACGTCCAGATCATCGCTACTGAAGTACCGACTTGAAATGTTTGTCATGGAAGATACATTCTGAGCACTTGAATCAAAGGACAAGTGCACACATTATCCATATCAAGTCACCAAGGATATGTTCAGAATGAGGACTGGTTTGTCATAACGCTGCGAGCAGGGTTCGAACCTGCGCGGGGAGACCCCATTGGATTTCGAGTCCAACGCCTTAACCTCTCGGCCATCACAGCTTGCTCTATTACCTTCTACGCCCTAACCAGTCCGCTATCTCGTTCTGTCCATTTTAACTCTAAAACGTCCAGATCATCGCTACTGAAGTACCGACTTGAAATGTTTGTCATGGAAGATACATTCTGAGCACTTGAATCAAAGGACAAGTGCACACATTATCCATATCAAGTCACCAAGTATATGTTAAAAAGAAAGAATGGTTTGCCATTGCGCTGCGAGCAGGGTTCGAACCTGCGCAGGGAGACCCCATTGGATTTCAAGTCCAACGCCTTAACCACTCGGCCATCGCAGCTCGCTATATTAACTACTCAGGCCTTAACCAGTCGGCTATCTCATTCTGTCCATTTTACTTCTGTAAAGACTAGACTATCTACTGAAGAGCCTATTTGAACTGTTTGTCAAGGAATATATATTCTGAGCACTTGAATCAATGGACAAGTCCATGCATTCAGCACATTATCCATATCAAGTCACATGTTACAAATATAGACTGGTTTGTCAATGCGCTGCGAGCAGCTTTAAAAACTGTACGGGGAGAAAAAAATGATTTTCATTTCCAACGCTTAAAACACTTGGCCATTGCGGCTGTGTGAATCAAAGGAAAGTGATGAGGAGAAAGCACAAGTGGGCTATATACGCTTCGAGCAAGGTTAAAACATGTGTGGGGAGACCCCATTGAAATTCAGGTCCAACGTCTGAAAAACTCGGCCGTTGCAGCTGTTGGAATTCAAGTAAAGTAATTGGGATTTGGAAACAGACATCATTGGTGCAAAATGGTAAACTTGATTGCACGACATATTGAACTTATTGTGCCAAATCACGCCTTAACCACTCGGCCATTACAGCTTTCTGAATAAGCTCACACAAAAGATTTCTGAGCACTTGAATCACTGGACAAGTCCATGCATTAAAGAGACTATCCATATCAAGTCACCAAGGATATGTTCAGAATGAGGACTGGTTTGTCATAACGCTGCGAGCAGGGTTCGAACCTGCGCGGGGAGACCCCATTGGATTTCGAGTCCAACGCCTTAACCTCTCGGCCATCACAGCTTGCTCTATTACCTTCCACGCCCTAACCAGTCCGCTATCTCGTTCTGTCCATTTTAACTCTAAAACGTCCAGATCATCGCTACTGAAGTACCGACTTGAAATGTTTGTCATGGAAGATACATTCTGAGCACTTGAATCAAAGGACAAGTGCACACATTATCCATATCAAGTCACCAAGTATATGTTAAAAAGAAAGAATGGTTTGCCATTGCGCTGCGAGCAGAGTTCGAACCTGCGCAGGGAGACCCCATTGGATTTCAAGTCCAACGCCTTAACCACTCGGCCATCGCAGCTCGCTATGTTAACTACCAGGCCTTAACCAGTCGGCTATCTCATTCTGTCCATTTTACTTCTGTAAAGACTAGACTATCTACTGAAGAGCCTATTTGAACTGTTTGTCAAGGAATATATATTCTGAGCACTTGAATCAATGGACAAGTCCATGCATTCAGCACATTATCCATATCAAGTCACATGTTACGAATATAGACTGGTTTGTCAATGCGCTGCGAGCAGCTTTAAAAACTGTACGGGGAGAAAACAATGCATTTTCATTTCCAACGCTTAAAACACTTGGCCATTGCGGCTGTGTGAATCAAAGGAAAGTGATGAGGAGAAAGCACAAGTGGGCTATATACGCTTCGAGCAAGGTTAAAACATGTGTGGGGAGACCCCATTGAAATTCAGGTCCAACGTCTGAAAAACTCGGCCGTTGCAGCTGTTGGAATTCAAGTAAAGTAATTGGGATTTGGAAACAGACATCATTGGTGCAAAATGGTAAACTTGATTGCACGACATATTGAACTTATTGTGCCAAATCACGCCTTAACCACTCGGTCATTACAGCTTTCTGAATAAGCTCACACAAAAGATTTCTGAGCACTTGAATCACTGGACAAGTCCATGCATTAAAGAGACTATCCATATCAAGTCACCAAGGATATGTTCAGAATGAGGACTGGTTTGTCATAACGCTGCGAGCAGGGTTCGAACCTGCGCGGGGAGACCCCATTGGATTTCGAGTCCAACGCCTTAACCTCTCGGCCATCACAGCTTGCTCTATTACCTTCTACGCCCTAACCAGTCCGCTATCTCGTTCTGTCCATTTTAACTCTAAAACGTCCAGATCATCGCTACTGAAGTACCGACTTGAAATGTTTGTCATGGAAGATACATTCTGAGCACTTGAATCAAAGGACAAGTGCACACATTATCCATATCAAGTCACCAAGTATATGTTAAAAAGGAAGAATGGTTTGCCATTGCGCTGCGAGCAGGGTTCGAACCTGCGCAGGGAGACCCCATCGGATTTCAAGTCCAACGCCTTAACCACTCGGCCATCGCAGCTCGCTATATTAATTACTAGGCCTTAACCAGTCGGCTATCTCATTCTGTCCATTTTACTTCTGTAAAGACTAGACTATCTACTGAAGAGCCTATTTGAACTGTTTGTCAAGGAATATATATTCTGAGCACTTGAATCAATGGACAAGTCCATGCATTCAGCACATTATCCATATCAAGTCACATGTTACAAATATAGACTGGTTTGTCAATGCGCTTCGAGCAGCTTTAAAAACTGTACGGGGAGAAAAAAATTATTTTCATTTCCAACGCTTAAAACACTTTGCCATTGCGGCTGTGTGAATCAAAGGAAAGTGATGAGGAGAAAGCACAAGTGGGCTATATACGCTTCGAGCAAGGTTAAAACATGTGTGGGGAGACCCCATTGAAATTCAGGTCCAACGTCTGAAAAACTCGGCCGTTGCAGCTGTTGGAATTCAAGTAAAGTAATTGGGATTTGGAAACAGACATCATTGGTGCAAAATGGTAAACTTGATTGCACGACATATTGAACTTATTGTGCCAAATCACGCCTTAACCACTCGGCCATTACAGCTTTCTGAATAAGCTCAGGCAAAAGATTTCTGAGCACTTGAATCACTGTACAAGTCCATGCATTAAAGTGACTATCCATATCAAGTCACCAAGGATATGTTCAGAATGAGGACTGGTTTGTCATAACGCTGCGAGCAGTGTTCAAACCTGCACGGGGAGACCCGATTTGATTTCGAGTCCAACGCCTTAACCTCTCGGCCATCACAGCTTGCACTATTACCTTCCACGCCCTAACCAGTCCGCTATCTCGTTCTGTCCATTTTAACTCTAAAACGTCCAGATCATCGCTACTGAAGTACCGACTTGAAATGTTTGTCATGGAAGATACATTCTGAGCACTTGAATCAAAGGACAAGTGCACACATTATCCATATCAAGTCACCAAGTATATGTTACTTGAAATGTTTGTCATGGAAGATACATTCTGAGCACTTGAATCAAAGGACAAGTGCACACATTATCCATATCAAGTCACCAAGTATATGTTAAAAAGAAAGAATGGCTTGCCATTGCGCTGCAAGCAGGGTTCGAGCCTGCGCAGGGAGACCCCATTGGATTTCAAATCCAACGCCTTAACCACTCGGCCATCGCAGCTCGCTATATTAACCACCAGGCCTTAACCAGTCGGCTATCTCATTCTGTCCATTTTACTTCTGTAAAGACTAGACTATCTACTGAAGAGCCTATTTGAACTGTTTGTCAAGGAATATATATTCTGAGCACTTGAATCAATGGACAAGTCCATGCATTCAGCACATTATCCATATCAAGTCACATGTTACAAATATAGACTGGTTTGTCAATGCGCTGCGAGCAGCTTTAAAAACTGTACGGGGAGAAAAAAATGGATTTTCATTTCCAACGCTTAAAACACTTGGCCATTGCGGCTGTGTGAATCAAAGGAAAGTGATGAGGAGAAAGCACAAGTGGGCTAAATACGCTTCGAGCAAGGTTAAAACATGTGTGGGGAGACCCCATTGAAATTCAGGTCCAACGTCTGAAAAACTCGGCCGTTGCAGCTGTTGGAATTCAAGTAAAGTAATTGGGATTTGGAAACAGACATCATTGGTGCAAAATGGTAAACTTGATTGCACGACATATTGAACTTATTGTGCCAAATCACGCCTTAACCACTCGGCCATTACAGCTTTCTGAATAAGCTCAGGCAAAAGATTTCTGAGCACTTGAATCACTGTACAAGTCCATGCATTAAAGAGACTATCCATATCAAGTCACCAAGGATATGTTCAGAATGAGGACTGGTTTGTCAATAGCTCTGCGAGCAGGGTTCGAACCTGCACGGGGAGACCCCATTGGATTTCGAGTCCAACGCCTTAACCTCTCGGCCATCAAAGCTTGCACTATTACCTTCCACGCCCTAACCAGTCCGCTATCTCGTTCTGTCCATTTTAACTCTAAAACGTCCAGATCATCGCTACTGAAGTACCGACTTGAAATGTTTGTCATGGAAGATACGTTCTGAGCTCTTGAATCAAAGGACAAGTGCACACATTATCCATATCAAGTCACCAAGTATATGTTAAAAAGAAAGAATGGTTTGCCATTGCGCTGCGAGCAGGGATCGAACCTTCGCAGGGAGACCCCATTGGATTTCAAGTCCAACGCCTTAACCACTCGGCCATCGCAGCTCGCACTTTTAACTACCAGGCCTTAACCAGTCGGCTATCTCATTCTGTCCATTTTACTTCTGTAAAGACCAGACTATCTACTGAAGAGCCTATTTGAACTGTTTGTCAAGGGATATATATTCTAAGCACTTGAATCAATGGACAAGTCCATGCATTCAGCACATTATCCATATCAAGTCACATGTTACAAATATAGACTGGTTTGTCAATGCGCTGCGAGCAGCTTTAAAAACTGTACGGGGAGAAAACAATGGATTTCATTTCCAACGCTTAAAACACTTGGCCATTGCGGCTGTGTGAATCAAAGGAAAGTGATGAGGAGAAAGCACAAGTGGGCTATATACGCTTCGAGCAAGGTTAAAACATGTGTGGGGAGACCCCATTGAAATTCAGGTCCAACGTCTGAAAAACTCGGCCGTTGCAGCTGTTGGAATTCAACTAAAGTAATTGGGATTTGGAAACAGACATCATTGGTGCAAAATGGTAAACTTGATTGCACGACATATTGAACTTATTGTGCCAAATCACGCCTTAACCACTCGGCCATCACAGCTTTCTGAATAAGCTCACACAAATGTTTTCTGAGCACTTGAAACACTGGACAAGTCCATGCATTACAGAGACTATCCATATCAAGTCACCAAGGATATGTTCAGAATGAGGACTGGTTTGTTATAACGCTGTGAGCAGGGTTCGAACCTGCGCAGGGAGACCCCATTGGATTTCGAGTCCAACGCCTTAACCTCTCGGCCATCACAGCTTGCTCTATTACCTTCCACGCCCTAACCAGTCCGCTATCTCGTTCTGTCCATTTTGACTCTAAAACGTCCAGATCATCGCTACTGAAGTACCGACTTGAAATGTTTGTCATGGAAGATACATTCTGAGCACTTGAATCAAAGGACAAGTGCACACATTATCCATATCAAGTCACCAAGTATATGTTAAAAAGAAAGAATGGTTTGCAATTGCGCTGCGAGCAGGGTTCGAACCTGCGCAGGGAGACCCCATTGGATTTCAAGTCCAACGCCTTAACCACTCGGCCATCGCAGCTCGCTATATTAACCATCAGGCCTTAACCAGTCGGCTATCTCATTCTGTCCATTTTACTTCTGTAAAGACTAGACTATATACTGAAGAGCCTATTTGAACTGTTTGTCAAGGAATATATATTCTGAGCACTTGAATCAATGGACAAGTCCATGCATTCAGCACATTATCCATATCAAGTCACATGTTACAAATATAGACTGGTTTGTCAATGCGCTGCGAGCAGCTTTAAAAACTGTACGGGGAGAAAAAAAGGATTTTCATTTCCAACGCTTAAAACACTTGGCCATTGCGGCTGTGTGAATCAAAGGAAAGTGATGAGGAGAAAGCACAAGTGGGCTATATACGCTTCGTGCAAGGTTAAAACATGTGTGGGGAGACCCCATTGAAATTCAGGTCCAACGTCTGAAAAACTCGGCCGTTGCAGCTGTTGGAATTCAACTAAAGTAATTGGGATTTGGAAACAGACATCATTGGTGCAAAATGGTAAACTTGATTGCACGACATATTGAACTTATTGTGCCAAATCACGCCATAACCACTCGGCCATTACAGCTTTCTGAATAAGCTCACGCAAAAGACTTCTGAGCACTTGAAACACTGGACAAGTCCATGCATTAAAGAGACTATCCATATCAAGTCACCAAGGATATGTTCAGAATGAGGACTGGTTTGTTATAATGCTGTGAGCAGGGTTCGAACCTGCGCAGGGAGACCCCATTGGATTTCGAGTCCAACGCCTTAACCTCTCGGCCATCACAGCTTGCTCTATTACCTTCCACGCCCTAACCAGTCCGCTATCTCGTTCTGTCCATTTTGACTCTAAAACGTCCAGATCATCGCTACTGAAGTACCGACTTGAAATGTTTGTCATGGAAGATACATTCTGAGCACTTGAATCAAAGGACAAGTGCACACATTATCCATATCAAGTCACCAAGTATATGTTAAAAAGAAAGAATGGTTTGCCATTGCGCTGCGAGCAGGGTTCGAACCTGCGCAGGGAGACCCCATTGGATTTCAAGTCCAACGCCTTAACCACTCGGCCATCGCAGCTCGCACTTTTAACTACCAGGCCTTAACCAGTCGGCTATCTCATTCTGTCCATTTTACTTCTGTAAAGACTAGACTATCTACTGAAGAGCCTATTTGAACTGTTTGTCAAGGAATATATATTCTGAGCACTTGAATCAATGGACAAGTCCATGCATTCAGCACATTATCCATATCAAGTCACATGTTACAAATATAGACTGGTTTGTCAATGCGCTGCGAGCAGCTTTAAAAACTGTACGGGGAGAAAACAATGGATTTCATTTCCAACGCTTAAAACACTTGGCCATTGCGGCAGTGTGAATCAAAGGAAAGTGATGAGGAGAAAGCACAAGTGGGCTATATACGCTTCGAGCAAGGTTAAAACATGTGTGGGGAGACCCCATTGAAATTCAGGTCCAACGTCTGAAAAACTCGGCCGTTGCAGCTGTTGGAATTCAACTAAAGTAATTGGGATTTGGAAACAGACATCATTGGTGCAAAATGGTAAACTTGATTGCACGACATATTGAACTTATTGTGCCAAATCACGCCTTAACCACTCGGCCATCACAGCTTTCTGAATAAGCTCACACAAATGTTTTCTGAGCACTTGAAACACTGGACAAGTCCATGCATTACAGAGACTATCCATATCAAGTCACCAAGGATATGTTCAGAATGAGGACTGGTTTGTTATAACGCTGTGAGCAGGGTTCGAACCTGCGCAGGTAGACCCCATTGGATTTCGAGTCCAACGCCTTAACCTCTCGGCCATCACAGCTTGCTCTATTACCTTCCACGCCCTAACCAGTCTGCTATCTCGTTCTGTCCATTTTGACTCTAAAACGTCCAGATCATCGCTACTGAAGTACCGACTTGAAATGTTTGTCATGGAAGATACATTCTGAGCACTTGAATCAAAGGACAAGTGCACACATTATCCATATCAAGTCACCAAGTATATGTTAAAAAGAAAGAATGGTTTGCCATTGCGCTGCGAGCAGGGTTCGAACCTGCGCAGGGAGACCCCATTGGATTTCAAGTCCAACGCCTTAACCACTCGGCCATCGCAGCTCGCTATATTAACCACCAGGCCTTAACCAGTCGGCTATCTCATTCTGTCCATTTTACTTCTGTAAAGACCAGACTATCTACTGAAGAGCCTATTTGAACTGTTTGTCAAGGAATATATATTCTGAGCACTTGAATCAATGGACAAGTCCATGCATTCAGCACATTATCCATATCAAGTCACATGTTACAAATATAGACTGGTTTGTCAATGCGCTGCGAGCAGCTTTAAAAACTGTACGGGGAGAAAACAATGGATTTCATTTCCAACGCTTAAAACACTTGGCCATTGCGGCTGTGTGAATCAAAGGAAAGTGATGAGGAGAAAGCACAAGTGGGCTATATACGCTTCGAGCAAGGTTAAAACATGTGTGGGGAGACCCCATTGAAATTCAGGTCCAACGTCTGAAAAACTCGGCCGTTGCAGCTGTTGGAATTCAACTAAAGTAATTGGGATTTGGAAACAGACATCATTGGTGCAAAATGGTAAACTTGATTGCACGACATATTGAACTTATTGTGCCAAATCACGCCTTAACCACTCGGCCATCACAGCTTTCTGAATAAGCTCACACAAATGTTTTCTGAGCACTTGAAACACTGGACAAGTCCATGCATTACAGAGACTATCCATATCAAGTCACCAAGGATATGTTCAGAATGAGGACTGGTTTGTTATAACGCTGTGAGCAGGGTTCGAACCTGCGCGGGGAGACCCCATTGGATTTCGAGTCCAACGCCTTAACCTCTCGGCCATCACAGCTTGCTCTATTACCTTCCACGCCCTAACCAGTCCGCTATCTCGTTCTGTCCATTTTGACTCTAAAACGTCCAGATCATCGCTACTGAAGTACCGACTTGAAATGTTTGTCATGGAAGATACATTCTGAGCACTTGAATCAAAGGACAAGTGCACACATTATCCATATCAAGTCACCAAGTATATGTTAAAAAGAAAGAATGGTTTGCCATTGCGCTGCGAGCAGGGTTCGAACCTGCGCAGGGAGACCCCATTGGATTTCAAGTCCAACGCCTTAACCACTCGGCCATCGCAGCTCGCTATATTAACCACCAGGCCTTAACCAGTCGGCTATCTCATTCTGTCCATTTTACTTCTGTAAAGACTAGACTATCTACTGAAGAGCCTATTTGAACTGTTTGTCAAGGAATATATATTCTGAGCACTTGAATCAATGGACAAGTCCATGCATTCAGCACATTATCCATATCAAGTCACATGTTACAAATATAGACTGGTTTGTCAATGCGCTGCGAGCAGCTTTAAAAACTGTACGGGGAGAAAAAAATGGATTTTCATTTCCAACGCTTAAAACACTTGGCCATTGCGGCTGTGTGAATCAAAGGAAAGTGATGAGGAGAAAGCACAAGTGGGCTATATACGCTTCGAGCAAGGTTAAAACATGTGTGGGGAGACCCCATTGAAATTCAGGTCCAACGTCTGAAAAACTCGGCCGTTGCAGCTGTTGGAATTCAAGTAAAGTAATTGGGATTTGGAAACAGACATCATTGGTGCAAAATGGTAAACTTGATTGCACGACATATTGAACTTATTGTGCCAAATCACGCCTTAACCACTCGGCCATTACAGCTTTCTGAATAAGCTCACACAAAAGACTTCTGAGCACTTGAATCACTGGACAAGTCCATGCATTAAAGAGACTATCCATATCAAGTCACCAAGGATATGTTCAGAATGAGGACTGGTTTGTCATAACGCTGCGAGCAGGGTTCGAACCTGCGCGGGGAGACCCCATTGGATTTCGAGTCCAACGCCTTAACCTCTCGGCCATCACAGCTTGCTCTATTACCTTCCACGCCCTAACCAGTCCGCTATCTCGTTCTGTCCATTTTAACTCTAAAACGTCCAGATCATCGCTACTGAAGTACCGACTTGAAATGTTTGTCATGGAAGATACATTCTGAGCACTTGAATCAAAGGACAAGTGCACACATTATCCATATCAAGTCACCAAGTATATGTTAAAAAGAAAGAATGGTTTGCCATTGCGCTGCGAGCAGGGTTCGAACCTGCGCAGGGAGACCCCATTGGATTTCAAGTCCAACGCCTTAACCACTCGGCCATCGCAGCTCGCTATATTAACTACCAGGCCTTAACCAGTCGGCTATCTCATTCTGTCCATTTTACTTCTGTAAAGACTAGACTATCTACTGAAGAGCCTATTTGAACTGTTTGTCAAGGAATATATATTCTGAGCACTTGAATCAATGGACAAGTCCATGCATTCAGCACATTATCCATATCAAGTCACATGTTACAAATATAGACTGGTTTGTCAATGCGCTGCGAGCAGCTTTAAAAACTGTACGGGGAGAAAACAATGGATTTCATTTCCAACGCTTAAAACACTTGGCCATTGCGGCTGTGTGAATCAAAGGAAAGTGATGAGGAGAAAGCACAAGTGGGCTATATACGCTTCGAGCAAGGTTAAAACATGTGTGGGGAGACCCCATTGAAATTCAGGTCCAACGTCTGAAAAACTCGGCCGTTGCAGCTGTTGGAATTCAAGTAAAGTAATTGGGATTTGGAAACAGACATCATTGGTGCAAAATGGTAAACTTGATTGCACGACATATTGAACTTATTGTGCCAAATCACGCCTTAACCACTCGGCCATCACAGCTTTCTGAATAAGCTCACACAAAAGTTTTCTGAGCACTTGAATCACTGGACAAGTCCATGCATTACAGAGACTATCCATATCAAGTCACCAAGGATATGTTCAGAATGAGGACTGGTTTGTCATAACGCTGCGAGCAGGGTTCGAACCTGCGCGGGGAGACCCCATTGGATTTCGAGTCCAACGCCTTAACCTCTCGGCCATCACAGCTTGCTCTATTACCTTCCACGCCCTAACCAGTCTGCTATCTCGTTCTGTCCATTTTAACTCTAAAACGTCCAGATCATCGCTACTGAAGTACCGACTTGAAATGTTTGTCATGGAAGATACATTCTGAGCACTTGAATCAAAGGACAAGTGCACACATTATCCATATCAAGTCACCAAGTATATGTTAAAAAGAAAGAATGGTTTGCCATTGCGCTGCGAGCAGGGTTCGAACCTGCGCAGGGAGACCCCATTGGATTTCAAGTCCAACGCCTTAACCACTCGGCCATCGCAGCTCGCTATATTAACTACCAGGCCTTAACCAGTCGGCTATCTCATTCTGTCCATTTTACTTCTGTAAAGACTAGACTATCTACTGAAGAGCCTATTTGAACTGTTTGTCAAGGAATATATATTCTGAGCACTTGAATCAATGGACAAGTCCATGCATTCAGCACATTATCCATATCAAGTCACATGTTACAAATATAGACTGGTTTGTCAATGCGCTGCGAGCAGCTTTAAAAACTGTACGGGGAGAAAACAATGGATTTTCATTTCCAACGCTTAAAACACTTGGCCATTGCGGCTGTGTGAATCAAAGGAAAGTGATGAGGAGAAAGCACAAGTGGGCTATATACGCTTCGAGCAAGGTTAAAACATGTGTGGGGAGACCCCATTGAAATTCAGGTCCAACGTCTGAAAAACTCGGCCGTTGCAGCTGTTGGAATTCAAGTAAAGTAATTGGGATTTGGAAACAGACATCATTGGTGCAAAATGGTAAACTTGATTGCACGACATATTGAACTTATTGTGCCAAATCACGCCTTAACCACTCGGCCATTACAGCTTTCTGAATAAGCTCACACAAAAGATTTCTGAGCACTTGAATCACTGGACAAGTCCATGCATTAAAGAGACTATCCATATCAAGTCACCAAGGATATGTTCAGAATGAGGACTGGTTTGTCATAACGCTGCGAGCAGGGTTCGAACCTGCGCGGGGAGACCCCATTGGATTTCGAGTCCAACGCCTTAACCTCTCGGCCATCACAGCTTGCTCTATTACCTTCTACGCCCTAACCAGTCCGCTATCTCGTTCTGTCCATTTTAACTCTAAAACGTCCAGATCATCGCTACTGAAGTACCGACTTGAAATGTTTGTCATGGAAGATACATTCTGAGCACTTGAATCAAAGGACAAGTGCACACATTATCCATATCAAGTCACCAAGTATATGTTAAAAAGAAAGAATGGTTTGCCATTGCGCTGCGAGCAGGGTTCGAACCTGCGCAGGGAGACCCCATTGGATTTCAAGTCCAACGCCTTAACCACTCGGCCATCGCAGCTCGCTATATTAACTACTAGGCCTTAACCAGTCGGCTATCTCATTCTGTCCATTTTACTTCTGTAAAGACTAGACTATCTACTGAAGAGCCTATTTGAACTGTTTGTCAAGGAATATATATTCTGAGCACTTGAATCAATGGACAAGTCCATGCATTCAGCACATTATCCATATCAAGTCACATGTTACAAATATAGACTGGTTTGTCAATGCGCTGCGAGCAGCTTTAAAAACTGTACGGGGAGAAAACAATGGATTTCATTTCCAACGCTTAAAACACTTGGCCATTGCGGCTGTGTGAATCAAAGGAAAGTGATGAGGAGAAAGCACAAGTGGGCTATATACGCTTCGAGCAAGGTTAAAACATGTGTGGGGAGACCCCATTGAAATTCAGGTCCAACGTCTGAAAAACTCGGCCGTTGCAGCTGTTGGAATTCAAGTAAAGTAATTGGGATTTGGAAACAGACATCATTGGTGCAAAATGGTAAACTTGATTGCACGACATATTGAACTTATTGTGCCAAATCACGCCTTAACCACTCGGTCATTACAGCTTTCTGAATAAGCTCACACAAAAGATTTCTGAGCACTTGAATCACTGGACAAGTCCATGCATTAAAGAGACTATCCATATCAAGTCACCAAGGATATGTTCAGAATGAGGACTGGTTTGTCATAACGCTGCGAGCAGGGTTCGAACCTGCGCGGGGAGACCCCATTGGATTTCGAGTCCAACGCCTTAACCTCTCGGCCATCACAGCTTGCTCTATTACCTTCCACGCCCTAACCAGTCCGCTATCTCGTTCTGTCCATTTTAACTCTAAAACGTCCAGATCATCGCTACTGAAGTACCGACTTGAAATGTTTGTCATGGAAGATACATTCTGAGCACTTGAATCAAAGGACAAGTGCACACATTATCCATATCAAGTCACCAAGTATATGTTAAAAAGAAAGAATGGTTTGCCATTGCGCTGCGAGCAGGGTTCGAACCTGCGCAGGGAGACCCCATTGGATTTCAAGTCCAACGCCTTAACCACTCGGCCATCGCAGCTCGCTATATTAACTACCAGGCCTTAACCAGTCGGCTATCTCATTCTGTCCATTTTACTTCTGTAAAGACTAGACTATCTACTGAAGAGCCTATTTGAACTGTTTGTCAAGGAATATATATTCTGAGCACTTGAATCAATGGACAAGTCCATGCATTCAGCACATTATCCATATCAAGTCACATGTTACAAATATAGACTGGTTTGTCAATGCGCTGCGAGCAGCTTTAAAAACTGTACGGGGAGAAAACAATGGATTTCATTTCCAACGCTTAAAACACTTGGCCATTGCGGCTGTGTGAATCAAAGGAAAGTGATGAGGAGAAAGCACAAGTGGGCTATATACGCTTCGAGCAAGGTTAAAACATGTGTGGGGAGACCCCATTGAAATTCAGGTCCAACGTCTGAAAAACTCGGCCGTTGCAGCTGTTGGAATTCAAGTAAAGTAATTGGGATTTGGAAACAGACATCATTGGTGCAAAATGGTAAACTTGATTGCACGACATATTGAACTTATTGTGCCAAATCACGCCTTAACCACTCGGCCATTACAGCTTTCTGAATAAGCTCACACAAAAGATTTCTGAGCACTTGAATCACTGGACAAGTCCATGCATTAAAGAGACTATCCATATCAAGTCACCAAGGATATGTTCAGAATGAGGACTGGTTTGTCATAACGCTGCGAGCAGGGTTCGAACCTGCGCGGGGAGACCCCATTGGATTTCGAGTCCAACGCCTTAACCTCTCGGCCATCACAGCTTGCTCTATTACCTTCCACGCCCTAACCAGTCCGCTATCTCGTTCTGTCCATTTTAACTCTAAAACGTCCAGATCATCGCTACTGAAGTACCGACTTGAAATGTTTGTCATGGAAGATACATTCTGAGCACTTGAATCAAAGGACAAGTGCACACATTATCCATATCAAGTCACCAAGTATATGTTAAAAAGAAAGAATGGTTTGCCATTGCGCTGCGAGCAGGGTTCGAACCTGCGCAGGGAGACCCCATTGGATTTCAAGTCCAACGCCTTAACCACTCGGCCATCGCAGCTCGCTATATTAACTACCAGGCCTTAACCAGTCGGCTATCTCATTCTGTCCATTTTACTTCTGTAAAGACTAGACTATCTACTGAAGAGCCTATTTGAACTGTTTGTCAAGGAATATATATTCTGAGCACTTGAATCAATGGACAAGTCCATGCATTCAGCACATTATCCATATCAAGTCACATGTTACAAATATAGACTGGTTTGTCAATGCGCTGCGAGCAGCTTTAAAAACTGTACGGGGAGAAAACAATGGATTTCATTTCCAACGCTTAAAACACTTGGCCATTGCGGCTGTGTGAATCAAAGGAAAGTGATGAGGAGAAAGCACAAGTGGGCTATATACGCTTCGAGCAAGGTTAAAACATGTGTGGGGAGACCCCATTGAAATTCAGGTCCAACGTCTGAAAAACTCGGCCGTTGCAGCTGTTGGAATTCAAGTAAAGTAATTGGGATTTGGAAACAGACATCATTGGTGCAAAATGGTAAACTTGATTGCACGACATATTGAACTTATTGTGCCAAATCACGCCTTAACCACTCGGTCATTACAGCTTTCTGAATAAGCTCACACAAAAGATTTCTGAGCACTTGAATCACTGGACAAGTCCATGCATTAAAGAGACTATCCATATCAAGTCACCAAGGATATGTTCAGAATGAGGACTGGTTTGTCATAACGCTGCGAGCAGGGTTCGAACCTGCGCGGGGAGACCCCATTGGATTTCGAGTCCAACGCCTTAACCTCTCGGCCATCACAGCTTGCTCTATTACCTTCTACGCCCTAACCAGTCCGCTATCTCGTTCTGTCCATTTTAACTCTAAAACGTCCAGATCATCGCTACTGAAGTACCGACTTGAAATGTTTGTCATGGAAGATACATTCTGAGCACTTGAATCAAAGGACAAGTGCACACATTATCCATATCAAGTCACCAAGTATATGTTAAAAAGAAAGAATGGTTTGCCATTGCGCTGCGAGCAGGGTTCGAACCTGCGCAGGGAGACCCCATTGGATTTCAAGTCCAACGCCTTAACCACTCGGCCATCGCAGCTCGCTATATTAACTACTAGGCCTTAACCAGTCGGCTATCTCATTCTGTCCATTTTACTTCTGTAAAGACTAGACTATCTACTGAAGAGCCTATTTGAACTGTTTGTCAAGGAATATATATTCTGAGCACTTGAATCAATGGACAAGTCCATGCATTCAGCACATTATCCATATCAAGTCACATGTTACAAATATAGACTGGTTTGTCAATGCGCTGCGAGCAGCTTTAAAAACTGTACGGGGAGAAAACAATGGATTTCATTTCCAACGCTTAAAACACTTGGCCATTGCGGCTGTGTGAATCAAAGGAAAGTGATGAGGAGAAAGCACAAGTGGGCTATATACGCTTCGAGCAAGGTTAAAACATGTGTGGGGAGACCCCATTGAAATTCAGGTCCAACGTCTGAAAAACTCGGCCGTTGCAGCTGTTGGAATTCAAGTAAAGTAATTGGGATTTGGAAACAGACATCATTGGTGCAAAATGGTAAACTTGATTGCACGACATATTGAACTTATTGTGCCAAATCACGCCTTAACCACTCGGTCATTACAGCTTTCTGAATAAGCTCACACAAAAGATTTCTGAGCACTTGAATCACTGGACAAGTCCATGCATTAAAGAGACTATCCATATCAAGTCACCAAGGATATGTTCAGAATGAGGACTGGTTTGTCATAACGCTGCGAGCAGGGTTCGAACCTGCGCGGGGAGACCCCATTGGATTTCGAGTCCAACGCCTTAACCTCTCGGCCATCACAGCTTGCTCTATTACCTTCTACGCCCTAACCAGTCCGCTATCTCGTTCTGTCCATTTTAACTCTAAAACGTCCAGATCATCGCTACTGAAGTACCGACTTGAAATGTTTGTCATGGAAGATACATTCTGAGCACTTGAATCAAAGGACAAGTGCACACATTATCCATATCAAGTCACCAAGTATATGTTAAAAATAAAGAATGGTTTGCCATTGCGCTGCGAGCAGGGTTCGAACCTGCGCAGGGAGACCCCATTGGATTTCAAGTCCAACGCCTTAACCACTCGGCCATCGCAGCTCGCTATATTAACTACCAGGCCTTAACCAGTCGGCTATCTCATTCTGTCCATTTTACTTCTGTAAAGACTAGACTATCTACTGAAGAGCCTATTTGAACTGTTTGTCAAGGAATATATATTCTGAGCACTTGAATCAATGGACAAGTCCATGCATTCAGCACATTATCCATATCAAGTCACATGTTACAAATATAGACTGGTTTGTCAATGCGCTGCGAGCAGCTTTAAAAACTGTACGGGGAGAAAACAATGGATTTCATTTCCAACGCTTAAAACACTTGGCCATTGCGGCTGTGTGAATCAAAGGAAAGTGATGAGGAGAAAGCACAAGTGGGCTATATACGCTTCGAGCAAGGTTAAAACATGTGTGGGGAGACCCCATTGAAATTCAGGTCCAACGTCTGAAAAACTCGGCCGTTGCAGCTGTTGGAATTCAAGTAAAGTAATTGGGATTTGGAAACAGACATCATTGGTGCAAAATGGTAAACTTGATTGCACGACATATTGAACTTATTGTGCCAAATCACGCCTTAACCACTCGGCCATTACAGCTTTCTGAATAAGCTCACACAAAAGATTTCTGAGCACTTGAATCACTGGACAAGTCCATGCATTAAAGAGACTATCCATATCAAGTCACCAAGGATATGTTCAGAATGAGGACTGGTTTGTCATAACGCTGCGAGCAGGGTTCGAACCTGCGCGGGGAGACCCCATTGGATTTCGAGTCCAACGCCTTAACCTCTCGGCCATCACAGCTTGCTCTATTACCTTCCACGCCCTAACCAGTCCGCTATCTCGTTCTGTCCATTTTAACTCTAAAACGTCCAGATCATCGCTACTGAAGTACCGACTTGAAATGTTTGTCATGGAAGATACATTCTGAGCACTTGAATCAAAGGACAAGTGCACACATTATCCATATCAAGTCACCAAGTATATGTTAAAAATAAAGAATGGTTTGCCATTGCGCTGCGAGCAGGGTTCGAACCTGCGCAGGGAGACCCCATTGGATTTCAAGTCCAACGCCTTAACCACTCGGCCATCGCAGCTCGCTATATTAACTACCAGGCCTTAACCAGTCGGCTATCTCATTCTGTCCATTTTACTTCTGTAAAGACTAGACTATCTACTGAAGAGCCTATTTGAACTGTTTGTCAAGGAATATATATTCTGAGCACTTGAATCAATGGACAAGTCCATGCATTCAGCACATTATCCATATCAAGTCACATGTTACAAATATAGACTGGTTTGTCAATGCGCTGCGAGCAGCTTTAAAAACTGTACGGGGAGAAAAAAATGATTTTCATTTCCAACGCTTAAAACACTTGGCCATTGCGGCTGTGTGAATCAAAGGAAAGTGATGAGGAGAAAGCACAAGTGGGCTATATACGCTTCGAGCAAGGTTAAAACATGTGTGGGGAGACCCCATTGAAATTCAGGTCCAACGTCTGAAAAACTCGGCCGTTGCAGCTGTTGGAATTCAAGTAAAGTAATTGGGATTTGGAAACAGACATCATTGGTGCAAAATGGTAAACTTGATTGCACGACATATTGAACTTATTGTGCCAAATCACGCCTTAACCACTCGGCCATCACAGCTTTCTGAATAAGCTCACACAAAAGATTTCTGAGCACTTGAATCACTGGACAAGTCCATGCATTAAAGAGACTATCCATATCAAGTCACCAAGGATATGTTCAGAATGAGGACTGGTTTGTCATAACGCTGCGAGCAGGGTTCGAACCTGCGCGGGGAGACCCCATTGGATTTCGAGTCCAACGCCTTAACCTCTCGGCCATCACAGCTTGCTCTATTACCTTCCACGCCCTAACCAGTCCGCTATCTCGTTCTGTCCATTTTAACTCTAAAACGTCCAGATCATCGCTACTGAAGTACCGACTTGAAATGTTTGTCATGGAAGATACATTCTGAGCACTTGAATCAAAGGACAAGTGCACACATTATCCATATCAAGTCACCAAGTATATGTTAAAAAGAAAGAATGGTTTGCCATTGCGCTGCGAGCAGGGTTCGAACCTGCGCAGGGAGACCCCATTGGATTTCAAGTCCAACGCCTTAACCACTCGGCCATCGCAGCTCGCTATATTAACTACCAGGCCTTAACCAGTCGGCTATCTCATTCTGTCCATTTTACTTCTGTAAAGACTAGACTATCTACTGAAGAGCCTATTTGAACTGTTTGTCAAGGAATATATATTCTGAGCACTTGAATCAATGGACAAGTCCATGCATTCAGCACATTATCCATATCAAGTCACATGTTACAAATATAGACTGGTTTGTCAATGCGCTGCGAGCAGCTTTAAAAACTGTACGGGGAGAAAAAAATGATTTTCATTTCCAACGCTTAAAACACTTGGCCATTGCGGCTGTGTGAATCAAAGGAAAGTGATGAGGAGAAAGCACAAGTGGGCTATATACGCTTCGAGCAAGGTTAAAACATGTGTGGGGAGACCCCATTGAAATTCAGGTCCAACGTCTGAAAAACTCGGCCGTTGCAGCTGTTGGAATTCAAGTAAAGTAATTGGGATTTGGAAACAGACATCATTGGTGCAAAATGGTAAACTTGATTGCACGACATATTGAACTTATTGTGCCAAATCACGCCTTAACCACTCGGTCATTACAGCTTTCTGAATAAGCTCACACAAAAGATTTCTGAGCACTTGAATCACTGGACAAGTCCATGCATTAAAGAGACTATCCATATCAAGTCACCAAGGATATGATCAGAATGAGGACTGGTTTGTCATAACGCTGCGAGCAGGGTTCGAACCTGCGCGGGGAGACCCCATTGGATTTCGAGTCCAACGCCTTAACCTCTCGGCCATCACAGCTTGCTCTATTACCTTCTACGCCCTAACCAGTCCGCTATCTCGTTCTGTCCATTTTAACTCTAAAACGTCCAGATCATCGCTACTGAAGTACCGACTTGAAATGTTTGTCATGGAAGATACATTCTGAGCACTTGAATCAAAGGACAAGTGCACACATTATCCATATCAAGTCACCAAGTATATGTTAAAAATAAAGAATGGTTTGCCATTGCGCTGCGAGCAGGGTTCGAACCTGCGCAGGGAGACCCCATTGGATTTCAAGTCCAACGCCTTAACCACTCGGCCATCGCAGCTCGCTATATTAACCACCAGGCCTTAACCAGTCGGCTATCTCATTCTGTCCATTTTACTTCTGTAAAGACTAGACTATCTACTGAAGAGCCTATTTGAACTGTTTGTCAAGGAATATATATTCTGAGCACTTGAATCAATGGACAAGTCCATGCATTCAGCACATTATCCATATCAAGTCACATGTTACAAATATAGACTGGTTTGTCAATGCGCTGCGAGCAGCTTAAAAACTGTATGGGGAGAAAACAATGGATTTCATTTCCAACGCTTAAAACACTTGGCCATTGTGAATCAAAGGAAAGTGATGAGGAGAAAGCACAAGTGGGCTATATACGCTTCGAGCAAGGTTAAAACATGTGTGGGGAGACCCCATTGAAATTCAGGTCCAACGTCTGAAAAACTCGGCCGTTGCAGCTGTTGGAATTCAAGTAAAGTAATTGGGATTTGGAAACAGACATCATTGGTGCAAAATGGTAAACTTGATTGCACGACATATTGAACTTATTGTGCCAAATCACGCCTTAACCACTCGGTCATTACAGCTTTCTGAATAAGCTCACACAAACGATTTCTGAGCACTTGAATCACTGGACAAGTCCATGCATTAAAGAGACTATCCATATCAAGTCACCAAGGATATGTTCAGAATGAGGACTGGTTTGTCATAACGCTGCGAGCAGGGTTCGAACCTGCGCGGGGAGACCCCATTGGATTTCGAGTCCAACGCCTTAACCTCTCGGCCATCACAGCTTGCTCTATTACCTTCTACGCCCTAACCAGTCCGCTATCTCGTTCTGTCCATTTTAACTCTAAAACGTCCAGATCATCGCTACTGAAGTACCGACTTGAAATGTTTGTCATGGAAGATACATTCTGAGCACTTGAATCAAAGGACAAGTGCACACATTATCCATATCAAGTCACCAAGTATATGTTAAAAAGAAAGAATGGCTTGCCATTGCGCTGCGAGCAGGGTTCGAACCTGCGCAGGGAGACCCCATTGGATTTCAAATCCAACGCCTTAACCACACGGCCATCGCAGCTCGCTATATTAACCACCAGGCCTTAACCAGTCGGCTATCTCATTCTCTCCATTTTACTTCTGTAAAGACTAGACTATCTACTGAAGAGCCTATTTGAACTGTTTGTCAAGGAATATATATTCTGAGCACTTGAATCAATGGACAAGTCCATGCATTCAGCACATTATCCATATCAAGTCACATGTTACAAATATAGACTGGTTTGTCAATGCGCTGCGAGCAGCTTAAAAACTGTACGGGGAGAAAACAATGGATTTCATTTCCAACGCTTAAAACACTTGGCCATTGTGAATCAAAGGAAAGTGATGAGGAGAAAGCACAAGTGGGCTATATACGCTTCGAGCAAGGTTAAAACATGTGTGGGGAGACCCCATTGAAATTCAGGTCCAACGTCTGAAAAACTCGGCCGTTGCAGCTGTTGGAATTCAAGTAAAGTAATTGGGATTTGGAAACAGACATCATTGGTGCAAAATGGTAAACTTGATTGCACGACATATTGAACTTATTGTGCCAAATCACGCCTTAACGACTCGGCCATCACAGCTTTCTGAATAAGCTCACACAAAAGTATTTTGAGCACTTGAATCACTGGACAAGTCCATGCATTAAAGAGACTATCCATATCAAGTCACCAAGGATATGTTCAGAATGAGGACTGGTTTGTCATAAAGCTGCGAGCAGGGTTCGAACCTGCGCGAGGAGACCCCATAGGATTTCGAGTCCAACGCCTTAACCTCTCGGCCATCACAGCTTGCTCTATTACCTTCTACGCCCAACCAGTCCGCTATCTCGTTCTGTCCATTTTAACTCTAAAACGTCCAGATCATCGCTACTGAAGTACCGACTTGAAATGTTTGTCATGGAAGATACATTCTGAGCACTTGAATCAAAGGACAAGTGCACACATTATCCATATCAAGTCACCAAGTATATGTTAAAAATAAAGAATGGTTTGCCATTGCACTGGGAGCAGGGTTCGAACCTGCGCAGGGAGACCCCATTGGATTGGTGGTTAAGTCGTTGGACTTGAAATCCAATGGGGTCTCCCTGCGCAGGTTCGAACACTGCTCGCAGCGCAATGGCAAACCATTCTTTCTTTTTAACATATACTTGGTGACTTGATATGGATAATGTGTGCACTTGTCCTTTGATTCAAGTGCTCAGAATGTATCTTCCATGACAAACATTTCAAGTCGTTACCTCAGTAGCGATGATCTGGACGTTTTAGAGTTAAAATGGACAGAACGAGATAGCAGACTGGTTAGGGCGTGGAAGGTAATAGAGCAAGCTGTGATGGCCGAGTGGTTAAGGCGTTGGACTTGAAATCCAATGGGGTCTCCCTGCGCAGGTTCGAACACTGCTAGCAGCGCAATGGCAAACCATTCTTTCTTTTTAACATATACTTGCTGACTTGATATGGATAATGTGTGCACTTGTCCTTTGATTCAAGTGCTCAGAATGTATCTTCCATGACAAACATTTCAAGTCGTTACCTCAGTAGCGATGATCTGGACGTTTTAGAGTTAAAATGGACAGAACGAGATAGCAGACTGGTTAGGGCGTGGAAGGTAATAGAGCAAGCTGTGATGGCCGAGTGGTTAAGGCGTTGGATTTGAAATCCAATGGGGTCTCCCTGCGCAGGTTCGAACACTGCTCGCAGCGCAATGGCAAACCATTCTTTCTTTTTAACATATACTTGCTGACTTGATATGGATAATGTGTGCACTTGTCCTTTGATTCAAGTGCTCAGAATGTATCTTCCATGACAAACATTTCAAGTCGGTACTTCAGTAGCGATGATCTGGACGTTTTAGAGTTAAAATGGACAGAACGAGATAGCGGACTGGTTAGGGCGTGGAAGGTAATAGAGCAAGCTGTGATGGCCGAGAGGTTAAGGCGTTGGACTCGAAATCCAATGGGGTCTCCCCGCGCAGGTTCGAACCCTGCTCGCAGCGTTATGACAAACCTGTCCTCATTCTGAACATATCCTTGGTGACTTGATATGGACTTGTCCAGTGATTCAAGTGCTCAGAAAACTTTTGTTTGAGCTTATTCAGAAAGCTGTGATGGCCGAGTGGTTACGGCGTGATTTGGCACAATAAGTTCAATATGTCGTGCAATCAAGTTTACCATTTTGCACCAATGATGTCTGTTTCCAAATCCCAATTACATTACTTGAATTCCAACAGCTGCAACGGCCGAGTTTTTCTGACGTTGGACCTGAATTTCAATGGGGTCTCCCCACACATGTTTTAACCTTGCTCGAGGCGTATATAGCCCACTTGTGCTTTCTCCTCATCACTTTCCTTTGATTCACACAGCCGCAATGGCCAAGTGTTTTAAGCGTTGGAAATGAAATCCATTGTTTTCTCCCCGTACAGTTTTTAAAGCTGCTCGCAGCGCATTGACAAACCAGTCTATATTTGTAACATGTGACTTGATATGGATAATGTGCTGAATGCATGGACTTGTCCATTGATTCAAGTGCTCAGAATATATATTCCTTGACAAGCAGTTCAAATAGGCTCTTCAGTAGATAGTCTAGTCTTTACAGAAGTAAAATGGACAGAATGAGATAGCCGACTGGTTAAGGCCTGGTAGTTAATATAGCGAGCTGCGATGGCCGAGTGGTTAAGTCTTTGGGCTTGAAATCCAATGGGCTCTCCCTGCGCAGGTTCGAACCCTGCTCGCAGCGCAATGGCAAACCATTCTTTCTTTTTAACATATACTTGGTGACTTGATATGGATAATGTGTGCACTTGTCCTTTGATTCAAGTGCTCAGAATGTATCTTCCATGACAAACATTTCAAGTCGGTACTTCAGTAGCGATGATCTGGACATTTTAGAGTTAAAATCGACAGAATGAGATAGCGGACTGGTTAGGGCGTGGTAGGTAATAGAGCAAGCTGTGATGGCCGAGAGGTTAAGGCGTTGGACTCGAAATCCAATGGGGTCTCCCCGCGCAGGTTCGAACCCTGCTCGCAGCGTTATGACAAACCAGTCCTCATTCTGAAAATATCCTTGGTGACTTGATATGGACTTGTCCAGTGATTCAAGTGCTCAGAAAACTTTTGTGTGAGCTTATTCAGAAAGCTGTAATGGCCGAGTGGTTAAGGCGTGATTTGGCACAATAAGTTCAATATGTCGTGCAATCAAGTTTACCATTTTGCACCAATGATGTCTGTTTCCAAATCCCAATTACTTTACTTGAATTCCAACAGCTGCAACGGCCGAGTTTTTCAGACGTTGGACCTGAATTTCAATGGGGTCTCCCCACACATGTTTTACCCTTGCTCGAAGCGTATATAGCCCACTTGTGCTTTCTCCTCATCACTTTCCTTTGATTCACACAGCCGCAATGGCCAAGTGTTTTAAGCGTTGGAAATGAAATCCATTGTTTTCTCCCCGTACAGTTTTTAAAGCTGCTCGCAGCGCATTGACAAACCAGTCTATATTTGTAACATGTGACTTGATAATGGATAATGTGCTGAATGCATGGACTTGTCCATTGATTCAAGTGCTCAGAATATATATTCCTTGACTAGCAGTTCAAATAGGCTCTTCAGTAGATAGTCTAGTCTTTACAGAAGTAAAATGGACAGAATGAGAGAGCCGACTGGTTAAGGCCTGGTAGTTAATATAGCGAGCTGCGATGGCCGAGTGGTTAAGTCTTTGGACTTGAAATCCAATGGGCTCTCCCTGCGCAGGTTCGAACCCTGCTCGCAGCGCAATGGCAAACCATTCTTTCTTTTTAACATATACTTGGTGACTTGATATGGATAATGTGTGCACTTGTCCTTTGATTCAAGTGCTCAGAATGTATCTTCCATGACAAACATTTCAAGTCGTTACCTCAGTAGCGATGATCTGGACGTTTTAGAGTTAAAATGGACAGAACGAGATAGCAGACTGGTTAGGGCGTGGAAGGTAATAGAGCAAGCTGTGATGGCCGAGTGGTTAAGGCGTTGGACTTGAAATCCAATGGGGTCTCCCTGCGCAGGTTCGAACACTGCTAGCAGCGCAATTGCAAACCATTCTTTCTTTTTAACATATACTTGCTGACTTGATATGGATAATGTGTGCACTTGTCCTTTGATTCAAGTGCTCAGAATGTATCTTCCATGACAAACATTTCAAGTCGGTACTTCAGTAGCGATGATCTGGACGTTTTAGAGTTAAAATGGACAGAACGAGATAGCGGACTGGTTAGGGCGTGGAAGGTAATAGAGCAAGCTGTGACGGCCGAGTGGTTAAGGCGTTGGCCTCGAAATCCAATGTGGTCTCCCCGCGCAGCTTCGAACCCTGCTCGCAGCGTTATGACAAACCAGTCCTCATTCTGAACATATCCTCGGTGACTTGATATGGACTTGTTCAGTGATTCAAGTGCTCAGAAAACGTTTGTGTGAGCTTATTCAGAAAGCTGTGATGGCCGAGTGGTTAAGGCGTGATTTGGCACAATAAGTTCAATATGTCGTGCAATCAAGTTTACCATTTTGCACCAATGATGTCTGTTTCCAAATCCCAATTACTTTACTTGAATTCCAACAGCTGCAACGGCTGAGTTTTTCAGACGTTGGACCTGAATTTCAATGGGGTCTCCCACACATGTTTTACCCTTGCTCGAAGCGTATATAGCCCACTTGTGGTTTCTCCTCATCACTTTCCTTTGATTCACACAGCCGCAATGGCCAAGTGTTTTAACCTGTTGGGGCTACAGGTTAGCAATGAACCCCGAGTCGGGATTGCTAACAAGGCTGGAAATTCAAAACATAAAAAATCTAATAATTTCAATTTCTCAAACAATCAACTATTTTACACAATTTAAAAGATAAACATCTCCTTAATCTAACCACATTGTTCGATTTTCAAAGAGGCTTTACGGCAAAAGCATAAAGTTAGATTATGTTAGAACAGTACATAGCCACAAAAGTACAAACATCCATTTTCAATTCAAGGTCAGGCGTCACCAAAAGCAGAAACCAGCTAGAATTATGCACTAACCTTTGTCAATCTCCATCAGATGACACTCCTAGGACATTATGTTATACAATACATGCATTTTTTGTTCCATCAAGTTCATATTTATATCCAAAAACAGCATTTTACAGTAGCGTGAAATTCAGATTTTTTTCTTCTCTGAAATGCTTCCGGTGAACATAACAAAATTACTATTCGAAAACATTGGTAAATTATAATATTGTCATTCAAAGAATAATATATTATCATCTCGTAATTGCTACCGAATGGCCAGATCTCAAAATAACTTTACTGGGAAATCACATTTTGCAATAAACGGGGTGCTATGCTAAGAACAACAGGCTATGCTATACAGTTAGCATCATCTAAAATCGATAATAACATTGTAAATATCCCCTTACCTTTGATTATCTCCATCAGAAGGCAGGCATCCCAGGTCCGGAAGGCATCCCAGGTCCGGAACAAATGTGGTTTCTTTTGACAAAGTTCATAATTTATGTCCAAATAACACCAAGTACTTAGCGTTCATTATGCTCCCACAAAACGTGGTGGGGGGACTGTAAAATCACACCGAAAAGCTAAAAAAACCTAGTAAATAATCTATTTATGTTCGTTCAAACATGTCAAATGTTGTTTAGCATTAATCTTTTGGTCCATTTTTAACGTTAAACATCAGTAATATTTTCACACAACCTATCCTATGTCTAGATAAACAATGAAGACAAAACTCACGTTTCTCAGATTTATGCGCAGGCGCAAAAAAATGAAGTGATGACATGTCAACTTCCTTGGATTCTAATTTGCTCTCTGTTTATCATAGACGCTTCAAACAACTTTATAAAGATCGTTGACATCTAGTGGAAGCCGTAGGTGTTGCGAAATGAATCCTTTCTCACTATGGTATCTATAAAACAATGACACTAAATAGTACAGTCACAAAATGCACATTTTTTTTTTGATCTATTTTTCACAGGTTTTTGCCTGCAATATGAGTTTTGTTATACTTACAGACACCATTCAAACTGTTTTAGAAAATTTAGAGTGTTTTCTATCCGAATGTGTTAATAATATGCATATCCTAGCTTCTGAGTTGGTGTAGGAGGCAGTTAAAAATGGGCACATATTTTTTACAAAATGTCTCAATACTGCCCCCGAGCCCCAACAGGTTTTAACCTTGCTCGAAGCGTATATAGCCCACTTGTGCTTTCTCCTCATCACTTTCCTTTGATTCACACAGCCGCAATGGCCAAGTGTTTTAAGCGTTGGAAATGAAATCCATTGTTTTCTCCCCGTAAAGTTTTTAAAGCTGCTCGCAGCGCATTGACAAACCAGTCTATATTTGTAACATGTGACTTGATATGGATAATGTGCTGAATGCATGGACTTGTCCATTGATTCAAGTGCTCAGAATATATATTCCTTGACAAACAGTTCAAATAGGCTCTTCAGTAGATAGTCTAGTCTTTACAGAAGTACAATGGACAGAATGAGATAGCCGACTGGTTAAGGCCTGGTAGTTAATATAGCGAGCTGCGATGGCCGAGTGGTTAAGGCGTTGGACTTGAAATCCAATGGGGTCTCCCTGCGCAGGTTCGAACTCTGCTCGCAGCGCAATGGCAAACCATTCTTTCTTTTTAACATATACCTGGTGACTTGATATGGATAATGTGCGTACTTGTCCTTTAATTGACGTGCTCAGAATGTATCTTCCATGACAAACATTTCAAGTCGTTACCTCAGTAGCGATGATCTGGATGTTTTAGAGTTAAAATGGACAGAACGAGATAGCAGACTGGTTAGGGCGTGGAAGGTAATAGAGCAAACTGTGATGGCAGAGTGGTTAAGGCGTTGGACTTGAAATCCAATGCGGTCTCCCTGCGCAGGTTCGAACACTGCTCGCAGCGCAATGGCAAACCATTCTTTCTTTTTAACATATACTTGGTGACTTGATATGGATAATGTGTGCACTTGTCCTTTGATTCAAGTGCTCAGAATGTATCTTCCATGACAAACATTTCAAGTCGGTACTTCAGTAGCGATGATCTGGACGTTTTAGAGTTAAAATGGACAGAACGAGATAGCGGACTGGTTAGGGCGTGGAAGGTAATAGAGCAAGATGTGATGGCAGAGAGGTTAAGGCGTTGGACTCGAAATCCAATGGGGTCTCCCCGCGCAGGTTCGAACCCTGCTCACAACTTTATGACAACCAGTCCTCATTCTGAACATATCCTTGGTGACTTGAATTGGACTTGTCCAGTGATTCAAGTGCTCAGAAAACTTTTGTTTGAGCTTATTCAGAAAGCTGTGATGGCCGAGTGGTTAAGGCGTGATTTGGCACAATAAGTTCAATATGTCGTGCAATCAAGTTTACCATTTTGCACCAATGATGTCTGTTTCCAAATCCCAATTACTTTACTTGAATTCCAACAGCTGCAACGGCCGAGTTTTTCAGACGTTGGACCTGAATTTCAATGGGGTCTCCCCACACATGTTTTAACCTTGCTCGAAGCGTATATAGCCCACTTGTGCTTTCTCCTCATCACTTTCCTTTGATTCACACAGCCGCAATGGCCAAGTGTTTTAAGCGTTGGAAATGAAATCCATTGTTTTCTCCCCGTACAGTTTTTAAAGCCGCTCGCAGCGCATTGACAAACCAGTCTATATTTGTAACATGTGACTTGATATGGATAATGTGCTGAATGCATGGACTTGTCCATTGATTCAAGTGCTCAGAATATATATTCCTTGACAAACAGTTCAAATAGGCTCTTCAGTAGATAGTCTAGTCTTTACAGAAGTAAAGTGGACAGAATGAGATAGCCGACTGGTTAAGGCCTGGTACTTAATATAGCGAGCTGCGATGGCAGAGTGGTTAAGGCGTTGGACTTGAAATCCAATGGGGTCTCCCTGCGCAGGTTCGAACCCTGCTCGCAGCGCAATGGCAAACCATTCTTTCTTTTTAACATATACTTGGTGACTTGATATGGATAATGTGTGCACTTGTCCTTTGATTCAAGTGCTCAGAATGTATCTTCCATGACAAACATTTCAAGTCGTTACCTCAGTAGCGATGATCTGGACGTTTTAGAGTTAAAATGGACAGAACGAGATAGCAGACTGGTTAGGGCGTGGAAGGTAATAGAGCAAGCTGTGATGGCCGAGAGGTTAAGGCGTTGGACTCGAAATCCAATGGGGTCTCCCCGCGCAGGTTCGAACCCTGCTCGCAGCGTTATGACAAACCAGTCCTCATTCTGAACATATCCTTGGTGACTTGATATGGACTTTTCAAGGCTCAGAAAACTTTTGTTTGAGCTTATTTAGAAAGCTGTGATGGCCGAGTGGTTAAGGCGTGATTTGGCACAATAAGTTCAATATGTCGTGCAATCAAGTTTACCATTTTGCACCAATGATGTCTGTTTCCAAATCCCAATTACTTTACTTGAATTCCAACAGCTGCAACGGCCGAGTTTTTCAGACGTTGGACCTGAATTTCAATGGGGTCTCCCCACACATGTTTTAACCTTGCTCGAAGCGTATATAGCCCACTTGTGCTTTCTCCTCATCACTTTCCTTTGATTCACACAGCCGCAATGGCCAAGTGTTTTAAGCGTTGGAAATGAAATCCATTGTTTTCTCCCCGTACAGTTTTTAAAGCTGCTCGCAGCGCATTGACAAACCAGTCTATATTTGTAACATGTGACTTGATATGGATAATGTGCTGAATGCATGGACTTGTCCATTGATTCAAGTGCTCAGAATATATATTCCTTGACAAACAGTTCAAATAGGCTCTTCAGTAGATAGTCTAGTCTTTACAGAAGTAAAATGGACAGAATGAGATAGCCGACTGGTTAAGGCCTGGTAGTTAATATAGGGAGCTGCGATGGCCGAGTGGTTAAGGCGTTGGACTTGAAATCCAGTGGGGTCTCCCTGCGCAGGTTCGAACCCTGCTCGCTGCGCAATGGCAAACCATTCTTTCTTTTTAACATATACTTGGTGACTTGATATGGATAATGTGTGCACTTGTCCTTTGATTCAAGTGCTCAGAATGTATCTTCCATGACAAACATTTCAAGTCGGTACTTCAGTAGCGATGATCTGGACGTTTTAGAGTTAAAATGGACAGAACGAGATAGCAGACTGGTTAGGGCGTAGAAGGTAATAGAGCAAGATGTGATGGCCGATAGGTTAAGGCGTTGGACTCGAAATCCAATGGGGTCTCCCCGCGCAGGTTTGAACCCTGCTCGCAGCGTTATGACAAACCAGTCCTCATTCTGAACATATCCTTGGTGACTTGAATTGGACTTGTCCAGTGATTCAAGTGCTCAGAAACCTTTTGTGTGAGCTTATTCAGAAAGCTGTGATGGCCGAGTGGTTAAGGCGTGATTTGGCACAATAAGTTCAATATGTCGCGCAATCAAGTTTACCATTTTGCACCAATGATGTCTGTTTCCAAATCCCAATTACTTTACTTGAATTCCAACAGCTGCAACGGCCGAGTTTTTCAGACGTTGGACCTGAATTTCAATGGGGTCTCCCCACACATGTTTTAACCTTGCTCGAAGCGTATATAGCCCACTTGTGCTTTCTCCTCATCACTTTCCTTTGATTCACACAGCCGCAATGGCCAAGTGTTTTAAGCGTTGGAAATTAAATCCATTGTTTTCTCCCCGTACAGTTTTTAAAGCTGCTCGCAGCGCATTGACAAACCAGTCTATATTTGTAACATGTGACTTGATATGGATAATGTGCTGAATGCATGGACTTGTCCATTGATTCAAGTGCTCAGAATATATATTCCTTGACAAACAGTTCAAATAGGCTCTTCAGTAGATAGTCTAGACTTTACAGAAGTAAAATGGACAGAATGAGATAGCCGACTGGTTAAGGCCTGGTACTTAATATAGCGAGCTGCGATGGCAGAGTGGTTAAGGCGTTGGACTTGAAATCCAATGGGGTCTCCCTGCGCAGGTTCGAACCCTGCTCGCAGCGCAATGGCAAACCATTCTTTCTTTTTAACATATACTTGGTGACTTGATATGGATAATGTGTGCACTTGTCCTTTGATTCAAGTGCTCAGAATGTATCTTCCATGACAAACATTTCAAGTCGTTACCTCAGTAGCGATGATCTGGACGTTTTAGAGTTAAAATGGACAGAACGAGATAGCAGACTGGTTAGGGCGTGGAAGGTAATAGAGCAAGCTGTGATGGCCGAGAGGTTAAGTCGTTGGACTCGAAATCCAATGGGGTCTCCCCGCGCAGGTTCGAACCCTGCTCGCAGCGTTATGACAAACCAGTCCTCATTCTGAACATATCCTTGGTGACTTGATATGGATAGTGTCTTTAATGCATGGACTTGTCCAGTGATTCAAGTGCTCAGAAAACTTTTGTGTGAGCTTATTCTGAAAGCTGTGATGGCCGAGTGGTTAAGGCGTGATTTGGCACAATAAGTTCAATATGTCGCGCAATCAAGTTTACCATTTTGCACCACTGATGTCTGTTTTCAAATCCCAATAACTTTACTTGAATTCCAACAGCTGCAACGGCCGAGTTTTTCAGACGTTGGACCTGAATTTCAATGGGGTCTCCCCACACATGTTTTAACCTTGCTCGAAACGTATGTAGCCCACTTGTGCTTTCTCCTCATCACTTTCCTTTGATTCCCACAGCCGCAATGGCCAAGTGGTTCAAGCATTGGAAATAAAATCCATTGTTTTCTCCCCGTACAGTTTTTAAAGCTGCTCGCTCAGAATATACTGCTCCAAAAAATAAAGGGAACACTTAAACAACAGAATGTAACTCCAAGTCAATCACACTTCTGTGAAATCAAACTGTCCTCTTAGGAAGCAACACTGATTGACAATACATTTCACATGCTGTTGTGCAAATGGAAACTATAGGCAATTAGCAAGACACCCCCAATAAAGAAGTGGTTATGCAGGTGGTGACTACAGACCACTTCTCAGTTCCTATGCTTCCTGGCTGATGATTTGGTCACTTTTGAATGCTGGCGGTGCTTTCACTCTAGTGGTAGCATGAGACGGAGTCTACAACCCACACAAGTGTCTCAGGTAGTGCAGCTCATCCAGGATGGCACATCAATGCGAGCTGTGGCAAGAAGGTTTGCTGTGTCTGTCAGCGTAGTGTCCAGAGCATGGAGGCGCTACCAGGAGACAGGCCAGTACATCAGGAGACGTGGAGGAGGCCGTAGGAGGGCAACAACCCAGCAGCAGGACCGCTACCTCCGCCTTTGTGCAAGGAGGAGCAGGAGGAGCACTGCCAGAGCCCTGCAAAATGACCTCCAGCAGGCCACAAATGTGCATGTGTCTGCTCAAACGGTCAGAAACAGACTCCATGAAGGTGGTATGAGGGCCCGACGTCCACAGGTAGGGGTTGTGCTTACAGCCCAACACCGTGCAGGACGTTTGGCATTTGCCAGAGAACACCAAGATTGGCAAATTCGCCACTGGCGCCCTGTGCTCTTCACAGATGAAAGCAGGTTCACACTGAGCACATGTGAAAGACGTGACAGTCTGGAGACGCCGTGGAGAACATTCTGCTGCCTGCAACATCCTCCAGCATGACCGGTTTGGCGGTGGGTCAGTCATGGTGTGGGGTGGCATTTCTTTGGGGGGCCGCACAGCCCTCCATGTGCTCGCCAGAGTTAGCCTGACTGCCATTAGGTACCGAGATGAGATCCTCAGACCCCTTGTGAGACCATATGCTGGTGCGGTTGGCCCTGGGTTCCTCCTATTGCAAGACAATGCTAGACCTCATGTGGCTGGAGTGTGTCAGCAGTTCCTGCAAGAGGAAGGCATTGATGCTATGGACTGGCCCGCCCGTTCCCCAGACCTGAATCCAATTGAGCACATCTGGGACATCATGTCTCGCTCCATCCACCCAGGGGCGGAAATCGCGGGGGGGACGGGGGGGACACGACCCCCCCATCCTGGGAAAAATATGATTTGTCCCCCCCAATATATCACTGAAACATAACTATGTAATTTAAATAATATTAATAATACGCAATGAAAGCAATTGTGCTGATTATAGACACTTAACAGCGCGTTTTTAAGTTTCAAAAGATTGCGACCCCCCCACCCTTTTCCTCACAATGGTTTGATCCACTGGCAAGGTAACAGAGGGGTCGTAGCCACTGTCTGAAAGGCACTCAATGAACGTAACTGACGTGAGGTTAATCCAGTCAATCGCGCACACACACTAGCTGAATATGCACAGCTAGCGCGCAAATATTAACTATTAAGCTAGCTAGTACCTATTCCATTTATGTGGCCTCGTCAAAGATGGAATCTTTGCTATGGTTAATTTATTCCGAGATCAGCATGCAGATGACGTAAGTTAGTGCTTCAAAGTCCCTGTGATAAGGTTAGCGATAAACTGATTTAACCCAGGTAGCAAAGATTATAGCAAACACCACTGAAACTGAATTGGTGCTCGCTAGCTTTGCAAATTCAGCTATTGTTGGAAGCCAGCCAATATGAAACAAACTATTAAAATTACAAAAGGTTGCAGCATATGTTATGTAAATGGTGAACTCATACAGCTGTCAACTCTTGTCATTTTAATCCGTTTCACATTTGCTAGCTACCTTTTAGATCGAAGCCCAAATAGAATGATAAAATATAAGATGATAGAAGCCCATCTCCTACTGTAAATAACCTACACACTGTGTGTGTGTGTAGCCAGCCAGCCAGGTAGAAAAATGGCAGAAAAATAAAAGACGGACATCAGAGTATTTTTCACTACACCAAAACGCAAAGTAAGAATCCTAGTAGCCTAATATCTCAAAGACTAGTTGATAAAATGTTCATAAGAAAGAAATGAAATTCTAATGGAAATGTTTCACAATGATGTCATTAGGCAGAGCAGGCAACAGATTGCACACAGACAGCAGAGTTGGGGACAGATATGCAGGGACAGACTGGCATAGACAGGGAGTCTCAGGTAAGTTTGTTGAGTCTTTGTTTGGCAACATTATGAAAGGTTCTCAATTTTTTTTACTTGTAAAATAGGAACATAATTGGAAAATGCCATGGATACCCCCACTCTCAACTTAAACTGGTGACTGAACTAAGATTTGTTAAAGGCAATGGTATTGCTGTTGTGAATAGTTGTGTAGTTTTGGGTACCGGTAGTTAGGAGTACGGCAAACACCTTATTTCTTTGGTTCCTCAATATACATTTACCATATTACAATGTAGGCTATGTGTTACAGCACTACTTTTGGTGTCCCCCTCAGGAATTGCTCTTGAGAAAATGTCATGTAATTGTCCCCCCCAAAGTTGATATCAGATTTTCGCCCCTGCATCCACCAACGCCACGTTGCACCACAGACTGTCCAGGAGTTGGCGGATGCTTTAGTCCAGGTCTGGGAGGAGATCCCTCAGGAGACCATCCGCCACCTCATCAGGAGCATGCCCAGGCATTGTAAGGAGGTCATACAGAAACGTGGAGGCCACACACACTACTGAGCCTCATTTTGACTTGTTTTAAGGACATTACATCAAAGTTGGATCAGCCTGTAGTGTGGTTTTCCACTTTAATTTTGAGTGTGACTCCAAATCCAGACCTCCATTGGTTGATAAATTGGATTTCCATTGATTCTTTTTGTGTGATTTTGTTGTCAGCACATTAAACTATGTAAAGATAAAAGTATTTAATAAAATTATTTCATTCATTCAGATCTAGGATGTGTTATTTTAGTGTTCCCTTTATTTTTTTGAGCAGTGTATATTCCTTGACAAACAGTTCAAATAGGCTCTTCAGTAGATAGTCTAGTCTTTACAGAGGTAAAATGGACAGAATGAGATAGCCGACTGGTTAAGGCCTGGTAGTTAATATAGCGAGCTGCGATGGCCGAGTGGTTAAGGCGTTGATCAATATGTCGTGCCATCAACTTTACCATTTTGCACCAATGCTGTCTGTTTCCAAATCCCAATCCTTTTACTTGCATTCCAACAGCTGCAATGGCCGAGTTCTTTAGACGTTGGACCTGAATTTAGTTTTTAACATATACTTGGTGACTTGATATGGATAATGTCCTTAACACTACAGCATAAAATGACATTCTTGACATTCAGTTATTGTAGCTTTTTTTATAAATATTTCACACGGCTGTGTTGGCTGAATGGTTAATGTGTTGGACTTGAATCACTACAAAATTGGAAACTTGACGGCATCACATGTTGAGCCTACTATTCCAAAATCTCTAAATTAAGGTCACAGTTGAATCTCAATGCCTTCACAATAGACCCCCTGGAACACACCCAGTGTCTTCCCGCATCCTATGCTTCTTACCCTTTGGCAGGTAGATCTGTACCTTGGAGACTAAAAAACATTGCTTCTGAAATGAAAACCAACTGCTCCTCCAGAATTACAATCTTCCACCACCGAGGGGAGTCTCGCCTCACGCTTCGTGAACTCCTGCGGAGACAAAGTGGCTGCACCTGGACACAAGCACTGCACCTTGGCTTAACTCACCAAACCCCGCAAACTAGACAACTCAAATGTCAGCATGTCCGGCCAAGGATGGAGGTTAGGCCTGTCAGCAACCATTCGCCTCCCACTCAATCCCACCTCCTAAATAGCAATGCCAGTCATACAGTCAAAAACAGAATGGTATTATGTTCAGTTTGAGTAGTAAATACTATTACAGTTATATTATAATGATGCTATTACAAGACTAAATACATTTTGTTCTGTGCGATTTATTATTCTGTTGACCTTTTTATGTATTGTGAATAATCAGTTTAATGGTTTATGGTTTTTGTCATTGTAATTGTCATAACACACCAACATATCCCCAGTTCCTGTTGTATTGAATGCCATAATCCTAACTTTAATTAAATAATTATGACTTAACATATCAGAGGTACAGTATTTCTTTACTTAAGCTCAGCCTCCCCTAACCGGAGAATGTACTGAACTCACACTATGGATGTGCAAAGTACAAGGTAAGCAGCTTTTAAAATATATATATATAATTTCAAAGTGCTAGGGATACAGTTTTGCACAGTTTTATGATGGATGTTTTTAATGTTTCACTGATGATAAGAGGCAAAGGGAAATCATGTCTTAGTCTTCACAGAAACCCAAGCAATTATTTCTGCAATATGATGATAGCCTGTATGATGGGCAGGGTGTGAAATGAAACCATTAGAAGCCATAGTCCCCACTGTGCACTCAAAGACTTGCTGGAGACAGACAATTCACAATTATTCCACTCCAACCTCTGTCGCAACTCTTGTCGAAACATGTTAATACTTGTATTCATTAAATAAAATATTGAAGTAGTGGTTGAACTGGTATTGTGGGATTACTATTCTGCCCTACCAAGCAAAAAGACACTCGTAGCATGGAACTGAGAAAAATTGCTTTTATTTACCTTGGTTTCACAGTAACTTTATGCAGTTACTGCTAACATGACCCACATTTTCTCCAAAACACAATACAATAGAGGCAGGATACTTGTCCACATGATTAAGTATGTATTTAATGTAGCAAAAATGTCATTAACTCATTTTATACCAAATGAGGAGTTACTGCCTTTTTGCTTGGTAGGGCAGTGTTGCTGTGCTAGTTGTGTGATAATACTAGTGATTGTAGTAGTAGTAGTAGGTAAAACTACGTAGCGTGGTAGTAATGATGAAAAATATTGGAAGAGTATCTGTGTAGTAAATTGACCTCATCCACAGGAGAAAATCTGTGAAGTAAAGACAGAGATAATTAACTCTTCCTGTGCACATGTTCAACTCAAAGTGCAGCAATCCCCAAAGTAGCTTCACTTTTAAAATCAGTCGGAGCAACAGTCTTGAATTCGTAACTGGGTCATTGTGAGTTTTTGTTTGGTGGGCACTTCATCACTCTGTGGGGAACGTGTCAATGATGACCATAGGGCCTGCGTCACATGATTTACAAGGATGATAGCGGTGCATGTGATAATACTAATAATACCGTTTTATTGGACATATAAGTAGGTCAACCTGAACAGAGTTATTCCGTGTCAGACAAAGGGGGGCCTTCGGAGAGCACAAACAAACACACTCATCCATCAAACCCATTCACCCTGAAGTCAAGCCGCTGTCTTCCGCTGTGGAGATATAATTTAGGTGCGGAAATGGCTATTGACTTGGCATGAATGCATTTTAATCCAATTCAACTTTTCACTGTGAGTTTGAAGGTGCAGATGTCGGATCTTAACTTGAGCACTCTTTTGTTGCGTAGAATTTTCCTGATGCCAAAAATGCCAGTTTTCTTTCTCTCCATTCGGGGGCAATCGAGTCATTGGGATCAGGGCTCGCTATCTTAAAATAGTGGTCTCTCTCGCTCACTCAAACGCTATAGATCAAGGACCTATTACTGCAACATTCAAATACACAAAAATGTATCTGAAATTCATCCATACACATCAACAACCATCGTTATATTATAAAGTTGAAGTCGGAAGTTTACATACTCCTTAGCCAAATACATTTATACTCGTTTTTAAACTACATTTAAACTACTTTTTTTTCACAATTCCTGACATTTAATCCTAGTAAAAAATTCCCTGTCTTAGGTCAGTTAGGATCATCACTTTATTTTAAGAAGGTGAAATGTCAGAATAATAGTAGAGAGAATGATTTATTTCAGCTTTTATTTCTTTCATCACATTCCCAGTGGGTCAGAAGTTTACATACACTCAATTAGTATTTGGTGGCATTGCCTTTAAATTGTTTAACTTGGGTCAAACATTTCGGGTAGCCTTCCGCAAGCTTCCCACAATAAGTTGGGTGAGTTTTGGCACATTCCTCCTGACAGAGCTGGTGTAACTGAGTCAGGTTTGTAGGCCTCCTTGCTCGCACACGCTTTTTCAGTTCTGCCCACAAATTTTCTATGGGATTGAGGTCAGAGCTTTGTGATGGCCACTCCAATACCTTGACTTTGTTGTCCTTAAGCCATTTGGAAGTATGCTTGGGGTCATTGTCCATTTGGAAGACCCATTTGCGACCAAGCTTTAACTTCCTGACTGATGTCTTGAGACGTTGCTTCAATATATCCACATAATTTTCCATCCTCATGCAGCCATCTATTTTGTGAAGTGCACCAGTCCCTTCTGCAGCAAAGCACCCCCACAACATGATGCTGCCACCCCTGTGCTTCACGGTTGGGATGGTGTTCTTTTTCCTCCAAACATAACGATGGTCATTATAGCCAAACAGTTCTATTTTTGTTTCATCAGACCAGAGGACATTTCTCCAAAAAGTACAATCTTTGTCCCCATGTGCAGTTGCAAACCGTAGTCTGTCTTTTTTATGGCGGTTTTGGAGCAGTGGCTTCTTCCTTGCTGAGTGGCCATTCAGGTTATGTCGATATAGGACTCGTTTTTACTGTGGATATAGATACCTTTGTACCTGTTTCCTCCAGCATCTTCACAAGATCCTTTGCTGTTGTTTCTGGGATTGATTTGCACTTTTTGCACCAAAGTACGTTCATCTCTAGGAGACAGAACGCGTCTCTTTCCTGAGCGGTATGACGGCTGCGTGTTCCCATGGTGTTTATACTTGCGTACTATTGTTTGTACAGATGAACGTGGTACTTTCAGGCGTTTGGAAATTGCCAGACTTGTGGAGGTCTACAATTTTTTTCTGAGGTCTTGGCTGATTTCTTTTGATTTTCCCATGTCAAGCAAAGAGGCACTGAGTTTGAAGGTAGGCCTTGAAATACATCCTCAGGTACACCTCCAATTGACAACATTTTTTTCAGAATGAACAGGTAAGTGTTCCAACAGTCAAACAATAAAAACCAACATTTCACTATCAATCATGGTACTAGTATGCAAATCCGACACATTTCACCATAGAATGAAATTGACGTCAAAAGTACATTTTTTGTTGTTGAATTTTAACCATTTTCCTAACATAAACCTACTCCTCCTAACTTAATTCTCCTAACCTGCTACGAAAAGCAGTTTTTGACAAAAGCTGTATCCCTTCTAGACAACCAGATTTACATTCCATCCTCCTTCTCTTCTGAACCTCTCCTTTCCACTTTGAAGGGTGTTTTCTTTTCTTGGCTGCCCATTCTCCTCCCCTTCAGTTGTGTGGCTACAAGCTGTAAATAAAAAGAGACACACACATTTTCTTTGTTGATTTTTAGTATATGGCACAAAATGCTTACTGAAATTATACACTAACTGTATGACAGATGTACTTATAGGCCTTGTCATAAAAACAGAATGACATTTAGACACACACCCAGAATGAGAGAGAGCAATGGAATGGGAGGATGCTGCACTGGACTGACCGGTTGATTTAGCTAACGTTAGCTAGCTATATAGTTGACACTGCAGCTACTTAGATAGCTTAGCCAGCCTATCTAGCGGTAATATAATGTGATAGGTAGTTAGCTATTCCCACACACATCTGATGAATCTATTCACTCTTTATGCCAATGGCAAGGTGGCTAGTTGGCCAACAAACAGAAATCATATGGGGAGCTTAAAACAGGAATATTTCTTTGTCTTGTGCTCAGCCATGGAAACCCATTCCATGAAGATCTGGACAAACAGTTCTTGTGCTGACGTTGCTTCCAGAGGCAGTTTGGAACTCGGTAGTGAGTGTTACAACTGAGGACTTTTTACGGGCTACGCACTTCAGCACTCGGCAGTCCCATTCTGGGAGCTTGTCTGGCCTACCACTTCGCGGCTGAGCCGTTGCTGCTCCTAGACGTTTCCACTTCACAATAACAGCACTTGTATCAACTATAACTATGTATTGCATAAATTAGCATAAAATAACCCACCAACAGTAACTCTTGAACCGTTCAAGCTTGAGACACCAAACCAACTTTCACATGTTCAGGCTATCCTATCTTTTCATATCCAATCAATCAACCTATCAATCAATCTTTACATCTACATAGTATTTAAACTATAACCAGTACCATTACTACTGCAATCACTACCACAACAATAATTTATTTCGCAAACCATAAATACTTTAAAACAAGCTAGCAAGCACACCATATTTTCTTCAGGAAATGTACTTCCCTAGTTTTCAATGACTTTCTTATCTGCCTTAAAGGCAGAGTGTGCCAGCCCAAGACAGAAAGTAGAATTGTTCAGACATAACAACACAATGATAACCCTAAATTACAATGCATGAGATTGTTGTGTGATGTGCCCCCTCACTGTTGGAATGCTAGAGAGGGTCCTCAACATCAAAACGACAACTTATGTGAGAGAGACCTCTTCAGAGGTGTGGTTGAGAATAACTAAATCTCGAGAGTCCCTTGTACTAGTTATGTAGTGCACTACTTTTGACCAGGGACCATAAAGCTCTGGTCATAAATTGTGCCCTATATAGGGAATAGAATGCCATTTGGGTGCCAAAGTCTCTGCAATAGTGTGTGGTTTCATCTTTTTACGTTTGAATCATTTTCATTTAGATTTTTAAGGTTAACCACATTACAATGGTTTTGAGATGCAAAGATGATATTGTAATATTTCTATATATATTTTTTATTTTTTTCAGGATTTTGGAAATTCTCCCATTTTCATATCAGGCGACCCCACATGGGGCCACTTCCCCTAGTTTGGTAACCGCTGGTTTAGGCTGGCATTCTGTAGGTTGTTTGGAAGGTAAGCAAAGATACTGTATAACTTGGCATTGTACATACATTGTATAGGCCTACAGTGACAGAAACGAAGGAGCATGCTCTTAGGAATACTTGTCAGTATTACAAATATCCACTGAGAAACAATTGGAAACCCTTGCTACTCAGCCGACGCACTTTCCACACCGTCAATTATTTATTCATACCATGGGGCAGCCTACATATTTCAGGTTCAGCAAGAATTGTTTCGCAAATCGAAGGAGACATATTCTATTTCCACCCCTGAGTCCCCCACAACACATTAATTTCATTTTGTGGCAAGGCTCCTAGGCTTCTGCAGTGATAAATCTAATTAACAGGTCTCGGAGCCGATGTCCGCAACCATTTTTCCCGCGGTTAAACTTGCACCCTGACAGGACATCCGCCTGAACACGGCGACTCGTGGTTTTGAATTAGTACTCTCCAGCCAGTGAATCAGGGGGTTAGGTGAGAAAGCTAATGAGGTGGAATGGGTGATGTGATTATATGTATAATTCACTCACCGTTATGGGCAGTAACTCGGGGCATTGTGTATGAGTGATGCATGGGCGAGAAACAGGCAGGGGACAGCTCTCTTTATGGAACCAAAATCTAAGTAGTCAAATACATAAGACCAGGTAGCTATGGTAGACATAATGCAGCTGTATCAAATAAGTCTGTTAAATCTATTAGGGCCTGTTTCAGAGACACAGATAAAGCCTAGTCCTGTACTAAAATGTTATTTCATTGGTGAATCTCAACTGAAATAGCTGTTTAGTTCAATACTAATAATTTAGGGGGTGCTTATATTGATCCTGTTACAAACTTGTACAAGAGTGTAATGGAAATGTGTTTCTTGCACAACCCAACTCCGCCTGAGACACCCACAGGGAGTGAGATCACCAATGTCCAGCGCCCCTGGAGCACCTTGCTCAAGGGCACAGCAACAGATTTTTCAATTGTTCAGCTCCAGGATTCAAACCAGTGACCTGTTGGTTACTGGCCCAAAGCTCTAGGCTTAATCTGTGTGCAGGGTAACCTGGAGTTTTAATGATGTATTATTAAAACTAGTTGGAAATAAAGACAGGGGAGGGAAAAACATTTAGCAATGGAATCTTAATTATGAGGGCATTGTTTCATTTACATTACTCTATATGGGACTTAATCAAGATGAGTGGCAGTCACTTGAAGGCCCGAGTTCATATTGAAGTGTTGGGCGGAATTTGTCACCTTTCTTAGAAGTTCATTTTTCTTTCCATTTCATTCCATTGCAGTACTTTCTCCAACATTGATGTCTCTTTGTCCTGCAGCGAAATGTAATCCCGATTTCAGGCGACAGCCATCATGTCAGTTATTACACTCAAGTCTGGAGGTAATTAATTTTATTGGAGCGGGTAATCGATTCCTGATGAAAGGAAAGATTGAACAGATACTGTAGCCCTCCCTCCTGCCTTCTTTTGGACTGGCATTCCTTACTTCCCATTCAGAACGGGCTAACTTTGGCTAAGCCATTAGCTCTAAATGAAATAGTAGCGTGTCCCAGGCCCGAAGCCAGCCCGATAAACCCAAAGAGCCTTTTAGCTTCTGCTCGTTGGCATTGTACCATAACAATACAGTGCTGCTTTCCACTGAATATCCCTTGGTGTCTGAGTGAACACTATCAGAACAAAAAATCATTTTATCAAGACAATATCTATTGTGTAATGGGAATTGTAGCAGACTGCAGATGATTTTTCTTGGAGTGGATTTCTACTAAGATCTGCTTATCAAATGCCTTTGTTGACACTGCCTGTTCTTTATTAGGGCTATCCTACAGCCGGTGTAACTAGTGTAACTTTATTAGGGCTATCCTACAGCCGGTGTAACTAGTGTAACTTTATTAGGGCTATCCTACAGCCGGTGTAACTAGTGTAACTTTATTAGGGCTATCCTACAGCCGGTGTCTATAGGAAGTAGATTCTTCGTATATTACTTTTTAGTAGAAAAGGTAAATATTTCAAGTAAAGGGCTATGCCACATTTCTATCAGATGCTTTAGTAAAATAAGCTGTAGCTGGAGGTTGTTTTCGTGCTCCTGAGTGGCGCAGCGTTCTAGGGTGCTAGAGGCGACAGACACACTGGTTCAAATCTGGGCTCGATCACAACCGGCTGTGTTTGGGGAGTCTCAAAGGGTGGTGTTTAATTGGCCCACCATCAACCAGGTTTGGCTGGTGTAGGCTGTCATTGTAAATAAGAGTTCTTTCTTAACTTAGTTCCGTTGTTAAATAAAAAAAGTTTTAAATGTCAGCAAAGGAATGCCAGGTAGAATTAGACAGTTTTTCTAACTTCCATTGTAAACTGGGTGGTTCGAGGCCTGAATTCTGATTGACTGTCTTATACATTTGTATTGCTCTAATTACGTTGGTAACCAGTTTATAATAGCAATAAGGCACCTCGGGGGTTTGGAGTATATGGCCAATATACCACGGCTAAGGGTTTTGCGTCGTGCCTAAGAACAGCCCTTAGCCATGGTATATTGGCCATATACCACACCCCCTCGGGCCTTATTGCTTAATAACAACACACAAATGAGACTTAACATTTCCAAAGACAGAGGAGGGGAAATATGAATTGGGTTGATATGTGAGAGTGTGAATGAATGCTTGGTTTCAATGATAAGAGACAGCACTGAAAGTGACCTTCGGCAGTCCTGTATAACCTACTAAAAATAAACTGACATTTTGCATTCGAAATCTTCTTCCCCCCCCCAAAAAATAATAATAATTCCCATCACCTAATGCTTGGCAAATTCGAAAGCATGTTGTGGTCAAAATCAAACACCTTCTGCTGGAGTTATCAATCTGGAAATGTGTTTTTTATGGACTAAATTAGGTCTCTACTTTTGAAAAGATCTATTTGGGGCAGTCCTGAGTTAATAAGGTTGATGTCTACGCCCCCGGGGAAAATCTTATTAGCATAATTTTAAAAATCCCCATAAACATCTGTCAGTTTAAGTTAGAGATATCTGTTTTTCTGCACTAGATAAATCTCAATCCAACGCATCCATCTATGTCGTACTTCCACACCTGTGGTGAAAGGTCAGAGCTAGAGAGGTGTTTGTCAGACCATGAGACATCTGTGGTGAAAGGTCAGAGCTAGAGTGGTGTTTGTCAGGCCATGAGACACCTGTGATGAAAGGTCAGAGCTAGAGAGGTGTTTGTCAGACCATGAGACATCTGTGGTGAAAGGTCAGAGCTAGAGTGGTGTTTGTCAGGCCATGAGACACATGTGGTGAAAGGTCAGAGCTAGAGAGGTGTTTGTCAGACCATGAGACATCTGTGGTGAAAGGTCAGAGCTAGAGAGGTGTTTGTCAGACCATGAGACACCTGTGGTGAAAGGTCAGAGCTAGAGCGGTGTTTGTCAGACATCTTGAAAATTGGTCTTCTCACGAAAACGTCTGTAGCGTCCAAACGGGGTTGGCCTAAAATAGATGAGACTCTTACGAACATGATGTGATGGTGTTCTCCATTTTACTCTACAACCCCCCACAAGCGTCTTGGACTCGTCTGAAGTCGGTACAGCCCATCTGCCAACTTCTGTCTGTAGCGTCCGAACAGTTTGGGCTACACACTAATATGACCCCTCTTTTGAAAGACTCTCACCGACACGTATAGTGCATTTGGAAAGTATTCAGACCCCTTGACTTTTTCCACATTTTGTTACGTTACAGCATTATTCTAAAATGTATTAAATCGTTTTTTCCCCTGATAAATCTACACACAATACCCCATAATGATGAAGCAAAAAAAGTTTTTTTCTGAATTTTTGAAAAGAAAGATTAAAAAAAATAATAATTTTATATTACATTTACATAAGTATTCAAACACTTTACTCAGTACTTTGTTGAAGCACCTTTGGCAGCAATTACAGCCTCAAATCCTCTTGGGTACAGTATAACGCTACAAGCTTGCCACACCTGTATTTGGGGAGTTTCTCCCATTCTTCTCTGCAGATCCTCTCAAGCTCTGTCAGGTTTGATGGGGAGCGTCGCTGCACAGCTATTTTCAGGTCTCTCCAGAGATGTTCGATCGGGTTCAAGTCTGGGCTCTGGCTGGGCCACACAAGGAAATTCAGAGACTTTTCCAGAAGCCATTCCTGCATTGTCTTGGCTGTGTGCTTAGGGTTGTTGTCCTGTTGGAAGGTGAACCTTCACCCCAGTCTGAGGTCCTGAGCGCTTTGGAGCAGGTTTTCATCAAGGATCTCTCTGTACTTTGCTCTGTTCTTCTTTCCCTCGATCCTGACTAGTCTCGCAGTCCCTGCCACTGAAAAACATCCCCACAGCATGATGCTGCCACCACCATTCTTCACAATAGGGATGGTGGCAGGTTTCTTCCAGATATGACGCTTGGCATTCAGGCCAGAGAATCTTGTTTCTCTTGGTCTGAGAGTCTTTAGGTGAAGTGGACTGTCATGTGCCTTTTACTGAGGAGTGGCTTCCATCTGGCCACTTTACCATAAAGGCTTGATTGGTGGAGTGCATGAGTTTACATGTAAACAAAATAACAATTATTTTCTGATCTTTCTAAGATATAGGAGAGACGCTTCAGAACAAACTTCCTTTTGATATTTTCGGGGGATTATTTGTTGTTCCATGTAGTGAATCTGTTTCTTCAATGTGTTTGACTTGGCTAATAGCAGTAAGAATGATCTGTTGTTCCATGTAGTGAATCTGTTTCTTCAATGTGTTTGTATGGGGTAGGCAAAATGTTAATCAAATAATTTTGTTATATATAGTTTTTATACTTCAAGGGTTTTTCAAATTCAAAATCAAATAGCAAAATGATCCCTGGTATGAATTTCTTAAAACAATTCCATATAGTTTAGTAGAACCCCCAACCACGGCTTAGACAGGGCTTAGACTCTTATGGGTTAACATGTTCTCATAACCTCTCTGTCGCGTCCTGACCAGTATAAGGGGTTATTTGTTATTGTAGTTTGTTCAGGACGTGGCAGGGGTGTGTTTGTTTTGTGTTGTCGGGGTTTTTGGGTTGGGTTCTATGTTTTGTATTTCTATGTTCTATTTTCTATTTTTTCTATTTCTATGTCTAGTTTATTGTTTTGACCTTCAATTGGAGGCAGCTGTTCCTTGTTGCCTCTAATTGAAGATCCTATTTAATAGGGGTGTTTTCTATGGGTTTTGTGGGTAGTTGTTTCCTGTTTAGTGTTTGTTGGACCTGACAAGACTGGTTTCGGTGTTCTTTTTGTTCAGTGTTCATTTTTATTTAATAAAGAGAAAATGAGCATTCACGTACCCGCTGCATGTTGGTCCAATTCATACGACGCCTGTGACACTCTCCTCTGACTCGGTAAACAAATAGCAACAATACAGAGTACATTTTTTCTTAGAGACGATTTGTAAGATACTGGATAATCTTAGGTTAGTTTCATTGATCAGAGGTTGCACATTCAATGAGTTATCTCTCACATTTCCAGTAGAGGAGTTCTCACTTCCTGGAAGTGGGATTTAATACTATGTCAGATACACAACATAACACATTCCAGTAGAGGAGTTCTCACTTCCAAAGCCTAAAACATTTGCATATTTGTTATTTATTTTGTTGTAGTGTAGGTTGACTAAAGTCAGTGGAATAGATATTGAATCCAATCCCCTAAAATACTGTCACGCCCTGACCTGAGGGAGCCTTTTTTATGTCTCTATTTAGGTTTGGTCAGGGTGTGATTTGGGTGGGCATTCTATGTCCGTTTTTCTATGGTTTGTATTTCTTTGTTTTGGCTTGGTATGGCTCTCAATCAGGGACAGCTGTACATCGTTGTCGCTGATTGGCAGTCATACTTAGGCAGCCTGTTTTCCTTTGGGGTTTGTGGGTAGTTAATTTCGGTTTAGTGTTTTGTACCTGACAGAACTGTTTGGCTGTCGGTTTCTTGTTTAAAGTGTTCTATCTTTAATAAATTCATAATGAGCACTAACCACGCTGCGCCTTGGTCTACTCTCTTCAACGACGGCCGTTACAAATACTGAACACAATGCCCTAAGATACTTAACCCAATCCCCTAAAATACTGAACCCAATCCCCTAAAATACTGAACCCAATCCCCTAAAATACTGAATCCCTTAAAATACTGAATCCAATCCCTTAAAATACTGAACACAATGCCCTAAGATAGTGAACACAATGCCCTAAAGTATTTCTGAAAGTTAGTCCTTCTCTGTATGTAGTTCCCAATCGCTATTTTATTAGCATTTTTATTTAACATCTCGATTTTTTTTCTACCATAAGTATATTATTAGTATTATTATTATTATACGACACATTTGTATACTATACGTCAGATGGAGAGCATTAAACAATGAACCATCACAAAAAGTTACAAGATAACATATATACTTGTTAATTATGGCTAAAAATGAATATCCCATTCTGAAATTATACTATATATGTCCAACTTGTAATTTACCCACAAGTGATTCATAATGATAGGAAAGCAGAATTGATAAATGGACCACTTTTGACTTCACAGTGTTGCTTTGCCAAAATGTTGTCAAACTGATATTGATGGCAAAGGTGCCTGTGTGATTTGCAGGGTACAGCCAGTAAATGTGCCTGTGTGATTTGCAGGGTACTGTCATGCGACTTTAACATGCAGGAGGGGTGAAGTCAGGCGTAGGAGACTAAGGTACGTGGGGAAAAACACGTTTTAATAAACACAGTCCAAGAGTGCCGTAAATACAAGGCAGGGTAAAAATCAAGCAACAGGCAAGAACCCTAAACGGAGTCGGGACGCAGCCCAGCAAACCCGTGTGCCTCAAACCGAACGGCAGAGTAAAAACTCAAATCCCCAACCTACAATACAATGACACAAATAATCCCGCACAAACCAAAACAGACAGACTAAATACCCCCAATAATAACTAACTCAAAACAGGTGCTAACATAAAGCAGACATCACCAAATTAAAATGAAAAGGAGATCGGTGGCAGCTAGTAGGCCGGCGACGACGACCGCCGAGCGCCGCCCGAACGGGGAGAGGCACCACCTTCTGTAGGCGTTGTGACAGGTACAGCCATGTCTCTGTACACACTGTATACAGTAAATGTATTCTACTGTCGGTATCAGTTTAAAGTTGTATTGTGCCTATTATAGTTATATATTCTCAAAACCAATACCACATTTATAGTAAGAGTTGTGCTTCTAATGTCATAATTGCTTTGTTAATTAAAGGTAGACTCAGCAATATGACGTAACCATACCAAGCCTGGCAACTTCCAACACACAAAAAAAAAACGGTACGACGCAAATGTGGCTAACAATGTCTGTCACTCCCTATTTCCTACAAAGTGCACTACTTTTGACCAGAGTTTTCATTTTAACATTTGCATTTTAGTAATTTGGCAGACGCTCTTATCCAGAGCGACTAACGGTAGAGTTCATACATTTTCGTACTTTTTTTGTTATTTTTTTTCTGTACAGGTCCCTCCCGTACGGAAACCCATATGGCTCAGTTTAAAAATAGTGTAATATATTGTGAATAGGATGCCGTCGGGGACGCAGCCAAGGTTTTCTACCGACAGCCATTGTTTTCGGGTACTTTTTACCTAATGAGCTTCTAGGACGTATTATGAATAATGGATAATGTACCATGTTCTATTTGTCTTTCTCTCTGAGGAACGCATAGCTAATTTAATTACTTTTTTGAAGAGACCGGACCCAAGAAAATACAATTACATTTCATAAAACACCCTGAATACTAAGACTGTCACGGCATCTGGCGATCTAATCTGTAACACCGTGGTGATATTAAAGGTGATATTAAAGGCCTTGTGGTCTAACAGTGAGTAGAATGGTGGTCCCTTCTCGGCTGTGTGCGAGTGACCTACAGTAGCTGCATGACCCATTTGTGCCAAGGCAAATAGCAACGCGTCACATCCATCTTTGGACCAGCATATATTTTATCAACCGGCTGTCACCTTAAAGTGACCGTTGCTCAGGCTCTCTCTTCATCAATATGTTGTGTGCATACCAAATAGCACCCTATTCCCTATGTAGTGCACTACTTTTGACCAGTGCCTTATGAGCTCTGGTCAAAAATAGTGCACTACATAGGGAATAAGGGTGCTATTTGGGATAGCCAGGAATAGCGCTTTTACTCCCATTGTGAAGTCATTCTGAGAGGCTTGTCAGAAGAGCTATAATTTGTGATAAGTTCAGTTACACAACAGGAATTCTTTATTAAAAGGTTAACAAATTCATGGAGAGACCGGTTAGTAACTGGTTTCAATAACACATAATAACACACAATTTACCATGTGAGCAAATCATTTGAATTAAAAGACTATAAAATACCATTAAATTACCTGTTCTTGTGGACGATGTTTATATTGATGTATCAGTGTCAGTACGACGTCAACATTTTTCAACTGCATACACAGCTACAGCTAAAATAGCTTAATGCTCTGAAGGTGGTAGTTAGATTCAGATCTCCAGGAAGGTGACGTCACTACATCAAAGATTAAGGATGCACTGACAAGATGTCTCTCCGCCCTAACAATAGAAGTTGTTTGTCCACAAAGCGGCACCGCGAGGCTGTCTATCTCCCGCCTATCCTTTCTTTGGATTGGTGGATACATATCATTATTGTAATCATTTTTCCAGAATATTCTATGAGGGTTGTTGACATCAACCGCCTGTATTAAATGGAGAGAGATGCTATGCTACTAGCCTCATGTCATGAATATGCATAGCCGTCTCGACACAACGCCCATATGAAGTGTTATGGCACTTGTCATCTCCCGTCTGGATTACTGCAACTCGCTGTTGGCTGGGCTCCCTGCCTGTGCCATTAAACCCCTACAACTCATCCAGAACGCCGCAGCCCGTCTGGTGTTCAACCTTCCCAAGTTCTCTCACGTCACCCTGCTCCTCCGCTCTCTCCACTGGCTTCCAGTTGAAGCTCGCATCCGCTACAAGACCATGGTGATTGCCTACGGAGCTGTGAAGGGAACGGCACCTCCATACCTTCAGGCTCTGATCAGGCCCTACACCCAAACAAGGGCACTGCGTTCATCCACCACTGGCCTGCTGGCCCCCCTACCTCTGGAAGCACAGTTCCCGCTCAGCCCAGTCAAAACTGTTCGCTGCTCTAGCACCCCAATGGTGGAACAAGCTCCCTCACGACGCCAGGACAGCGGAGTCAATCACCACCTTCCGGAGACACCTGAAACCCCACCTCTTTAAGGAATACCTAGGATAGGATAAAGTAATCCTTCTAACCCCCCCCCCCCCCCCTTAAAAGATTTAGATGCACTATTGTAAAGTGGTTGTTCCACTGGATATCATAAGGTGAATGCACCATTTTGTAAGTCGCTCTGGATAAGAGCGTCTGCTAAATGACTTAAATGTAAATGTAAATGTTATTTCTCAAAATTGCCAGGATGTCACATGTCCTATTTATTTTTGATATTCATTTATTTAACTTGTCAAGTTAGTTAAGAACAAAATTTGTATTTGCAATGACGGCCTACCCAGGCCAAACACTAACCCGGACGACGCTGGTCCAATTGTGCACCACCCTATGGGACTCCCAATCACAGCCGGATGTGATACAGCCTGGAATCGAACCACTGAGATGCAGTGCCTTAGACCGCTGCGCCACTCAGGAGCCAGTATACACTCGCAACAATTTAAGCATTACGAAACTTCTGTTAGATCAAATAAACCTCACGTAGCAAATGAAACATACATTTGTTTTGTAGTTGACCAAATTTGACACTCTCTTATTGACTGACCTCTGTACAAAAACTCCTTCCTTGGTGGAAGAAACAACAACAACCAAAAACACCTGCTGGATGGAGTCCTCTCTCTTCCTCTTCCTCTCCGACCACATGATGCTTTGCTATCCTGCCAACGTCTGTCACTACACAACCAATCAAATGTATTTATAAAGCCCTTTTTACATCAGCCGATGTCACAAAGTACAGTACAGAAACCCAGCATAAAAACAGCAAGCAATGCAGATGTAGAAGCACGGTGGCTAGGAAAAACTCCATACAAAGTCAGGAACCTAGGAAGAAACGTAGAGAGGAACCAGGCTCTGAGTCCTCTTCTGGCTGTGACGAGTGGAGATTAGAACAGTACATGGCCAAGATGTTCAAATGTTCACAGATGACCAGCAGGGTCAAATGATAATAATCACAGTGGTTGTCGAGGGTGCAACAGGTCAGCACCTCAGGAGTAAATGTCAGTTGGCTTTTCATAACCGATCATTCAGAGTTAGAGACAGCAGGTGCAGTAGAGAGAGAGATTCGAAAACAGCAGGTCAGAGACAAGGTAGCACGTCCGGTGAACAGGTCAGGGATCCATAGCCACAGGCAGAACAGTTGAAACTAGAGCAGCAGCACGACCAGGTGGACTGGGGACAGCAAGGAGTCATCAGGCCAGGTAGTCCAGAGGCATTGTCCTAGGGCTCAGGTCCTCCGAGAGAAGAGAAAGGTAAAGAGAGAGAGGGAGAATTAGAGGGAGCATACATAAATTCACACAGGACAACGGATAAGACAGGAGAATCACTCCCCCAAGTCAATGCAGTGCAACAGCACTCTGTGTAAACCTTCATGGTTGTAGCTATGCTACTACTACAAGTATTTTGCCTTGTTTTTTAATTTTTTATTCACCGCACATGTAGGCTGCGAGGTGAAGGGAGCTCATTTGAATTTGAACCCAAGCCAGGGGGAATTTGATGGGCAGAGACATCCAAACACACTAATGCAGTGTGATAGGTGAGCTCCCAGCAAGATGGGATATGAAGTGGCGTATAAATAACTCATGAGCTCACAGACGCCCAGAGTCTCTCCTATCTTGACATGCACCGGAGCCAACATCTAATACATATTCCCACATATATTCAGACCACGTATTTGAACAAACAGAAAACCATTACGCTGCGTTAGTAGTGCTAATTCACATTCAGTGAGTTTTTTTTACATAAGTCTGCATTTCTAGATACATTGGTGTCAACTTCTTGTATTGTACGTTCTCTGGCTACATATTGTCTACACGTGATTCTCTGTGGTTGTCTGGCTACTCCTTGTCTCCATGTGATCTCTGTGTGGTTGTCTGGCTACTTGTTGTCTCCATGTGATCTCTGTGTGGGTGTCTGGCTACTCATTGTCTCCATGTGATCTCTGTGTGGTTGTCTGGCTACTCCTTGTCTCCATGTGATCTCTGTGTGGTTGTCTGGCTACTCCTTGTCTCCATGTGATCTCTGTGTGGTTGTCTGGCTACTCCTTGTCTCCACGTGATCCTCTGTGTGGTAGTCTGGCTACTCCTTGTCTCCACGGGATCTCTGTGTGGTTGTCTGGCTACTCATTGTCTCCATGTGATCTCTGTGTGGCTGTCTGGCTACACATTGTCTCCATGTGATCCTCTGTGTGGTAGTCTGGCTACTCCTTGTCTCCACGGGATCTCTGTGTGGTTGTCTGGCTACTCATTGTCTCCATGTGATCTCTGTGTGGCTGTCTGGCTACTCGTTGTCTCCACGTGATCCTCTGTGTGGTAGTCTGGCTACTCCTTGTCTCCACGGGATCTCTGTGTGGTTGTCTGGCTACTCATTGTCTCCATGTGATCTCTGTGTGGCTGTCTGGCTACACATTGTCTCCATGTGATCCTCTGTGTGGTAGTCTGGCTACTCCTTGTCTCCACGGGATCTCTGTGTGGTTGTCTGGCTACTCATTGTCTCCATGTGATCTCTGTGTGGCTGTCTGGCTACTCATCTCTTCCCCTCCTCTCTCTTTCTAGGGCTTCCCCTGCTCTCTCTTTCTAGGGCTTCCCCTGCTCTCTCTTTCTAGGGCTTCCCCTCCTCTCTCTTTCTAGGGCTTCCCCTCCTCTCTCTTTCTAGGGCTTCCCTCCTCTCTCTTTCTAGGGCTTCCCCTCCTCTCTCTTTCTAGGGCTTCCCCTCGTCTCTCTTTCTAGGGCTTCCCCTCCTCTCTCTTTCTAGGACTTCCCCTCCTCTCTCTTTCTAGGGCGTCCCCACTCTGGCTAACAGTGGGAATCAAAGACTGAGCTCATAGATGTCAAATAAACCATGTGATTTGAAGAGAATGGGGTGTATAAGGGCATGAAATGGGAAGCCCTAGAAAGAGAGAGGAGGGGAAGAGACGGAAAGAGAGAGGAGAGGAAGAGACGGAAAGTAAAATAAAGAAGGACGAGAGAAGAAGAGGCAGTGATGAGAAAGATATAGAGCAAGGGACGAGGTGAGTGGGGTATGAGAAAACGCACAGGGACACACAGGAAAGAGAAAAATCTGTAAGAGGGAGGGACAGAGAGAATAGAAATAAGAGAAAAAATAAGAGAACAAGTCTGAAGGTGAGAAAGAAGGATGGCGAGAATAAAATAGAGTGTGTGTGTGTGTGAGAGAGAGAGAGAGAGATAGAGAGAGAGAGAGAGACGAAGAGAGAGAGAATGACTCTAAAGGACGTGTCAATTTGTAGACAAACACCCCACTCCGCACTGGACAGACGACCACCCAGAGACCCTTACCAGACCATCACACCACCAAGGAGCCCCAGGCCCCCTCAATGCCACACCAGACCAAGCGCACCCCCAGGCCACCTCAATGCCACACCAGACCCAGCGCACCCCCAGGCCCCCTCAATGCCACACCAGACCCAGCGCACCCCCAGGCCCCCTCAATGCCACACCAGACCCAGCGCACCCCCAGGCCCCCTCAATGCCACACCAGACCCAGCGCACCCCCAGGCCCCACCTACCACCACAGCATCACCACCTCCATCGGCACAGCCAGACTGGACCAGGCCCAGCTTACTACCCCACACCAGACCACCACTTCTACAAGACCAGAGAGGCAGCCCACCCGGCCCAGACCTGGCCTCCCTCCACTCCATGGAGCCCAAAAGCAGGACCAGCGCAGCTACGCAGAGGCCCTCAGAGGACAGGAGAACTCTGTAGGATTTTTTAAAAATACCTATAAAGATTGGGTTAAAACTAATTGAACGTGTCATTGAACCAAATGCACTTCATGGCAGGTGTTGGGTTCACTTGCAAAACAAGATTTCACCCAATGGGACAAACACCCCATTGAAACCCTGCATGCAAAGTTCTGTAAAGATTCCCCTACATACAGAGGAAAACTACAAAGAATGCATAGAGGGACAGAATTAGAGCTATATCCACGAATAATAAAAACTCAAAAAAGCACAATTACGTCTTTCTCTCATATCATTACCAAAAGCTGAGCAAAGAAAAGAGTCCCCTCATCCAGCTGGTCCAGGGGCAGAGTTCACAAACCCGTTCTACTAACACACTGAAGCCTCAGGACCCTCATCCAGCTGGTCCTGGGGCAGAGTTCACAAACCTGTTCTACTAACACACTGAAGCCTAACACACAGAACATTCAATCAATCAGAATAAACCAAATTACAACACAGTTAAACAAAACTATATTACCTATTGGGAAGCACAAGCGCAAAGCAAAATGCAGTGCTAGCTGGCCCTAAATCGACAGTACACCAATGGCAAACTATTTGGCCATGGTTACTGATCAAGACCTTAGAAAAACCTTGACAAAGTACAGGCTCAGTGAGCAGAGCCTTGCTGGGTAGATGTAGGAAAACCTGGCTCCGTGTAGAGGAAAGGCTGTGCAACCACTGCACCAAAGCAGAACCCGAGACAGAGCTGAATTTCCTGACAAAATGTCAAAAATATAAAACAATTAGAGAGTGTAATTTTCCCAAGGTTTCAAAGACCTCTCTGATGAGGATAGACTACCCGTCCTGTTGGGGGAGGACACAGAGAGCTGTGGGTTGGCAGCACACTATATTGCTGCCTGCCATAAGATGAGGGACAGTGTCTGACAGACCAATCAACCTGCACATGTCCTCTGCTGTATGATTATTGTTATTGTTGAACCTGTGGTTATTTTTACCCTTGCTTGTTGTTGTTATTGATTGACCAATTGACAATCTTGATTATTATAATAAGAGAGAGAGTGAGACAGAAAGAAAGAAAGAAAGAAAGAAAGAAAGAAAGAAAGAAAGAAAGAAAGAAAGAAAGAAAGAAAGAAAGAAAGAAAGAAAGAAAGAAAGAAAGAAATAGAGAGGAGAGAGAGAGAGAGAGACAAAGAAACAGAAAGAGAGAGAGGGAGATGGAGAGAGACAGAAAGAGAGAGAGAGGTGGGGGGAGAGTGGAAATAAGTCTGGAGAAGGACGGAAAGAAGGATGAGAAGAATTAAAGAAAGAGAGAGAAAAAGAGGGAGAATGGGATGACGATGGCCACAGGGCCACCAGCAGAGATCAGTAGCTTTTCATGCTTCATTAGATTTCAGACCATTATGAGGAATATTTGTCATACGCTCTCTACTCCTGGTTACTTTACAAGCCACCTGATAAAAATAAGTATCTGACTTCAACATGGAACTAATCCTGGTTGATATTCAGTTGGATAACTTAATAAGTAGGCTTTGATGTTACCAATGGCAACTGGGTGGACCCTCTGGCATTTACTGCATAGTTCAGAGATGGAAGGCTTTGACATGGGTCGTAGTCACACAATGTCAGGAAGGATATTATGGTTTCTCTAATGAAAGATGTCATTTCTTTAATAAATCCATGTCACAAAGGGACTGAGCTTTTCTGGTCATTGTGTGTGTGTGTGTGTGTGTGTGCCTGTGTGTGCGTGTGTGTGTGCCTGTGTGTGTGCGTGTGTGTGTGTGTGCCTGTGTGTGTGTGTGTGTGTGTGTGTGTGTGTGTGTGTGTGTGTGTGTGCCTGTGTGTGTGTGTGTGTGTGTGTGCCTGTGTGTGTACATGTGTGTGTGTACATGTGTGCGTGTACATGTGTGTCCCTTATAGAAAATAATAATCTTGTCTTTTCACATGTAAATGAATATGTTCACATGTGAAATGTCAAAAGACAACATTGCCACAAACTGCTACAGAAGTCAATGACCAGGAATCAAAACACAGCTCACGTTTGAATAATCTAACAGCCTATGTTACTGTCTCCCTGGATGTTTAGCAAATTCATCCACCAAATAAAACATCATGACATATCATTTGCTTCTGTCCCCATTGATCTATCTATATGATGTAGTGGGACATACTGTAGATGAAGAGACATCCTTTGTTCATAGACACATGTATGAGCAGCAATATAACATTTATAACAGTCATGACAGTTATTTATAATTGAATTTATTTTTCCCTCTGAGTAGGCTACCACTGCATATTAGAATTGGCATTGTTATAAGTCGCTCTGGATAAGAGCATTTGCTAAATGATTGAAATGTCAATGTAATGAGCATGTATTGTATAAGGGTGTTGTATAAGCTCACTACTAAACATTTCTAAGCAACAATGTTTAGTAGTGAGCTTATACAACACCTAGCTACCCCATGAAGATATTTGAAACTCTTGGTGTAATATTCCTACGAAAGAGATCTTAGGGACTGATGTTCCGTCACGTCTCAGAGGACATCTCAGAGACTGATGTTCCGTCACGTCTCAGCGGACATCTCAGAGACTGATGTTCCGTCACGTCTCAGAGGACATCTCAGAGACTGATGTTCCGTCACGTCTCAGAGGACATCTCAGAGACTGATGTTCCGTCACGTCTCAGGGGACATCTCAGAGACTGATGTTCCGTCACGTCTCAGAGGACATCTCAGAGACTGATGCTCCCACATCAGGAATTGAGTGTTTGACAGCTCGAAAATAAGTAGTAATCAAATCGTACTTTTTCTCAAATATATATGTATATTTTATGAAGATGAGGATTCTAAATGTATTCACACAGGGACAGGCAACCTTGGTGCGGTTTGGAGCCAAACAAAAATGTCACTTGATGGATCTGGAAAATTCTGAGCCATGCACGTGCGCGTCATGTATTCAGGTAAACAAAAGTACCATGTGATATTATCCTATGTAAACATCCTACAGTCCCATTTCCCCCCATAAGGCCCTATAGAGCCACATTTACACCCATAGAACCCCATAGAGCCACATTTCCCACAGTAAAGCCCCATTTCCCCTCCATAGAGCCCCATAGAACCACCTGGAGCTACATTTCCCCCTAAACAGCCCTATAGAGACCCATTTCCCTCCGTATAGCCCCATTTCCCACCATTGAGCCTCATAGAGCCCCAGCAAACCCTGACCTGTTCACTGGACGTGCTTGTTGCACCCTCGACAACTACTATGATTATTATTATTTGACCATGCTGGTCATTTATGAACATTTTAACATCTTGACCATGTTCTGTTATAATATCCACCCTGCACAGCCAGAAGAGGACTGGCCACCCCTCATAGCCTGGTTCCTCTCTAGGTTTCTTCCTAGGTTTTTGGCCTTTCTAGGGAGTTTTTCCTAGGGAGTTTTTCCTAGCCACCGTGCTTCTTTCACATGCTTTGCTTGCTGTTTGGGGTTTTAGGCTGGGTTTCTGTACAGCACTTTGAGATATCAGCTGATGTACGAAGGGCTATATAAAAATAAATTTGATTGATTGATTGATTTGATAGAGTCCCATTTCCCCCCTAGAGTCCCATTCCCCCCCAGAGTCCTATTTTCCCCCATAGAGCCCCATTTCCCCCATAGAGCCCCATAGACTCCCATTTCCCCCCATAGAGTCCCATTTCCACCCATAGAGCCCCATTTCCCCCCATAGAATCCCATTTCCGCCCATAGAGTCCCATTCCCCCCTAGTGTCCAAATTTTCCCCCCTACAGTCCCATTTCCCCCATATAGTCCCATTTCCCCCCATATAGTCCCATTTCCACCCATAGAGTCCCATTTCCCCCACCCCCCATAGAGCCCCATAGAGTCCCATTCCCCCCAGAGTCCAAATTGTCCCCCATAGAGTCTCATTTCCCCCATAGAGTCCCATTTCCCCCCATAGAGTCCCACAGAGCCCCATAGAGTCCCATTCCCCCATAGAGTCCCATTTTCCCTCATAGAGCCCCATTTTCCCCATAGAGTCCCATTTTCCCCCATAGAGCCCCATTTTCCCCCTACAGTCCCATTTCCCCCCATATAGTCCCATTTCCCCCCATATAGTCCCATTTCCACCCATAGAGTCCCATTTCCCCCACCCCCCATAGAGCCCCATAGAGTCCCATTCCCCCCAGAGTCCAAATTGTCCCCCATAGAGTCCCATTTCTCCCATAGAGTCCCATTTCCCCCCATAGAGTCCCACAGAGCCCCATAGAGTCCCATTCCCCCATAGAGTCCCATTTTCCCCCATAGAGCCCCATTTTCCCCATAGACTCCCATTTCCCCCATAGAGTCCCATTTCCACCCATAGAGCCCCATTTCCCCCCATAGAATCCCATTTCCGCCCATAGAGTCCCATTCCCCCCTAGTGTCCAAATTTTCCCCCCTACAGTCCCATTTCCCCCATATAGTCCCATTTCCCCCCATATAGTCCCATTTCCACCCATAGAGTCCCATTTCCCCCACCCCCCATAGAGCCCCATAGAGTCCCATTCCCCCCAGAGTCCAAATTGTCCCCCATAGAGTCTCATTTCCCCCATAGAGTCCCATTTCCCCCCATAGAGTCCCACAGAGCCCCATAGAGTCCCATTCCCCCATAGAGTCCCATTTTCCCTCATAGAGCCCCATTTTCCCCATAGAGTCCCATTTTCCCCCATAGAGCCCCATTTTCCCCCTACAGTCCCATTTCCCCCCATGTAGTCCCATTTCCCCCCATATAGTCCCATTTCCACCCATAGAGTCCCATTTCCCCCACCCCCCATAGAGCCCCATAGAGTCCCATTCCCCCCATAGAGTCCCATTTCTCCCATAGAGTCCCATTTCCCCCCATAGAGTCCCATTTCCCCCCATAGAGTCCCACAGAGCCCCATAGAGTCCCATTCCCCCATAGAGTCCCATTTTCCCCCATAGAGCCCCATTTTCCCCATAGAGTCCCATTTTCCCCCATAGAGTCCAATTTCCCCCAGGAGAGCCCCATTGACATCCATGTTCCCCAATAAACCCACATAGAGCCCTACTGTCTCTGAGTTCAAGTGCATGTACAGTTGCACCTCCTCCTTTCCCATAGCTGTTCCCATAGTGACGGAAAAGAATAAGTGACAGAAAGAAAGAGAGAGAGGGTGGGAAAGAGTAACCAATGTTACTCACAACATTTCCTCTTTGAGTCGCTCTTACTTTTATTATGGGGGTCTTATTATGGGGGTTGGATTGAAGTTGGTTTGGGGCAACAGGGGCGAATTGCGTGAGGGTTTCAGGGGTCAGGGTTGTGGTGATTATGGAGCGAGAGGTAATCCATGTTCTGAGGACTAGATTTGGGTGTGGGGAACAGATACAGGGAGGGACAGATAGCCCCTTTATCCAATGTGAAAGTGGTAGAGATGAAATGTGCAGACAGAGGCAAGTCACATAGAGGGCAAGTGTCTTCCTAATAACTGTGTGCAGTGTTCCTGAGTAATAGCCAGGAGAGTTCCATGTGTGGAAACCCTTAGATTGAGGTTGCTTTCAATCTCTCCCTTGTTCAGCAGTGTAGTGTGTTGGGTTAGATTGGACTACATTTCCCAGATGGCACCGCTTCTGGTGTAATTAATTCAGCTCATGTTGAGAATGTTTGAATATTTCTTTATTAAACCTTTATTTTACTAGGCAAGTCAGTTAAGAACAAATTCTTATTTACAATGACAGCCTAGGAACAGTGGGTTAACTGCCTTGTTCAGGGGTAGAACGACAACTCGGGGATTCAAACTAGCAACCTTTCGGTTACTGGCCCAACGCTCTAACCACTAGGATACCTGCCGCCCCTAAATATGGTAACAGACAGGGCTAGTAGGTCAATGTTACAGTGTGGTAACAAGCAGGGCTAGTAGGTCAATGTTACAGGTAGGTAACAGACAGGGGTGGTAGGTCAATGTTACAGGGCTATTAGGTCAATGTTACAGGTTGGTAACAGACATGGGTGGTAGGTCAATGTTACAGGGTGGTAGCAGACAGGGCTATTAGGTCAATGTTACAGGGTGGTAGGTCAATGTTACAGGGCTATTAGGTCAATGTTACAGGTTGGTAAGAGACATGGGTGGGAGGTCAATGTTACAGGGTGGTAGCAGACAGGGCTATTAGGTCAATGTGGTAGCAGTTGTATTGCACCATACTCAAGCAAGTGGTGTCCATTTTTAAATATGAATTATGAAGTATGAAACCAATATGATTCCAGGTCCCAGTATGGCTAAACAGAAATCAGTACCATGGACAGCCTCATCATATTTAGCTTACGTTGATTGGACTAAATCGTTTTTGGTATCTTTTAGTTTTCACTGTATTAGACTAAGAATAGATGATTTGGTGATGTTGAAATGTTGATGTTGAAAATGGTGCTGGAATAGTGGAGGCAGCTCCTGTTTTCTTTGTGACTTGCGGTAACTCTCCGTGGTTCTAAATCAATAGTTGTTTAGTAGTACAAAAAACGTCAGAAACATGAACTTGCTTGACCATGCTGTAGGTAATGTAAATGGAAAAGATGGCGCCAGAGGGGAAAGCTGCTGTCTTATCGGCTCTTAACCAACCATGCTATTTGTTTGTTTTTTCACGTTGTTCGTAACTTGTTTCGTACATAATTTTGCTGCTACCGTCTCTTACGACTGAAAAGAGCTTCTGAACATCAGAACTGCGATAACTCACCTCAGATTAGACAAAGAGTTTTTCTTCAATGAGTCGGACGGGAGAGATATACTACAGACACCCTGACCAGGCCCAGATCCCCGTCATTCGCTGGAGAAGATCAGGGTGCCTTGTGAGGATCAGGTGACGGGTGACTAAACTGCCTTTGCCTTCCATCCTGCTAGCTAACGTTCAATCGCTGGAAAATAAATGGGACGAACTGAAAGCACGGGACATTAAAAACTGTAATATCTTATGTTTCACTGAGTCGTGGCTGAACGACGACATTAAGAACATACAGCTGGCGGGTTATACACTATCGGCAGGATAGAACAGCAGCCTCTGGTAAGACACGGGGCAGGGGCCTATGCATGTATGTAAACAACAGCTGGTGCACGATATCTAAGGAAGATTCAAAATTTTGCTCGCCTGAAATTGAATATCTCATGATAAGCTGTAGAGTTTTCATCTGTATTTTTTGTAGCTGTCTACATACCACCACAGACCGATGTTGTCACTAAAACCGCACTCAATGAGCTGTATACCGCCATAAGCAAACAGGAAAACGCTCCTCCAGAGGCGGCGCTCCTAGTGGCTGGGGACTTTAATGCAGGGAAACTTAAATCAGTTTTACCTAATTTCTATCAGCATGTTAAATGTGCAACCAGAGGGAAAAGCATTCTAGACCACCTTTACTCCACACACAGAGACGCATACAAAGCTCTCCCTCGCCCTCCATTTGGAAAATCAGACCATAATTCTATCCTCCTAATTCCTGCTTTAAAGCAAAAATTACAGCAGGAAGCACCAGTGACTCAGTCTATTAAAAAGCGGTCAGATGAAGCAGATGCAAAACTACAGGACTGTTTTGCTAGCACAGACTGGAATATGTTCCGGGATTCTTCCGATGGCATTGAGGAGTACACCACATCAGTCACTGGCTTTATCAATAAGTGCATCGAGGACGTCGTCCCCACAGTGACCATATGTACATACCCCAACCAGAAGCCATGGATTACAGGCAACACCGAGCTAAAGGGTAGAGATGCCGCTTTCAAGGAGCGGGACTCTTACCCGGAAGCTTATAAGAAACCCCGCTATGCCCTCCGACGAACCATCAAACAGGCGACGCGTCAATACAGGACTAAGATCAAATCGTACCACACCGGCTCTGATGTTCATCGGATGTGGCAGGGCTTGCAAACTATTTCAGACGAAACGCAGCCAAGAGCTATCCAGTGTCACTAGCCTACCAGATGAGCTAAATAACTTCTATGCTCGCTTCGAGGCAAGTAACACTGAAACATGCATGAGAGCATCAGCTGTTCCCGACGACTGCGTGATCACGCTCTCCGCAGCAGATGTGGGTAAGACCTTTAACAGGTCAACATTCACAAGACCGCAGGATCAGACGGATTAACAGGACATGTACTCTGAGCATGCGCTGACCAACTGGCAAGTGTCTTCACTGACATTTTCAACCGCTCCCTGTCTGAGTCTCTAATATCAACATGTTTTAAGCAGACCACCATAGTCCCTGTGCCCATGAACACTAAGGTAACCTGCCTAAATGACTACCGACCCGTAGCACTCATGCCTGTAGCCATGAAATGCTTTGAAAGGCTGGTCATGGTTCACATCAACACCATTATCCCAGAAACCCTAGACCCACTCCAATTTGCATACTGCACCAACAGATCCACCCCTGGACAAAAGGAACACCTATGTGAGAATGCTATTCATTGACTACAGGTCAGCGTTCAACACCATAGTGCCCTCAAAGCTCATCACTAAGCTAAGGACCCTGGGACTAAACACCTCCCTCTGCAACTGAAACCTGGACTTCCTGATGGGCCGCACCCAGGTGGTAAGGGTAGGTAACAACACATAAGCATTTCACTGTACGGTCTGCACCTGTTGAATTCGGCACATGTGACAAATAACATTTGATTTGATTTGATGTAACTGTTTGTTACATGCAATATGCTTTGTGGACTTCTCCGGTTTTGTGATGAAACAAAGGTGTGGTTGAATGTATTCTGCCACTGTCTTCTTAACGTCTCGGCCTTAGGCCTATATATCACAGTGTCAAGGCATATGAACTAACAGGTTATAGAGCAAACAACACAATTATCACAACACATAGATTGTAATATGGCTTTTATTTCTGGATTGGCTTCCCGGTGATTCTACCAACTGGAAATTTGTCCATTTTTGTGGGAAGCCTGGCTTCACTTGTCATCCATCCACTGCGAGGGATTGATTCTGTAAAATGGAGTATGGCTCTGTGTTTATCCACTGTTGTTTGTGTGAGGCATACTCTCACTTCTGATGGATCTACAGTGCTCTCAAGGCCCACAGTGGGAACGTGATGGACACAACATTATTTTAGTTTAGTTCAGGGAGGGGAGGGGGGATAACCATAATGTGGTCTGAGACTCTTACACTCTTAGAATTGTATTTCATACCTTGAACCTAAAAGGGTTCTTCGGCTGTCTCAATAGAGCCAAGTAGAACCCCTTTGGGTTCCAGGTAAAACCCTTTCCACAGAGGGTTCTACATGGAGCGCAAAAGGGTTCTACCTGGAACCCAAAATGGTTATACCCGGAACCAAAAAGGGTTCTCCCTGAAATCAAAAAGGGTTTTCCTATGGGGACAGCCGAACAATCCTTTTAGAACCCTTTTTTTTCTAAGAGTGTAGTAACTTGTCCCAGTAAATGATCAAATCAGTTTTATGGAATTTTAAATTGAATCCATGTCTGATGTGAATACATTATAAACTCCAACTGTTCTATTCCAGTCTAAGTCTTACATTGAGATATACAGTGCCTTCGGAAAGTATTCAGACCCCTTGACCTTTTTCAAAAAAATTTACGTTACAGCCTTATTCTAAAATGTATTTAAAATAAACAAATCTCAACAATCTACACACAATGCCCCATCATGACAAAGTGAAAACTGGTTCTTAGAAATGTTTGCTAGTTTATTAAAAATAACAAACTGAAATATCACATTTACATAATTATTCAGACCCTTTACTCAGTACTTTGTTGAAGCACCTTTTGCAGCGATTACAGCATTGAGTCTTCTTGGGCATGTTGCTACAAGCTTGGCACACCTGTATTTGGGGAGTTTCTCCCATTCCTCTCTGCAAATCCACTCAAGCTCTGTCAGGTTGGATGGGGAGAGTTGCTGCACAGCTATTTTCAGGTCTCTCCAGAGATGTTAGATCTGTCTGTCTTCAAGTCTGGGCTTTGGCTGGGCCACTCAAGGACATTCAGAGACTTGTCCCGAAGCCACTCCTGCGTTGTCTTGGCTGTGTGCTTAGGGTCATTCTCCTGTTGGAAGGTGAACCTTCGCACCTGTCTGAGGTCCTGTGCGCTCTGGAGTAGGTTTTCATCAAGGATCTCTCTGTACTTTGCTCCGTTCCAAGTAGAAACCTTTTGGGTTCCATGCAAAACCCTTTCCACAGAGGGTTCTACATGGAATGTGGTAGCATATTCAATACCACTGTATTGAATATAATACCACTGTATTGAATATAATACCACTGTATTGAATATACTACCACTGTATTGAATATAATACCACTGTATTGAATATAATACCACTGTATTGAATATACTACCACTGTATTGAATATACTACCACTGTATTGAATATAATACCACTGTATTGAATATACTACCACTGTATTGAATATACTACCACTGTATTGAATATACTACCACTGTATTGAATATACTACCACTGTATTGAATATACTACCACTGTATTGAATATACTACCACTGTATTGAATATAATACCACTGTATTGAATATACTACCACTGTATTGAATATACTACCACTGTATTGAATATACTACCACTGTATTGAATATAATACCACTGTATTGAATATACTACCACTGTATTGAATATACTACCACTGTATTGAATATACTACCACTGTATTGAATATACTACCACTGTATTGAATATACTACCACTGTATTGAATATACTACCACTGTATTGAATATACTACCACTGTATTGAATATACTACCACTGTATTGAATATACTACCACTGTATTGAATATACTACCACTGTATTGAATATAATACCACTGTATTGAATATACTACCACTGTATTGAATATACTACCACTGTATTGAATATAATACCACTGTATTGAATATACTACCACTGTATTGAATATACTACCACTGTATTGAATATACTACCACTGTATTGAATATAATACCACTGTATTGAATATACTACCACTGTATTGAATATACTACCACTGTATTGAATATACTACCACTGTATTGAATATACTACCACTGTATTGAATATACTACCACTGTATTGAATATACTACCACTGTATTGAATATACTACCACTGTATTGAATATGCTACCACTGTATTGAATATAATACCACTGTATTGAATATAATACCACTGTATTGAATATACTACCACTGTATTGAATATACTACCACTGTATTGAATATACTACCACTGTATTGAATATACTACCACTGTATTGAATATAATACCACTGTATTGAATATACTACCACTGTATTGAATATAATACCACTGTATTGAATATAATACCACTGTATTGAATATAATACCACTGTATTGAATATAATACCACTGTATTGAATATACTACCACTGTATTGAATATACTACCACTGTATTGAATATACTACCACTGTATTGAATATACTACCACTGTATTGAATATACTACCACTGTATTGAATATACTACCACTGTATTGAATATACTACCACTGTATTGAATATACTACCACTGTATTGAATATAATACCACTGTATTGAATATAATACCACTGTATTGAATATAATACCACTGTATTGAATATACTACCACTGTATTGAATATACTACCACTGTATTGAATATAATACCACTGTATTGAATATACTACCACTGTATTGAATATACTACCACTGTATTGAATATACTACCACTGTATTGAATATACTACCACTGTATTGAATATAATACCACTGTATTGAATATACTACCACTGTATTGAATATAATACCACTGTATTGAATATAATACCACTGTATTGAATATACTACCACTGTATTGAATATACTACCACTGTATTGAATATACTACCACTGTATTGAATATAATACCACTGTATTGAATATAATACCACTGTATTGAATATAATACCACTGTATTGAATATACTACCACTGTATTGAATATACTACCACTGTATTGAATATACTACCACTGTATTGAATATACTACCACTGTATTGAATATAATACCACTTTATTGAATATACTACCACTGTATTGAATATACTACCACTGTATTGAATATACTACCACTGTATTGAATATACTACCACTGTATTGAATATACTACCACTGTATTGAATATAATACCACTTTATTGAATATACTACCACTGTATTGAATATACTACCACTGTATTGAATATACTACCACTGTATTGAATATACTACCACTGTATTGAATATACTACCACTGTATTGAATATACTACCACTGTATTGAATATGCTACCACTGTATTGAATATGCTACCACTGTATTGAATATACTACCACTGTATTGAATATACTACCACTGTATTGAATATACTACCACTGTATTGAATATACTACCACTGTATTGAATATACTACCACTGTATTGAATATACTACCACTGTATTGAATATACTACCACTGTATTGAATATACTACCACTGTATTGAATATACTACCACTGTATTGAATAAGCCACTTGATTCAATAGAGCAACATGTTTCTGTCTGTGCTCAGCCACACAGGGCTAGACATTCGAAAACAAAGGGAATTGCACACAGTTCGGTGGGTAGTAGGTAAACTTCATTCATCAAAGTCAGTGGCGTAGGTAAATTAATCAAAGGTAAGTTATACTTTGCATGAATGCGAAAACCACAGCATAGTGGACATTGGACACTGCAAATGCAACACCCGAGAATACATCATGGGGAAATGGCTTCAGTTGAAACTGCTATTTCACATTTTTAAATTACATTTTTAGCAGACGCTCTTATCCAGAGAAGTAGTTACTATTTAGAGAGACGGTGTTACCATTTTCTAGAGAAGTAGTTATCATTTCTAGAGAAGTAGTTTTCCATTTCATTTATCCTTTTGGATTTATAGTTATTTTCACTGGTCTAAATTAGTGATTGGGTCAAACTTGTCGGAAATGTTTCTAGAGTATAATAGTTAAAAAGGCAGCACTGAAATTACTATGACTATTATTTTTCAGAGTAATTTCCAATAAAAGATAATAAAAAGGCACAAAGACAATGTATTGATGTACTGATGTGTGTTGATATTAGTTTTTGCTTTATCTGTGTGTTCTCTTGTGTTGTGTCGCCATCTATTGGTACATGGAAACAACTGTACATTCAAAGCAGAAGCAGTAACGTTATGGTGTACAGTATGTATGTATGTACAGTGCATTCAGAAAGTATTCAGACCCCTTCCTTTTTTCCACATTTTGTTACGTTACAGCTTTGTTCAAAAATGTATTTAATGTTTTCCTCATCAATCTACACAAAATGCCCCATAATGACAAAGCTAGAACAGGTTTTGAGAATTTTTTGCAAATGTATATAAATAAAAAATAATACCTTATTGACATAAGTATTCAGACCATTTGTTATGAGACTCGAATTTGAGCTCAGGTACATCCTGTTTCCCATTGATCATCCTTGATTGGAGTCCACCTATTGTAAATTCAATTGATTGGACATGATTTGGAAAGGCACACACACCTGCACAGTTGACAGTGCATGTCAGAGCAAAAACAAAGCCATGAGGTTGAAGGAATTATCCGTAGAGCTCCGAGACAGGATTCTGTCGAGGAACAGATCTGGGGAAGGGTACCAAAACATTTCTGTAGCATTGAAGGTCCCCAAAAACATAGTGGCCTCCATCATTCTTAAATGGAAGAAGTTTGGAACCACCAAGACCCTTCCTAGAGCTGGCCGCCCGACCAAACTGAGCAATTGGGGAGAAGGGCCTTGGTCAGGGAGGTGACCAATAACCTGATGGTCACTCTGACAAAGCTCCAGAGTTCCTCTGTGGAGATAGGAGAACCTTCCAGAAGGACAACCATCTCTGCAGCACTCCACCAATGAGACTTTTATGGTAGAGTGGCCAGACAGAAGCCACTCCTCAGTAAAAGGCACATGACAGCCCGCTTGGAGTTTTCCAAAAGGCACCTAAAGGACTCAGACCATGAGAAACAAGATTCTCTGGTCTGATGAAACCAAGATTGAACTCTTTGGCCTGAACGCCAAGCGTCATGTCTGGAGGAAACCTGGCACCATCCCTACTCTGAAGCATGGTGATGGAAGCATCATGCTCTGGGGATGTTTTTTAGAGTCAGGGACTGGGAGACTAGTCAGGATTGAGGGAAAGATGAACGGAGCAAAATACAGAGAGATCCTTGATGAACACACCCAAGAAGACTCAATGCTGTAATCGCTGCCAAAGGTGCTTCAACAAAGTACTGAGTAAAGGGTCTGAATACTTATGTAAATGTAAAATGTCCTTGTTTTTTAAAAATATATATATATATATACATTTGCAAAATATGCCATTATGGGGTATTTTGTGTAGAACGATGAGGGGGAAAAATGATTTATTCCATTTTAGAATAAGGCTGTAACCTAACAAAATGTGGAAAAGGTCAAGGGGTCTGAATACTTTCTGAATGCATTGTATGTATGTATGTATGTATGTATGTATGTATGTATGTATGTATGTATGTATGTATGTATGTATGTATGTATGTATGTATGTATGTATGTATGTATAGCATGTATGTATAGCGTGTATGTATAGCGTGTATGTATAGCGTGTATGTATAGCGTATATGTATAGCGTGTATGTATAGCGTGTATGTATAGCGTGTATGTATAGCGTATATGTATAGCGTGTATGTATAGCATGTATGTATGTATAGCATGTATGTATGTATAGCATGTATGTATGTATAGCATGTATGTATGTATAGCATGTATGTATAGCATGTATGTATAGCATGTATGTATAGCATGTATGTTTGTGTAAAACCGTTATGATTGTTGGGTAGAATAGGGAATTGTGTTTGATTAGGTAAGTACAACTCAACTTAAATTATCATAAATAAATAACAAAGAAATAAAAAAACAAGGAAATACAATACTGCAATGTTTGTGAATAAGCATTTATAAATTGATAATAATATTTAAAGCATATTCGGGAGATTTGCTAAACTTGGTGCATTCAAGAGACTTTGTTAACAAATGCTGTTTTAGTTTTTTTTAAAGAATTGTTGCTCTCATGGTATGTCATTACAAATATAGAAGTGTTATTAAGAAATTTTGCTCTCGTGGTGTCAATACAAATATAGGAGTGTTATTAAGAAATTTTGCTCTCGTGGTGTCAATACAAATATAGGAGTGTTATTAAGAAATGTTGCTCTCGTGGTGTCAATACAAATATAGAAGTGCTATTAAGAAATGTTGCTCTCGTGGTGTCATTACAAATATAGAAGTGTTATTAAGAAATTTTGCTCTCGTGGTGTCAATACAAATATAGGAGTGTTATTAAGAAATGTTGCTCTCGTGGTGTCAATACAAATATAGAACTGTTATTAAGAAATGTTGCTCTCGTGGTGTCAATACAAATATAGAACTGTTATTAAGAAATGTTGCTCTCGTGGTGTCAATACAAATATAGAACTGTTATTAAGAAATGTTGCTCTCGTGGTGTCAATACAAATATAGAAGTGTTATTAAGAAATGAATTTGCTCTATAGTTTCCATTGTATTGGGGGCTCATTCACTGATGATATCATTTATTGCATCCTTCAGCAACATTTACAAAACAATTGAGCCTTTCAAGCAGGTGGCATGTACAGTAGACCAGTGGTTAAGAGTGTTGGGCTAGTAATCAAGAGTGGCTGGTTTTAATCCCCAAGCCGACTTGGTGGAAAATCTGTCAATGTGCCCTTGAGCAAGGTCCTTAAACCTACTTGGCCTGTAAGTTTTGCTCTGGAGAAGAATGACTGAAACATGTTTTTATTTAAATGTGACACATGGAGCTTTGTACAAATAGCAATTCATAATGTGTACACTAGATGGACATATTGCTCTTTTCTTGGGCTATAAGGTTTCAAGAAAACTGTAAGCAGCTGTAAACTTCCCAATACACTTTTGCTGTCAATCACCCATTCTTCCAGAAACTCGTATCCCACTGCAAGGCTGAATGTCCTGTTGAACCCTAGATGTACAGTGTTTATATTATGACAGAGTTAACATACTGGTGACCTCGAAACAGCAAGCTGCAATAAACCACATGCCCATAGCTCCAGAGCTCTGCTGGTTTTGTAATCATTTCCATCTGTAAATAAAAGTGTCTTTCATCACGATTCTTCCTCGATGAGTTTGCTGGCAAACACAGTCAACGCTCAACTTCTCCTACCTTCCTCCTGCTACAAGTTCTTGAGGCTTTTTTATTTACGAAAACACATATACACAGCTTTATAAATAAGCCACTCCCCTCTTAAAGCTGCAATACATAACTATTTTGGCAAGCCGCAGATACACATAGAAATATGTGTTATAGATCTGTCATTCTCATTGAAAGCAAGTCTAAGAAGTGGCAGATCTGTTTTACATGTGCTATTTCTATGCTTTCCGTTCTTAAGTTTTGCCTTGTTTACTTTCGGTTTTGTACACAAGCTTCAAACAGCTGAAAAAACAAGTATTTGGGGTTATGGAAAATGTATTTCACAGCGGTTTAGATGGTGGAATGATTCTCTACACTATACTTGCTTGTTTTGTCACGTAAACTGAAATTAGGCAAACTATTCAAATTTTAGCAACCAGGAAATGGCGCAGAGATTTCTGCATAGTGCATCTTTAAGTTTAATGCTGCAAGATTTTACCTTTAATTGCTTTCTGCATTTGAACACTTACGAAAAAAGATTGCAGTCAGAGTGAAGTATAACTGCAGTTAGAGTGCAGCATATCTGCAGTCAGAGTGCAGTATAACTGCAATACGCTACAAAGACTGCATCCAAAATAACAGTTTTATTTTTTTACTGCAGTACTTTTGAGAGGTCACTGCAGTTATTCTGCAATTACTGCGTCCAAAATACCACAGTTGACTGCAGTTACTGCGCTTTTATTGCAATTTCGAAAATGCTATCTTTTTTTGTAAGGGACGAAAGCAGCAGGTGACGATACTGTAGATGCATTATGCATGTAGTTTCACTTTAAGCTGCACTCAAGCTATGAGCCTACAATACATCCACATCTTTCAGAAAGATGTCTAAAGCTCCTTACAAACACAATCCAACGCATTCTACAAAGGTATCCCATTTCTGAAGAACTGTATTAGATTATTTTAAAAGTCTTGTTAGTTTGTGATAATCCCCTTTTTAATTATTGTGACATCACAGCATGAAGCACACACACAAATTGTATTGGAATAAAGTGACTTTGTTAAATATCTGATGAAGACAGTCTTCGGAAAAAGGATATTTAATGTCCTATGCGTAGTGCAGTGTTTCGGACATGACTTACATGACAGTAACAACAAAAATTATGCTAACTTGTCTAAAGCAATTTGAGGCAAGGCTCTTTCTTTGCAGTGAATGTAAATAATTTCTCAATTTACACAATTGCATATTTTGCATGCTTCAAAAAGTTTTCTATAACTGTATTCACATCCTGGCTGAGAAAATGTTTTTCTTCCGCAAAATGCATTTACTATCAGTAAGAGAAGCCTGCTGGGTTGTTGTATACCCCAATGCTCTGACAAAAGTACTGCACTGAATTTACAAGCAGGGTTTTACCCCTTACCACTGAAAAAAAATTAACATTTTGCAATCAACTATAAATAAGAGTGAGGTTTGAAATCAAGTGATTGACAATAGTCTACAAAAGCTTTATGATATACTGTAGCAAAATATGTACATAACACTGTTAAATCCAATCCAGTATTCCAATTACTTTAAAGGGATATTTCACCCCCAAAAAATATATGTTTTAAATTATTATCGACTGAATGCACCAATATTACAATTGTTAGTGTTTTTCTTGGTATTTTATCAGGATCCCCATTAGTTGTTGCGATAGCAGCAGCTACTTTTCCTTGGGTCCCACACAAAACATGACATAATAGAGAACATTAATAGACAAGAGCAGCTCAAGGACAGAAGTGCATACATTTACAAGAAAAAATATAACTAAAAGGTTCTGTACTGACTCAATACTGAGAAAAAATATCTAGAGAGACCTACTATTCTAGGCCTACATTTATAATTTACATGTTGATAAATTCAATTTACAGTCAGTAGCATCTATCAGTACATACACACAACATAATTAGGTCAAATAAGGGAGAGGCGTTCAAGCCAGGTTTGCTGTTCACTTGAGCTATTTAAGATGGAAGGGTGTTCCATGCGATCATGGTTCTATATAATAATGTATGTTTCCTTGAATTCGTTCTGGATTTGGGGACTGTGAAAAGACCCCTGGCGTCATGTCTGGTGGGGTAAGTGTGTGTGTCAGTGCTGTGTGTAAGTTGACTATGCAAACAATTTGGAATTTTCAGCACATAAATGTTTCTTTAAAAAAAACAAGAAGCGATGCAGTCAGTCTCTCCTCTATTTTTAGCCAAGACTGGCATGCAAAATATTGATATTAGCCCTCTGATGAAGAGCAAGTGAAGAGCAAGACGTGTCGCTCTGTTCTGGGCCAGCTGCAGTTTTTTTAGGTCCTTAATTGCAGCACTTAACCATATAACTGGACAATAATCAAGACAATATAAAACTAGAGCCTGCAGGACTTGCTTTGTGGAGTGTGGTGTCAAAAAAGCAGAGTATCTCTAAATGATTTGTACCAAATACAATGCTTTTAGTTTTAGAGATGTTCAGGACCAGTTTATTACTGGCCACCCATTCTAAAACAAACTGCAGCTCTTTGTTTAGGGTTGCAGATTTCTCACTAGCTGTGGTTGCTGATTTGTTTAATGTTGAATCAGCAATTCGTGTCCCCCTAGCATTGCTACATGCTCCAAAAATGCTAGCCAGGAGATTCTGGGCGTGGCTAAATAACCAGCCAACAAACTTCAACTGTTTGGATGAAAAGACATCACGTTAGTCAGACAAATCATAAACTTCAAAAAAGTGTTAAGGAGCACATCACTCTGTTCCATTTTATACATCCCAGTCTATAAACAAGGACTGGACAATTAAAAGTAACATAATAGTGGAATGTGCAAAATATAGAACAACAAAGTATACATGTCAACAAACCAAAAGTACGGTGTCCATCGTAGGATATCATACAGCAGCTATTAACTTAAGTACCTTGAGTACCCAAGCCTCTCCATAACCGTTAAGCATGTGTCCTCTATCATTCTGATCTCGTGGATGGGCATTTGTTTTCTCCACACATTGATGCTGACTGGCGATATGTCTCCCTCGTACACCAGGTTGTACAGGTTGGTGGAGGTGGCGAACATGAGCTGGTTGAGGGCAGCTGGGGCCACGGGAACCCCGATAAACGTGTGTATCTTTCCTGCTGTCTCCTCAGGATATTGCACAATGTCCTCAAATTTCACATGGAGGTAAGTGGCGGTGAGGTCGCCGTTGACCTGGAGTGCCGTGGTTGTGTGGGCCAGCCACAGATGGGCAAGTAGCAGCACCGGCTCCATCTCTGGATCAGAGAGGACGCTGTGCAATGTCAAGAATTCCGGGGTGAACCCTACTGTACACTTGCTTCTCCCGCCGTTCCTTTCTTGCTTAAAAATTGCGGCAACATGTTTTTGCACATTCTTGCGAGAGTAGAGGCTTGGCTCGCTGTTGTAGAGCATAAGGTAAATCCAAGCGCGAGGATCTCGCACTACGTGCACCGCCCGAAATGAGGGACCGACGACCTCTCGGAAAAACGGGAGTTTCAGGGTCCAGCTCCCGCTGCTCAGGCTGAGGACAGGGCGGGCATTAGGGTACCTCTCCATGTGCCGCCTTAGCTCCTGAACATACTCCCCATCTCTATCTGAACTCCCCCTCGGTTTCGTAGACCCCGACTGCCTACGAATTGGCTTCCTCCTCTTGCCAGGAAGCTCGCCCCCAATCTCATTCCAGCTGCCCTCGTTGTGCAACCGAATGTTCTGCAGGTGAAGTCTAGGGTTATAGACCAAGGAATGGAACCAGCCCTGGATGGCCTTGTAGTGACCTCTTTCCGCATCTAGTCTGGACCACACGCAGGCATCCACCAGGGGGTCAAAGTTGAACTCGGTGTCCGGGATGACTAGGTGCTCTGTGGGGACTTGGAGATAAACAAAGTCAGAGCTGTTATAGAAAAGGGGCTTGAGAACTTCAGCCCCAGACCCTGGCAGCGATGTAACGACGACTGTGGGGAGAGGGTTCGGGGACAGATCGGACACTGATTGTTCACAGACAAGCCAATCACAGCTATTGGAGACAAACAGAAACTCAACAACCCACAGCAGGAGAACAAATGTTAAAGTATAGCGCATGATCTTACGGAAGCAGAAATAAAACGTGCGTTGCAGGATTAAAAACCCAATGGCGAGACACAGTGTCAGCCCTCCCACTATATTAACCATAAACCCAAAGTCATAGACTGGATCCACAGTGTTTTGTTCAGTCACCGTTTGAACTCCCAGACCAAAGTGGATTATCTGATGTCTGCTTTGCATCTTTGCATATCCCCCAAAGCCCAAGTAGCTGTATCTGGCACCAATGTCATTGTAGTTTGTTACGATGGACACAATGGATTCTGTGCCGTTGACGACAACCGAGAGTCGTACTCCATTTTTACTATTGTCGATGAATCTGCAGTTGGAGATTTTGACATTGGGACTGTGCATCAAATAGGCCACTCTGGTGACCGTGCCCTCCATTGGAAAGGTCACGTTGACAAACTGGGTCCATCGTTTCTTAAACTCAGCAGCCTGCTCTGCCTCCTGTATTCTCGCCACTGGACTAGTCCCCTGACTGTCAAACCAAAACATTTGGTAGTGAGCATCCCAAACGTCCATCAGTGCCCCATTGTACCTGTCTAAAGCCCTGTGAGGGACATATTTAAAATCAATGTCCAAGTTGTGAAAGAAAGCACTCAGAACACTCAACGGAGACTCCTTGCTTTTTTCCACATGGTCAAACACCAGCAGAGTCTGAGAGTTGAGCAAGACAAGGGCACGGTATACGCTCTTCAGCCCCATCACAGAGGAGTAGGCCGACGCCGCTTCTCCACTAACGAACAGAGAGTCCCCGTGGGATGCAGCTACAATGACCTCACCGGCTGTGTTGCCGACCTCAGGCTCCGCCCACCGCAGCCACTTGCCGCATTCTCCAAGCTGGCCCTCCCAGGGCTGATTGCACTTGCTTGTGGGAGACGGGGCGAACGTCAAGACATTGTTGAGGTAGCTGTATTTGGGGCCGTACAGTGCCTCTGAAACAAATACCTGTCCATTAGGGGCAAAGGTGAAGGAATTCTGATCTGGGTGCTCATGGCCCGGATTGAAATTGCTCCAGCCCTCCAGCCAGGAGTAGGGCTTGGAATGGACGATATCATACACCGCCCTACCGCCCAGCTTCCCCGATTTGAAGGAGACAAATGTGTTGCCTTGACCGTATGATGAACCAGCCCCGTAAGTCACCACACCCCAGTTTGAGAACATGTGCAGTACTGCTTTGCCAAACCCGGCTGGTGGTTGCTTGGAGAGCTCACTGTCATACCACAGGAACTCAGTGTGTAAGGTGGCCCAGCGCTGGGCTGCCGACTGCTCCATGGGGCCATCTTTGGGACGATGTTTCCTGATCTGCTGGGCCAGCCAGTTTCCGGTGCCGTCCCGGAGCACAAATGCATCGAGGAACACCAGCTGACTCTCCGGTCCGTAGAACCAGTTGTAGTTGGAGTCAGCGATGCCCACTGTCCTCTGGAAACCTGGCAGAAGTGTGGAGTGGTAGAACCAGAAGTGCGCCCGCAACCAGTTGTTCTGGGTGTTGTCGATGTCGAAGTGGCGACGCGCCAGGAAAACATACTGAGTGATGGACTTTGCGGTGTAACTCCCATAGGCCACACCCTCGTCTAGCGAGCCATCCACTACATGACTGAGGAGGAACATGGTCTTTTCCATGTAGTTAACGGCCACCTGCTTCCACATCATTGTCTCCGGGTCACTGTGTGCTCCCACCACGAGGGCGCCGGTCAGGATGGCCAAGATGTTGGTAGTCTGATGATTCTGTAAAAACTGCTTCCCCCATCCCCTGTGTTTGGAGAGTTCGTACAGCTCCTCTGTGGCGGCACGTATTTTCTTCATGTAGCGTGCCTTTCGCGATGTGTCCAGGAGAGGGTAGATGAAGTCATAGGCTGTGGCAAATCCTGTGAGGGAGTGAGCCATGGGAACCTCGTCGTTGGGGGCGCTGGTCACTGTCCAGTTAGGGTACACTGCCATCTGGTCCATGTATCTCATTAAGAATTGATGGGCAGCTGTATCTTTGGGGCAGAGCAAACAGTACAGAGCGAGAGAGGGGAGATTGTTGCCGTAAATTTCATTCCATTTGCTAGAAAATTCCTCATGCTTAACCGGGGGTAGATAGAGTGCAGTATAGGCAAGCATTGTCCCAACAGCAAGCCGGATAACTTTAAAAATATGTCTGTGCGTCGTGGCAGATCTCTGCTGCAGTAAACGTATGTCCACCTGGTGAAAATACAGGTTAGGGTGAAGGTTCGCCGGCCAGTTTTCCGGATGCTCATTGGTGCTTCCATCTCCTTGAAATGTGATTTTCTCCAACTCATCATCAATATTATTTTTGCCTAAACCGTCAGTAATTCCTGAGAAGGAAACTACAACAGCCAAGAGTGAGAATAAAACCATAGACCGTCCTGCGCATTTTCCAGCCATGATTCAAAAACCAGATGTGTTTTTAGTTTATTTTCCCTTTTTAAACTCTTTTCTAAGTCTAATCTGAAACACTGTTTGTCTTTTCCAAGTTACTACTCCCCTGCTATCCGTCGCTTTTCCGTTGCAGTTCATCTTGGGTTACATTCCATTCCTTCACTCTTTCCCATGTGTTCTGTTATTGGAAAAAAAGTTTGTTTGTTCTTAGTTTTTGGGGGGAGAAATTCTGTCATAGTAACATCAACTGTAACGTGCGTCATGTAACTTAGTAGACGAAAAAGGGACATCAAGCTGATATAGACAAAGAAAGTCAGTTTGACCACCTATTAAATCCTCAGGAATGTGAAACAGTGCTTAATATTGCTTGGATGGAGAATCGTTTGAACATAACTGCATGTGTCTCTTGAGCTATCAACACAGCTCTGTTTACCGTCCTTCCCGACTTCTCATCATCAAGAAAGTACCACAGTACGTTATCCAGAGAGCCTTTATAAGAAATGATAAGTACTTCCATGATTGCAGTCCATCTCCATACAGATTGATAAATCCAAGCTTCAGTTCTTCTTGCTTCAATGAAACACGTCTGCAAACTAAGGATGTTGAAATGGGACCTGCAGCAGATGTGGTAGCAGATGTGCAATGTAGTCATGTATTGCTTGAAAAAGATTCCTTCAACATGACTCCACATTTACGGCAATAATTTGGTCGAGAGAAGAGAAAGTTTAAAAGAATGTGAGACAACGTGAGACAACCCTTCTGCACTGTGCTGAGCTCTGCTCTTAATTATTCAGACAGATAAGATCACTTCAACTGAGCCAACAATTCTACATTCATCATCCATTAGCTATCTCACAAGATTGGAATGCTGGCATCTTTCCATGCTCCCCCAGACCTCAGAACGTCATGCCTAATGTGGTGTCATTTTACAATGCAATGAAACTGTGAGACTTCATATTAACATCTCCCACAGAACTCTGAAGTTCAAAGGTGTACTGTCTGAGAGGTGGCAGGTCTCTGTTCATGTCAGTACCCCAGAACAACAATGCTTCATGGTCATCTCCAGTGGTGTAAAGTACTTAAGTAATAATACTTGAAAAGTACTACTTAAGTAGTTTTTTGGGGTATCTGTACTTGACTTTACTATTTATAATTTTGCCAACTTTTACTTTTACTTCACTGCATTCCTAAAGAAAATAATGTACTTTTTACTCCATGCAATTTCCCTGACACCCAAAAGTACTCGTTACATTTTGACAGGAAAATGGTCCAATTCACACACTTATCAAAAGAACATCGCTGGTCGTCCCTACTGCCTCTGATCTGAAGGACTCTAAACACAAATGCTTAATTTGTAAATTATGTCTGAGTGTTTGAGTGTCCCCTGGCTATCCGTCAATAAAAATACAAAATTAAATTGTGCTGTCTGGTTTGCTTAATATAAGGAATTTTAAATGGTTTACACTTTTACTTGTTCTACTTAAGTACATTTTAGCAATTTCAAGTATATTTAAAACCAAATACTTTTAGACTTTTACTCAAGTTGTATTTTACTGGGTGACTTTCACTTTTACTTGAGTAATTATCTATTAAGGTACCTTTACTTTTACTCAAGTATGATAACTGAGTACTTTTTCCACCACTGATCTTCTCTAATTTATCCGCATGACAATAACCTCAGTGATCCCTGTCCCTGTTACTGAGGTCAGCATGACTACACTGGGCGACGAAGGAAAACCACACCTGAAAATAATCTTAGAGATACAAAGATGCTAGTTCCTACCACCTCCCATGAGCACAGACCTGAAAGGATGGTGGCTAGTGCTCAATGTGGAGGAAGCTCTACATAGCCTGATGGAGCTCTACTTAGCCTGATGGAGCTCTACTTAATCTGATGGAGCTCAACTTAGCCTGATGGAGCTTTACTTAACCTGATGGAGCTTTACTTAACCTGATGGAGCTCTACTTAACCTGATGGAGCTCTATTTAGCCTGGTGGAGCTCTACTTAACCTGATGGAGCTCTACTTAATATGATGGAGCTCAACTTAGCCTGATGGAGCACTACTTAGCCTGATGGAGCTTTACTTAACCTGATGGAGCTCTACTTAATCTGATGGAGCTCTACTTAACCTGATGGAGCTCTACTTAGCCTGATGGAGCTTTACTTAACCTGATGGAGCTCTATTTAGCCTGATGGAGCTCAACTTAACCTGATGGAGCTCTACTTAACCTGATGGTGCTCTACTTAGCCTGATGGAGCTTTACTTAACCTGATGGAGCTCTACTTAGCCTGATGGAGCTTTACTTAACCTGATGGAGCTTTACTTAACCTGATGGAGCTTTATTTAGCCTGGTGGAGCTCTATTTAGCCTGATGGAGCTCTACTTAGCCTGATGGAGCTTTACTTAACCTGATGGAGCTCTATTTAGCCTGGCGGAGCACTACTTAAGGAATTGTGTATTGGCTTCTTCAGAGATAATGTGTATTGGGGTCAGGAAGGCCTGTCACTTCCTAAGATCCTGGCTTGGGCCCTGCTCCGGTGTCGAGCACAGAGACTTCGGCTTCAAGGAAGGAAAACCCTGCTTGATCGTCAAGCTCAACAGAATCGTCAACTTCAGGCTGAGGGTAAATATCCTCAGGATATAGCTTTCAGGCCTTGTCAACCAGGTCATATGCAAAGTTGACCTCTTGTGCAAATAAGGCACTCTGATATTTCCTGTGGCCCCTGGTTGTTTGTTTTTGCATATTTTCCCACAAGTAGTAGTACATATTTGAATGCAAAAGTACAAATGCAAATGTAGTTTCTTAGTTGAAAGTGTGACTGTTTTTAGCATCGTGAAGAGTAAGGTATAGCCATTTTCAGAAATGTTGGTGAATTACCTTTTATTGTTTAAAGAAGTGAAGAAAGAGATTGGTGTTTTCACTAAGAAAACCTTTGATAATCTTTAGTGTGAAACGTGAAACAAAAACAGGCATCAGTGTAAAATAATCCCAATCAGTAACGTTTTTCTTTAAGTGTTTATTGCAACAAGATAAATTCTAAGACATTATGCATTAGATCCCTTAGATCAGAGGAAAACATACTGAGAGGTACAGAGAGAGGTACAGTCAGTACATAAAGGGCCACATTCTGACCTGAGATACACAAACCACAATGTTCAATGAAAAAAGCTGAAGTGGTTAAATGGAAGGATGAATGAATGTTGGATGGAAGGATGAATGAAACTAATTACTTTTAAAAACAAATATTGTTTAAAAATGATCAAAGGTTCAATATCTCCTAAAATTCGTGTTCAGGGAATGTTGAGGTATAGAAAGTCAGAAGTGTTACTGCTGTAGATACATTCATACAGTGTTTCACAGCGCTTTAATGATGACCCTAAAACACTAACACCATAGCAGAACAAATTAGAACATTTCAACTGTTAACCCCTCCAGGTTATAACTCGCTGTGAGGAAAATTCCAGTTTATATCGGCCCTACTAATTCTCTTCTACAAAACTGAATTGATACTAATTCATTCATAAAAATGTTTTAAAGAAAACATTTATAAGATATAAAATAAAACAAATAAAAGAGTTTGGAGTGAAGGGGCAAAACCCCAATAATTTCTCAGAAAAGGATCCATGATGTAGAAATTAAAGCAGGGGCGCAACTTTGGTTTTAGAAGTGGGGGGACATATATTTTTTTATTTTAAAAATGTTTATCCAGTCGGATAAACTGTCCTACCCGACCGCTTGGAGGATTCCGCATGGTCCTGAAGAACACTGTTGCCTCGTTTTGTATCACATTCCCCCCGCCCCCCAAAAATAATTGTTGTTGATTTTTTTTATTTAACCAGGCAAGTCAGTTACAAACAAATTCTAATTTACAATGACATCCTACCCTGGCTGACACTGTGCCAATTTTGTGATGCACTATGGGACTTCCAGTCACAGACAGATGTGATGCAGCCTGGATTTGAACAAGGTATTGTAGTGACACTTCGTTCACTGAGATGCAGTGACTTTGACCACTGCGCCACTTGGGAGACCTGATATATACAGATAAAACATTATAATAATACAAAATAATAACAATAATAGTAGATCTATACATATTACTTGTGAAAAGTTACTTGTGTCATGGACAAAGTAGATGTCCTAACCGACTTACCAAAACTATAGTTTGTTAACAAGACATTTGTGGAGTGGTTGAAAAACAAGTTTTAATGACTCCAACCTAAGTGTATGTAAACTTCTGACTTCAACTGTATATAATGTCCCCCCGTCCCCAATGAAAGTTGCGCCCCTGAATTAAAGTACCGCTGAACATACTAAGGTAACCACTCAACCTGAATCACGAATTGACCTCCTCCCTAGGCACACCACCCAGCCTATCAGAAGGCAATTCAAGTCATTACAATATTGCTTAAACCAAGGATGGGCAAGTGGCCCACGGGCCGCCCCCTTTTGCAGGTTATCGGATTTTATTTTTCACATTTTTATTTTTAGGGCGATCTCAGTCAGGGTCTCAACTTCCTGTTGCGAGTTAAAATAGTATAATACACAAGGTGTAATTTCTAAACTTGGTTGTGCATCAGCAGTTTTCAATCACTGATAGTCAACCAATTAGATGGCAACAGTAAGTTACTTTAGCGGCCAGCTATCTAAAATTGTTACCATGGTCGAAATACCAGCTGGGGGGCCCCCATTAGTTTTGTTAGGATGTCTCACTCAGATATCATATTAAAAACTGCAAAGATTTCTCTACACCATATGGCAAAATGTGTAGAATTGCAGGAAATGAGCTGTAATAAGCACATTTTCCTCTCCGCACCATGGAAAAATGAGTAGAATTGCATGGCATTTTTTATAAAATTGCTAAATCTTCTTTCCGCCACATGGCAAAATGTGTAGAATTGCATAAAACTTGCTTTAAAACTGCAACATTTTCTCTACACCCCATGGCAAAAGGTGTAGCATTGCTCAAATTGTACTCTAAAACGTAAATACATTATTTCCACTGTCAAGAGGGTGCCATTAAATTGTTTTGCTCGTAATGTGGGGGGTGGTACGCAGACCTGCAACCAACTCATGATGAGCTCAGATTTTTTTGTTGCCCCCATCCCCCATCAAAGTTGCCCATCCCTGGCTTAAACCTATCCAATTCTCTTAGATTCTCTAAGATCTACAACGGCTATGACAGGGGTTCCTAAACGATTTTGGGCCACGAACCCCATTTTGATATCTGAAAATTCTCGCGACGCCAACCATGTAAAAACAATTATGAAATAAACAGCCAATGTTTACTTTTTTATTTGGAACTATGACAGTCAATTGGAAAACATTCTAACATTATTTCTGATTGTCTTCTCAACTCACCATCACATCGTAGGCCTACTGTTAATGTGGGGCTATGACAGTCAATTGCAAATTACTCTGACATAATGTATCTTATCTCACCACCACTAATGAGATGGGTGTGTTTGATGCATGTCTCGTCAGAGTTTCTCAAAGTCAGGGGGCGTGGTCGACAGTGCGCACCTCATCTCTGCTGTCACATCCAACCTGGATGGATATTTGGTTTTAATGTAGACGAGAGCACTCTATCTAGCTTCCCACAGCTATGAGCTGGCGAAAGGTACCATGAGTTTTATGGTGCATTCAAGACAACTGGGAAAACCTGAAAAATACGAGGTCAAATCATGACGTCAGTGATCTTCAGGTCAGAAAGTCGGGGTTCTAGAAAGAGGAATTCCGAGTTGGCTGACCGTTCAAAACTATTTTTTTCCCAGTCAGAGCTAATTTTTTTCAGAAGTTTCCAGTTATCGTGAACGCACTGAAGTCGAAATTCTGAGATTAACGAGTTCCCAGGTACGAGTTCCCAGTTGTTTTGAATGTGGCATTAATGCTCAGATGGAGACAGCAGGGTATTCCCTTTGAGTCAGGAACCAAAACTCCTCCGTAGTGACCTGTGAATGCGTTGTCTGCAGCATTCGGTCACATGACAGCTTCGATCAGCTGTTCGATTTCACTTACTGGCATGTCAACGGAGCCAGGATCACAGTCAAACAAATTGGGAAGTAGGTCCCAAAGTGTTCTTCCAAGCGTTGGAGGTGAACAGTCATCACTCGTATGGGACAATTACTGATGCAATTTTTTGTTGGAAACATGCACATCCGAGGGAAGGGGGAATGGTTCGCTTTTGAAAGACTTTCCGATAAGAATTCTTTCCTCTGAATCCACTGATTCGGTCACTCATCTGTAGAATATTTATTTAGATGTAATCTTTATTTATCCAGGTAGTCCCTTTGAGGTCAGAATACCTATTTTATTAGGGAAACCTGGCCAGGAGGGCAGCTCAATAGAAAAAGGACAGAAGGTCAGCTGTCTGTTTCATACTTAATCTGCCTTCTTTTCTGCAGGATTTTTCTTTTTCGTCTTCTTGTCTCTCCCGGGACCTTTGACTTGGTTTGGTTCCTCCCTCTCTCCAGTGATTGGTTCCTCATCCTTCATTCCCGATCTGACGATATGGCAGGTCTTGTACAGGACGTAACAGAAGGTACTCCCCACAAAGCCAAAAACAAAGACGAGGAAGATGCCCAGAAGGGGTGCTTTGGTAAATATAATCTGAGGAGGAGAAGAGAAAGAGAGAAAGAGAGAAAGAGAGGTGAAATACTACAGTGTGCAATCCCAGCAGCATTTGTGACCTTTTATTTTAACTATTTTTGTATTTTAACTATTTGCACATTGTTACAACACTGTATATAGACATAATATAACATTTTAAATGTCTTTATTCTTTTGGAACTGTTTACTGTTCACTTTTTATTGTTTATTTTACTTTAGATTATTATCTATTTCACTTGCTTTGGCAATGTAAACATATGTTTCACATGTCAATAAAGCCCCTTGAATTGAATTGAGAGGGGGAGAGAGAGGGAGAGGGGGGAGAGAGGAGGAGTAGAGAGCGAGAGAGAGGAGAGGGCGAGAGAGAGCAAACCAAACATTGAATACTATACATTGGTCAGGGGCGAAGGCAAAGCCGTACTTTGAGATACAAAAAAAACAAATGCATTGCACAACTGCAGTAATAAAAAAAAAAGTATATGTCAAAGCAAAAGTGTAAGCATTTCTTGAGTGTCAACATGTTCTGTGACTTACGGTAAGAGTCGTTTTGGTGTTGAACGCCATCCTTATAAAGCGTTGATAGAATCCATTCCCCCCCTGGGACTATTGAAACAAGATGAACGTTGGCTATTATAAAGCAATACATGGAATATTCAAATGTTGTTGGGTGAAACACAATGTTTCACTGGACACTTACGCATTGCATCAGACATATCATATTTGAACATTCTCTGGATTTGAAACCTTTGAATGTTTGTTTGAGCCTCCCTAAAAAAATAACAGGGCCTGATTTTTTGGGGGGAACTATTCCAATGGTTCTATTGCACCAGGTAAATTATATAAAAAATATATATTTTAAATACTATTTTAGCTCAGGTCAGACTTAGCTCAGGTTTAGTTTAGACTGACCTTAATCCGGCCCTTCAACACGCCATCGATGAACTTCAACAGCTGGTCCTTTGTCTCCACTTTGTTGGGCGGCAAGAAATATCCATCGTTAGACATGTTGAGCACGATGATAAAGGGCATGGACACTTCCCTGGCAACACACACACACACACATTGGGTTTTTAGGGTTAGTTGTCAACACACCATGTGTACTGAAGGTACTACTAGGCTGCCCAGGTGCTGGAGAACCATATTTCCCCAGAAATAAAGATCCTAATTACGCTTAACTCGACATTTGCGAATATCATTAATTGACACCAATGGCAGATTTGTGCCAAAACCTCTGGCTTCTTCTAAAAAATTAAAGAAGGGGAGAATAGAGAAATGATCACTCACTCCATTATGAGGCCATTGATGTACTCGTTTCCGTCCATATGACCAAACTGGAATTCTCTTGAGAACACCAGGATCATGTTCGTTAGGGTATAACGTAGCAAAACATGTTACAAAAGAAAAAAAAAAAAAATGAGAATTTCTTATTGGACAAGTTCAGATATTACCTGTACCGTTTCACTCTGTTGTTTCAAACCAACTCACCTGCTATAGAAGTCTTTGTATTCAGTGGCCACTCTTTTCACCATGGTCTTGTAACTGGGTAGGGTGGAGTATTTGATTAATAAGGATAGACTATTAATATAATGTTTTGAGGACAATATTTGCCACAGGAACAACAGCTGATTTGTAAGGGTGAACTTGGCCATATACAAACTTGAGATCTACATTAAATGTGTAACTTTAAATGTAGCACAGATATGAGGTACATGTGTAATTCAGGTGAACTACCCCTAACATTATATTGGGTTAAAAGAGATACTCATACTGGATGCTCTCCTTAGTAGGGGTTTTCTCCTCCACTACAGCCAGAACCACCAGTTTGTCTATGGTGAGGAAGGCACATAAAACACCAAAACATTTCTTACAGTGAGGAAGGCACATAAAACACCAAAACATTTCTTACAGTGAGGAAGGCACATAAAACACCAAAACATTTCTTACAGTGAGGAAGGCACATAAAACACCAAAACATTTCTTACAGTGAGGAAGGCACATAAAACACCAAAACATTTCTAACAGTGAGGAAGGCACATAAAACACCAAAACATTTCTAACAGTGAGGAAGGCACATAAAACACCAAAACATTTCTAACAGTGAGGAAGGCACATAAAACACCAAAACATTTCTAACAGTGAGGAAGGCACATAAAACACCAAAACATTTCTAACAGTGAGGAAGGCACATAAAACACCAAAACATTTCTAACAGTGAGGAAGGCACATAAAACACCAAAACATTTCTTACAGTGAGGAAGGCACATAAAACACCAAAACATTTCTAACAGTGAGGAAGGCACATAAAACACCAAAACATTTCTAACAGTGAGGAAGGCACATAAAACACCAAAACATTTCTTACAGTGAGGAAGGCACATAAAACACCAAAACATTTCTTACAGTGAGGAAGGCACATAAAACACCAAAACATTTCTAACAGTGAGGAAGGCACATAAAACACCAAAACATTTCTAACAGTGAGGAAGGCACATAAAACACCAAAACATTTCTAACAGTGAGGAAGGCACATAAAACACCAAAACATTTCTAACAGTGAGGAAGGCACATAAAACACCAAAACATTTCTAACAGTGAGGAAGGCACATAAAACACCAAAACATTTCTAACAGTGAGGAAGGCACATAAAACACCAAAACATTTCTAACAGTGAGGAAGGCACATAAAACACCAAAACATTTCTTACAGTGAGGAAGGCACATAAAACACCAAAACATTTCCAGACACGGAGGAACACTCATTTAACATCACGTCATACGCATCATTCACAGATACTTTTATTTCAGCTTGACTCATTAAAGCCACACACTGTAAGAATGTATTAGCAATGTAATGCACTAGTCATTACACTCACTGAATATTGGACACTGTTGCCTGCCACCTTGTGGTAGACACACAGAGACATCTATTCTATAATTCTTCTAATTCCTGAAAAGTTATTTACTAGTAAAGCACATCCTCTACCATGTTCGCAGTGTGTGTGTGTGTCTGTGGCAGGCGTGTGTGTGTGTGTGTGTGTGCGTGTGTGTGTCTGTGGCATGCGTGCGTGTCCATGAGAGAGTGTAACAAACCTGTATCTCCCATTGCATACAAGGTGTAGCTGTCAATCGGGAGGTAATTGAGGAATCTTTCTCTATTGATCCACGACGTCAGGTCCCCATCCTGTTGTTCTAAAAGACAAGAGAAAGAATATACAGTATAACAGAGACTTTCTAGTCTGAGAATACTAATGTTAACCAGAGAGTGAATAAACAACTTTAAAAAAAACGTTATTTATTGATCAAACAACAGCCGAGGTATAGATAGCTTTCGTGACGTTGTCGGTCGAACCGATGTGCGCGCATCCATGGGGCGTCCATAAATTGTTGTGAATCTGGATAGCTACCAGCAATGACAAGAAACTGCCAGGTGGGGGAAATCATGACTCGTTTCAGCTACTTTCATCTTGTTCTTGATACCATGTCTTGTTTTGAGGCGTTTTGACTGATTTCATGTCAATGCTAATATGGCAAATCTAGCTAATCAACAACTGTAACGATGTATTTGAGAGACAACGAGTGCCCTTTGTACAAATGTATTTATGTTTTCAATAAATATCGGAGACTAAATATTGTTTACATGTTGTCAACAATCTAAGCCAACCCCGTCTGTTTTGCCCTATAGTTGTGCGCGTGTCGGTGTTGTTGCTATGCAACCAACCGGTCTACAATGAACCATTTTATTTGTGAACGATCCCTTCAACAAAATTGTAGATGACTATGTACTAGGGCTGTGGTCCAATCCTATACCCTTCTTATTCGGAAGTGTGCAGTCACACACTTTCCTTCATGGATTTAAAATGATTAGATTGAGGTAAGGAATATGGTGAAAAACCTCCGGCCATGGTTGCACCAATCCAATGCTTTTAAATGCAATGAGGGGGGAGCGAATGAATGGTCTGGGTGAATGGAAAAGAATCACAAGCGAAAAACAAATTCATATATTATAAACTGGGTGGTTCGAGCCCTGAATGCTGATTGGCTGAACGCTGTGGTATACCACAGGTATGACAAAATATTTATTGTTACTGCTCTAATTGCGTTGGTAACCAGTTTATAATAGCAATAAAGCACCTCTGGGGTTTGTGATATATGGCCAATATAAACAGCCCTTGGCCGTGGTATATTGGCCATATACATTTACATTTACGTCATTTAGCAGACGTTCTTATCCAGAGCGACTTACAAATATACCACACACCCTCGGGCCTTATTGCTTAAATATACTTCAAATACGAGTACTTTTTTTCAAATACGTGTACTACTCCAGTATATCTTTAAGTATACTATAAATATACTATAATTTCACTTAAATTTCATACGCTTTCATTTTAATTTTGTATATTCGTTCAAAATAAGTTTTTTTTAAGTTGAAGCATAATTTTTTTTCTGAAATTCTGTTCGTGATCAAGTACACTATAAGTATTCAGTGAGTGTACAAAACATTAAGAACACCTTGTAAATATTGAGTTATTTAATTGCATATTACAATATTTTTTATGCTAATTTATCACCGTAATGTAAACAACAAAAGTGTGAAATGACACTGGTGCACAGTTATCAATTATTTTAGTTTGAAATTGCCACAACTACTTTGTGAGTGGCCTGTTGTAACCGTGGGTAACAGGATGTCTTGCTCAATCAATGTAACCTTTATGTTGCTAATTACAATAGCCAATGGTTAATGAATAAAAGTATACTTGTAACACGCTAAAACTACACTTTCTTCATAACGAATATAGAAACTATATTTTCAAATACTATTTAATTGATCATGCCAGTATACTTATAATATAACGACGCTGATTGACCATCTACATCAATCTTACATTTATAGTGAATTATAATTTTTGTATATTACTAATTTATGAGAAATATACATAAAACATATCAAAAGTTTATTCAAATAATATTTGTTTCGCTCTTTATCTAATATACTAAGAATGTACTTAAGTACAAAATAAGTGTCCCAATTGAGATTTAAAATACATTTAATATACTCAAATGCTAATAAAACACTTATAAAGTGGACATTAAACATATTAAATATATTTACATTTGTTCCAATTTAGATCATTTTAAATATACAAAAAAAATATTTATCACTGACATACTTCTATAAATTACTAATATATTAATAAAGTATTTTTTCCCGCTTGGGACTGTAATTCAACTATGGTCTCTTACCATCATAAAGGAAGTAAGTGCCGTCCTTGAACACTGCCACAGCCGGGTAATCCTCGAGAGTAACCGTCTGAGAATGAACAGAAAAGAGAAACAATACCTCATTCACTTTGGGAAGATATGATTAAAGCACAATGTCAAGGCCCCTGGAGGTAGCGGTTCAATCCCCCATTCCACCACTCACTTTCTGCCCTGTATCGTTTATCTACCCATATTCTCCTATACCTGTCAATTAAACTACAAAATACCCTAATACAGGGTTTCCCAAACTCGGTCCTGGGGTCATGTATTGGAAACCCTGCCCTCATATATATATACCAGTCAAAAGTTTGGACAGACCTACTCATTTCAGGGGTTTTCTTAATTGTTTCTATTTTCTACATTGTAGAATAATAGTGAAGATATCAAAACTATGAAATAACACATATGGAATCACGTAGCAACCAAAAAAAGTCTTTACAAATCAAAATATATTTTATCTTTCAGATTCTTCAAAGTACCCAGCCTTTGCCTTGATGACAGCTTTGCACACTCTTTGCATTCTCTCAACCAGTTTCATGAGGTAGTCACCTGGAATGCATTTCAATTAACAGGTGTGCCTTGTTAAAAGTTAATTTGTGGAATTTCTTTCCTTCTTAATGCTTTTGAGGCAATCAGTTGTGTTGTGACAAGGTAGGGATGGTATACAGAAGATAGCCCCATTTTGGTAAAAGACCAAGTCCATATTATGGCAAGAACAGCTCAAATAAGAAAAGAGAAATGACAGTCCATCCTTACTTTAAGACATTAAGGTCAGTCAATACGGAAAGTTCAAGAACTTTTGAAGTTTCTTCAAGTGCAGTAGCAAAAACCATCAAGCGCTATGATGAAACTGGCTCTCATGAGGACCGCCACATGAATGGAAGACCCAGAGTTACCTCTGCTGCAGAAGATAAGTTCATTAGAGTTACCAGCCTCAGAAAATTCAGCCCAAATAAATGCTTCACAGAGTTCAACTAACAGACACATCTCAATATCAACTGTTCAGTGGAGACTGCTTGAATCAGGCCTTCATGGTCGAATTGCTGCAAATTAACCACTACTAAAGGACACCAATAAGAAGAAGAGACTTGCTTGGGCCAAGAAACACAAGCAATAGACATTAGACCAGTGAAAATCTGTCCACATTTGTGATTTTTGGTTCCAACCGCCGCGTCTTTGTGAGACGCAGAGTAGGTGAACGGATGATCTCCGTATGTGTGGTTCCCACGTGAGAATGGAGGAGGAGGTGTGATGGTGTGGGGGTGCTTTGCTGGTGACACTGTCAGTGATTTATTTAGAATTCAAGGCACACTTAACCAGCATGGCTACCACAGCATTCTGCAGTGATACGCCATCCCATCTGGTTTGCGTTTGGTGGGACTATCATTTATTTTTCAACAGGACAATGACCCAACACACCTCCAGGCTGTGTAAGAGATATTTGACCAAGAAGGAGAGTGATAGTGTGCTGCATCAGATGACCTGGCCTCCACAATCACCCGACCTCAACCCAATTGAGATGGTTTGGGATGAGTTGGACCACAGAGTGAAGGAAAAGCAGCCAACAAGTACTCGACATATTTGGGAACTCCTTCAAGATTGTTGGAAAGCATTCCAGGTGAAGCTGGTTGAGAGAATGCCAATAGTGTGCAATGCTGTCATCAAAGCAAAGGGAGAATATTTGAAGAATATAAAAAATATAATAAATGTTGATTTGTTTAAGACTTTTTTGGTTACTACATGATTCCAAATGTGTTATTTCAATGTATAAAATAGAAAAAATAAAAAGAACCTTGAATGAGTAGGTGTGTCCAAACTTTTGACTGGTACTGTACGTGTATATACCATTTCCAAAATGTACCTTGGGTAAAATGTTCCTTGCAGCAGAGAAGAAGTAAGTATGAACAATCATTTCCTTGGCTACAGATATGTACTTCTCCTGAGGGGGGGGGGGGGTAGAAAAGGAAGAAACCTCAGACAGGCTATATGACAAAGAAACCACAATAATAATTTGATGTGTGTCCATGCGTTCGTGTGTGTGCCTGGGTCTGTGTGTGCTTGTGTGTTTAATGCGCAGGTGTACACATTACCTTCAAGTCCGACGGCCCACCAACGTAGACAAAGAGAACGCCATGTCTGCTCATAACATTCTGAAACACCTGCTGGCTTGGCAGTGATCTCACCAGAGGTCTGAAACAAAGGAGGGATAGGGAGAGAGAAGGAGAGAGAGGGACTGATGGATGGAGTGAGAGACAGATGGGCGGAGATGGAGACAGTATATCATAAAGTAACTGTTCAATGAAAATCGTTTTTTTTTTTTTTTAAAGCTCATAATCTGTCAACTCATACCCAAATCATGTTTACAAACTTCTGGCCAGATTTACAAACGTTCAAGGGTAAGACCATGACAAAGTGTAAATAAAGACAATTTCATGGTGAACATTCTTTTGGTTTTTATCAGTTTAATTTCACCCTGAAAATAATTGGTCCAAACTTTTCACATGCTTAGTCAATCCTGCCCTTACTGTTAACGCTCGGAACGCCGGAATTCCATGACGGTCATTCAGACCGTTGATATTTCAATTTGTGTAAATATTCCATAACACATAATAAATTGCTTAATGAATGCATTTGTTATGTTAAAATAAGTAATACGAAATCTCAGGACACCAAATGTAAATTGTAAACAGTCAGTTGATTTATCCAAAAGCCACCCAGCTAGCACAGTGGATCTGGGCTGATTCCAGCTGAGAGTCAGACTCGGCCGACGTCATGTGGTCCGAGTCTGGGCCGCATTCGGCAGTATTACTTATGGCTAGGATGCGGGGATTGAGCTCGGGGCGATTCCGGTGTGAGTTATCTGGCCCAAATGTATTACTTGGGGCTCTGGCCGATTGGGGCTACTCTCTGTCAGATGATTACACGGGCTGCTTTATATAATTAACATTTCCTTATTAATTTTTCCATATTTTCTCATTGTTTCTGTGATCAAAAAATACAATTAACATTTAGATGAAATTCTTTAAGAGTCCTGTGTAGTATTTTAGTATTTTGATACTGTGTGCAAGGCAATTGATAAGCATTAAAAACTTTGTGGATGGAGCCTCCCGAGTGGCACAGCGGTCTAACATGCTGACCACATAGCTTGCGTCGTGTGTGCGAGCGTTGCAAAATAAATGTACACATACATGTCACACCGCTGCATTGCCAAGCGCTAAAATAGAAGTCTGTTCTATTTGTGACGCTGAATACGGTGTAAGTCCTGCCTCTCCCATCTCCTCACTGGTAGACGGAAACAGCCCGATGTTCTTGGGCCGATTCTGGGCAGTCATTCATTTTGATTCCGGGCCGAGTCCGACACCAGATTCCAATTCAATCAGGGCCGATTCCTCATTGCTAGCTGGGCATAGACTGTAAATACTAAAATAAGACGATAAGCTACTGTAAATTGTGCCATCCATTGCGATCAATCTGACAGTCACCAGGGACAAAAAGATAGCTAATTAGAATGCTGCAAATTAGCTAAAATATGAAGAAATCATAGCAATACAACTCAGTAAAGATGCTGAAGCTGCTGGCCTAGTAAAAACAATGCTAAAAAAATATAACTGTTTCAAAATACTATTTTTTTGTAGAATAACGTTCCACACGTGAGTACTTGCGACACTCAGCAATAATAGTTTGTTTTGGGGAAAATATAGCCTACCTACAGGGCACAGACATCAATTCATCGTCTATTCCACTTTTCTTCAATGTAAATTCATTGAAACGACATGGAAACAATGTTGATTCAACCAGTGTGTGCCCAGCGGATACTTTCTATTTTATTCTGTTATTTTCCACTGTATTCTAACTGTAAATATATATGTGTTTACCGTGATAGGGGCAGGGGAATATAAGCGTGAAATGAACAAGTCCGCCACTTGGTTTGCTATAAAGATGAGGGATACGACTGGAGAAATGTAATCAAATATCACAGAGCAGGCCTTTTAAGAACTACAATATTATCTGTTTCCAGACAAGGAGCATCAACTGCCATCCTCAGTCTTACCCAGATACTCTATGATGCTATCCCCAGATACTCTATGATGCCATCCCCAGTCTTACCCAGATACTCTATGATGCCATCCCCAGTCTTACCCAGATACTCTATGATGCTATCCCCAGTCTTACCCAGATACTCTATGATGCTATCCACAGTCTTACCCAGATACTCTATGATGCTATCCCCAGTCTTACCCAGATACTCTATGATGCTATCCCCAGTCTTACCCAGATACTCTATGATGCTATCCCCAGTCTTACCCAGATACTCTATGATGCTATCCCCAGTCTTACCCAGATACTCTATGATGCTATCCCCAGTCTTACCCAGATACTCTATGATGCTATCCACAGTCTTACCCAGATACTCTATGATGCTATCCCCAGTCTTACCCAGATACTCTATGATGCTATCCACAGTCTTACCCAGATACTCTATGATGCTATCCCCAGTCTTACCCAGATACTCTATGATGCTATCCCCAGTCTTACCCAGATACTCTATGATGCTATCCCCAGTCTTACCCAGATACTCTATGATGCTATCCACAGTCTTACCCAGATACTCTATGATGCTATCCCCAGTCTTACCCAGATACTCTATGATGCTATCCACAGTCTTACCCAGATACTCTATGATGCTATCCTCAGTCTTACCCAGATACTCTATGATGCTATCCCCAGTCTTACCCAGATACTCTATGATGCTATCCACAGTCTTACCCAGATACTCTATGATGCTATCCCCAGTCTTACCCAGATACTCTATGATGCTATCCCCAGTCTTACCCAGATACTCTATGATGCTATCCCCAGTCTTACCCAGATACTCTATGATGCTATCCCCAGTCTTACCCAGATACTCTATGATGCTATCCCCAGTCTTACCCAGATACTCTATGATGCTATCCACAGTCTTACCCAGATACTCTATGATGCTATCCCCAGTCTTACCCAGATACTCTATGATGCTATCCACAGTCTTACCCAGATACTCTATGATGCTATCCACAGTCTTACCCAGATACTCTATGATGCTATCCCCAGTCTTACCCAGATACTCTATGATGCTATCCCCAGTCTTACCCAGATACTCTATGATGCTATCCCCAGTCTTACCCAGATACTCTATGATGCTATCCACAGTCTTACCCAGATACTCTATGATGCTATCCCCAGTCTTACCCAGATACTCTATGATGCTATCCACAGTCTTACCCAGATACTCTATGATGCTATCCTCAGTCTTACCCAGATACTCTATGATGCTATCCCCAGTCTTACCCAGATACTCTATGATGCTATCCACAGTCTTACCCAGATACTCTGTCTGCAAACTCCAAGATGCCATCTTTGGTTCTAGGACCTCTGTAGGTGTATTTCAAGTCATCCTTCAACCTATCCAACAGAGATAGGTTTGTTATAATAACAGGAAGAACTGGTTTGTGTGTTCCGTAGGGCACATTTCAGTTCCACATCTACATTTACCATCAATGTTTCAGAAAATAGAGCAGAGAAGTACACAACTCACAACTTTATAGCGGGATAGTCAGTAACTCGAAACTCTTTTGCGAAACCTGAAACACAAATGTAAAAGATATGTCAAACAATATTCCTGCTGTCAATTTCAGCACTGAATGATCCAAAGTAATCCTGCTGTTATATGTTCCCAAATATACACTGAGCGTAAAAAACCATTAAGAACACATTCCTAATATTGACTTGCACCCCCCCCCCCCCCCCCCTTTGGGTGCTGGACCATTATTGATACACACAGGAAAATGTTGACTGTGAAAAACCCAGCAGCGTTGCAGTTCTGGCATGTACTACCATACCCTGTTCAAAGGCACTTAAATTTTTTGTGTTGCCCATTCACCCTCTGAAAACCCTCTGTTTTTTTGCATTATAGACCATTACGCTGTGTTTTTTTCCCCCCATTGAAGACCATTTAAAAAGCCTACAAAAGTTTTAAAAAACTAGGCTACTTCCTAGAAAATGCTGCATCACTTTCATCGCGTATTACAAATATGAGTTACCTGCCCATCTTCATAATGCCATCATTGAAGTTATAGTTCTATATGACTAAATAACTCAAACATTTTGATATAGTTAAGTCCATGTACAGGTAAGAGAAATGGCTGACAGTTTAAGGCCAACATGGTGGACAGAGAGATGATTCTTTAACATTTAATCCCACTACTGAAAAATAGCCTCACAAGAGAGAGAGCGAGAGAGCGAGAGAGCGAGAGAGAGACTAACTTGCATACAGGACCATATAATAGGGGATTTGAAGACGTAATAACTCACTACGCTGTTATCCCATCTGGTTGGTATGGCTTACCATATGTTGCACAAAACACACATATCTACACACACACACACACACACAAGTACACACCCGCACCGTGGAATTGGCTGCAAGGCTTTTAAATCTTCGCTAAGCCTATTAGTGCCGAACAGACTGGCCTAATTCTGGACCTGTGGGCCTAAGTTTGACTAGGCTGGTTGCCTTATTGCACATTTGGTAAAGCCTTGCTCTATGGCGAACATAAGAAGAAACCTTTTTCAGAGACCCTTTATATCATTGTATAGTATGGTTCAAGTGGGGCTAAGTGACAATGATGTGGGATTGCGATTTATTTACCTCGGCCTTAAGAATAACTACACAGCCTATAAAAAATGTGCTATACAGATTATTATACTATTCACTCAACCCAACTAGCTGGGTCAAAATAACCCAGTGTGTGTTCTGTCCAGTATTTACCCAGCGCTGGGTTAACAAAGAACTAAAATTGTTTTTTTGTTTTTTTTAAACCCAGTATTATTTGGAGTGTAGTCCTCTATTTTTCAATACACTATTCCACTTCCTGGTTTTAAAGCATCTTTCTCATCAATATAATACTTATTACAATACTGATTCCACCAGGCAGTCATTGTTGTATTCTGTTTGTGTTCACGTTATATTGACGTCGTACTGTTTCTTGTTGTTTTTTTAACTGTTATGTACTTTTGTTCCGTCTTAAGTTTCGTCTTGTTCTGTCTTTTAACTTAATGTGCCAATTAGATCATTGGACTCACTGGTGTGGATGTCTGCGTCGACCTTGCCCACGTTGACTGGAGAGCCTATATTTTTCAGCTCCGCCCCGATTTCATACCACACTGGGTCCAACTGCTTGCAATAAGTACACCAGGGTGCGTAGAACTGACACAAATCAAATGGAGCACAATCACCGTAATGTAATGCCTTTCTATCACTGCTCTCCAATATAACATATTTGAAACAAACACACACACACACAATATACATGATAAAAGGTCACACTAACTATGAAAACCAATATGTGATACTAGTGTACACATCAAAATTGCACTAGGCTGGTGTTCCAGTCTGTTTGTGCTTTAGCTCAGGGTTTCCCAAACTCGGTCCTCAAGCCAGCAAAACTCAGTCCTGGGCCAATCAGAATTCGATTCTGGGGCCAGCAGAATTCAGTCCTGGGGCCAGCAGAACTCAGTCCTGGGCCAATCAGAACTCGATCCTGTGGCCAGCAGAACTCGATCCTGTGGCCAGCAGAACTCGGTCCTGGGGCCAGCAGAACTCGATCCTGTGGCCAGCAGAACTCGGTCCTGGGGCCAGCAGAACTCGATCCTGGGGCCAGTAAAACTGGAGCCTGGGGCCAGTAAAACTGGAGCCTGGGGTCAGCAGAACTGGAGCCTCGGGCCAGCAGAACTGGAGCCTGGGGCCAGCAGAACTGGAGCCTGGGGCCAGCAGAACTCGGTCCTGGGACAAGCAGAACTCGATTCTGGGGCCAGCAGAATTCAGTCCTGGGGCCAGCAGAACTCAGTCCTGGGCCAATCAGAACTCGATCCTGTGGCCAGCAGAACTCGATCCTGGGGCCAGCAGAACTCGGTCCTGGGGCCAGCAGAACTCGGTCCTGGGGCCAGTAAAACTGGAGCCTGGGGCCAGTAAAACTGGAGCCTGGGGCCAGCAGAACTGGAGCCTGGGGCCAGCAGAACTGGAGCCTGGGGCCAGCAGAACTCGGTCCTGGGACAAGCAGAACTCGGTCCTGGGGACCACACATTTTGTTTTTTGCCCTAGCATTACTCAGCTAAGAGTGTGTGTGTGTGTGTGTGTGTGTGGTGTGTGTGCGCCTGCGTGACACCACACTAGAGTGATGAACATGTATTTACATTTGCCCTCTTGCATTCTCCTGATGTAGGCCTAACTTATACATTGCTTCTTCACACAATCATTATAAAGGGCCTTTCTTATAAAATCCCATACATACTTACTCCTATCAGCCATATCTCATCAGGCTTTCTTGTGTCTTTAAACCTACAAATTAGTAAGAGAAATCAACAACCATTGGTAAATCTATACAATGGAAATGTATTACGTTGCCTACTAGTATGTCACCTTGATAGGGCCATGGACAGAGAATGGCAGTAGTTATTAAGGTTGTGTGGAATGAAAGGGTCTATTTTGATATTCCGTATTTCCGTGGATTTTCTGTTTTGTTTTATGGCATTCACAGTGCAAAATGTACAGTAGCCATTCAGTAGTATTATCAAAGCAATTCATCTAGCGACTTCTTTCGAATTAATAGAAATAACTTACGTGTCATCGAGCTCTTCAACGAAGGCTGATACCGTAGCTATACTAAACAAAACAGTCAGAGAAACTAGAGACATACAGAGGAAATATGATTATATAAGGACGCAAGAGACACAATCCAAGTGGACACATTAAAACAGACTATCATTGCTCGTTAAGAACATTAAACTATTAACCAGACCAACGTGAGAAATTCGAGTTCAAATTTCACTATAATCAACAGTGCCATCGAAAATGTGTATTGACCTTTTTAATAGCTTACCTGTGCACATGACAATGAACTTATTATTCGCCATCATTTTCCCTCAATGATTTATCCAATAATCAATCCGCAAATTCACGCGAGTGAAGATGCTCTAAATCGGTGTTTCTCGGTTTCTATGCAACAGCTAAGAACTTTAAGCAGTAAGGCCACGAGGTTTTCAAAGTAAAAGCCATAGAGATCTTATTAATGAAGGTTAATGTTTATTCTAGTATTCTATTCCAAATTCTATGATAAATGACCCTTTTAAAATAGAAAGTTATTGGATGAGGGAATCGAACTCGAATGTATAAGACCTGTGTATCGGGTATGACATGACATAAGCTGCAATAATGGCATTTTAGGCTATGGTAGATGTTAACATTTGTATCGTTGGGTCCACTCATGCATGGTAAACAGGCTTAGAGAGCGGCAATGGCTTTCACACCAAGACTTGTAATGTGATGTCGGCCTACAGTAAGTGGGAGCCAAAACGAACTGTTGTACAACCTTGCCACCCTGCTGCATTTGGATATGAAGCTGTGACACAAAGAATGATATACGTTCTCTTTATTGAAATGTAGGCATTGTAATTTATTTGAAATAGCTTTCTGAAAACTATCATTGAAACAAAACAAAACATTTTTAAAAGAACACACACTTTTTCAATACATATTTAGATTGAAAACATTTTATATCAATCTAATGTTCACCACACAATTACAGAAAAAAATATATACATTTGACATGCGCTCTAAATCATCCGCTCCGTCATCCTCATGTTGGGTAACGCTCTGGTCGTCCACGCCTTCTGCCACAGCCGTATTTGGTTTTAATATACTGAAATATCAAAAGTAAATGTAATTGCTCAAGTATCAAAAGTATAATTTTTTTAAATAAATGTTATTAAGCAAACCAGATGGCACAATTATTATTATATCTATTTTTTTTCATGTATTGATAGCCAGGGGCGCATTCCAATTTACAAATGAAGCACGTGTGTTTAGTGAGTCCCCAGATCAGAGGCAGTAAAGATGACCAGGGATGTTCTGCTAAGCATTCAAAATGTAAGGAGGACTTTTGGGTGTCAGGGAAAATGTATGGAGTAAAAAAGTATATTATTTTGTGTAGGAATGTAGTGAAGTAAAAGTACAAATTGTCAAAAATAAAAATAGTAAGGTACAGATACCTCCCAAAAAACTCCTTAAGTAGTACTTTAAAGTATTTTTACTTAAGTACTTTACACCACAGAATTTAGACTTTTAGCTTAATGACAAAAATAGCAATGATAAAATATGCAAATTGTTAAGAAAACACCTAAAAATACAATTTATTTTACAATAATCATTCTGGATGTTCGTTATATTAGAAATACAGTTCATGGGCCTATAAGAAATACAGAACAACTTAGTAAACCTGTGGTAAAATATAGTATATATTTATTTAACCTTTATTTAAATCAGGAAGTCCCTTGAGAGGAGTACTCTCTTTCAATGGAGACCTTGCCAAGACAGCAGCTTTACAAATGCCTAAAAGTGACATATTAAAAACAGGCAATACAACAAGCAATATATAAATCTCTACACAATACATAATGCAAATGCTTTAGGCTACTATTAATGCTTGAAAATCAGCAAGTATCAATCTCAGTAAACATTTCTTCAGGTTAGAGCCTGCACGTGGCCAGGTGAGTGAATAAGAACAAAGGCTTACCTCAGTTGATTTAAAAATCTGTCCCCTCCTCATTCCTTTCCCTTTCACCTGTATTGATTTGGGAAAGATTTGACAGGGAAAAACAATATGCTGGAAGATCCTCAATGTCTGGCTTTTAAATCCGAAACAGTTCTTTCAGATCAATGCAATGAGAGGAGGTGAGGAGAGGATATACTTGTTAGACAATTGAAAACGAGCCTAAATTCAGTTACCAGGAAGCAGGACACCTTTACCATCAGATTGAAAACGAGCCTATATTCAGTTACCAGGAAGCAGGACACCTTTACCATCAGATTGAAAACGAGCCTATATTCAGTTACCAGGAAGCAGGACACCTTTACCATCAGATTGAAAAGGAGCCGAAGATCAGTTAACACGGAGCAGGAGATATTTACTGGAGGTGTACCGAGTAGTCGGACAAAACGAGTATAAACGATCTTTAACATCAGATGGGCCTGCATCGGGCACATCTCCTTCAAACACCATTAAGGTGCTTGAAATGCTGCTAACCCTGAGGCTGTCAGACAACACTCCCACTTTCTGCGCGGCGACCACGCCTGCTGACTGCTGATTGGGGATAGCCGTATCTGTGGAGATCTCCGTGGAGACACGTCGGTCGAAGGGCAGTGAGTTAACGCTGGAGCTGTCGGCCTCGTTCTCCATCCAGCAAGAGTCAGTGTCGGAGGCCGACGAGAGGCGGCTCTTGCCCCAGTGTTCGTTGGCACATGCCCGCGACAACCATGCCCGCTCCCGCACCTGGGAGCAATGCCTGGTGAAGGTGGGCCGTCGAGAGCCAAGGGAGGCACCACTGTTGGAGCTGAAGGATGAAAGCAGGTCCTTGTCACCCACACGCAGCAGCGAGCGTAGCATGGGCACGTAGCTGGCGATTGCGATGCGGTACTTGGGGTGCGTGATGGCGTAGATGATGGGGTTGTGGATGGCCGAGGCCTTGGTGATGACAGTGGGCACTGAGTTCATGTAGGGTGTCAGCAGGTGGGCATAGCCTGCCGTGGCAACCAGCGCCACCACGAGTAGGGCGACCAAGACACGACGAAGAGTAGGATGACCACCAGCACCACTTTGGACATGCGCCACTCAACGCGAAGCCGCTCGTATGCCTTGTACTTCTCGCCGCAGTCCAGCCACCGCACATCTCGGCCTGCCCGGTGGATGGTGCGGAAGATGGCTACATAGCAGCCGCTGATCACCCCCAGCGGGATGAAGAAGACGAAGGTGATGAGGAGGATGGTGTAGGCATGCACCGATAGGGTGAAGGTGGTGTAGTCCCAGCTGCACGACGTCTGCAGGCCCTCGGGCACGTATGCGCTCCAGCCGAAGAACGGCGGCAGGCTCCACCCCAGGCTCCAGAGCCAACAGGCAATGACAATGGCCTGCCGCCAGCTCATGCTGCCCAGCGAGGCCAGCGGCCAGGTGATGGCCAGGCAGCGTTCAACGGCGATGGCTGTCAGCGTCATCATGGAGCACATGCCGAAGAGGGCGCCACAGAACGCGTAGAGCTCACAGGCGCGCTCACCAAACACCCAGCGGCGGTGCAGCGAGGCCACGAAGAAGACGGGGGACTGGGTAAGCGCCATGAGGAAGTCAGCCACGGCCAGGTTGACCACAAACAGGTTGCCCGGTATGTGGAGGGTGCGGCTGCGACAGAAGACATAGATGACCAAGAGCATTACCCAGCATGCCCATGATGCCCACCATGAGGATGACCGAGCCGATGATGTAGTGCGCATGGTCGGGAACATCCACGGTGGGGAAGGGATGCGGTGGCACCGGGTGAAAGGGCAGGTGGGTTGGCCCATGGCCGAGCACATGATCAAGTTTATAGTTCCTGGAGGTTGAGAAGTACTCCTTAAAAACCTTTGTGCAGTTGAACTCCCCCGGTGGGCAAAAGACCCCTTTTCTGGTCGAATGATGCCAATACTTATTTCTCTCATTAAAATGCTAATAATTGTATAAAATTTTTTGACATGCGTTTTTCTGGATTTTTATGTTGTTATTCTGTCTCTCACTGTTCAAATAAACCTACCATTAAAATTATAGACTGATCATTTCTTTGTAAGTGGGCAAACGCACAAAATCAGCAGGGGATCAAATACTTTTCCCCCCCACTGTACACAACTCTGCAGAGAGCATATCCAACTGACAAATCTTAGAAAAAATATATAAACTATTGGAACCAAGACTTAAAAATAATTGATATTGGCATAAGATGGAAGGAATGATGGAACATAACTAAATTACAGTTAATGAAAATGTACGATTAATCCAGTATAAACTAACGTATAGAATGTATTACACAAGAGACAATATTCACAAATTCAGCAGTCATGTCTTAAGTGTAAAATTAACTATGGTTAAACAATCCATGCCTTCAAGGGAATTTACTTTTAATCTGTCTATCTTCATATTTTTATTTTACTCAGCAAGTCAGTTAAGAACAAATTCTTAGTTACAATGACAGCCTACCGGGGAACAGTGGGTTAACTGCCTTGTTCAGGAGCAGAACAAGATATTTTTTCATCTTGTCAGCTCAGGGATTGGATCCAGCAACTTTTCGGTTACTGACCCAACGCACTAACCACTAAACTACCTGCCGCCCCTCTGTTTAGCTCTATATGAGTGTGCAGTGTCGTGTCTTTGGCTATGCCGGATTAAGTGATATGACATGCTATTCTATAAAATAATTTCTCTGTAATTAATATTACCTGATTAAGCTAGTCAGGTAGATAATTAACTAGAAAGTCGGGGCAGCATGAAAGAATGTTTATAGAGCTGTTATCTTCCGAATAAACACTTAAAGACCTGGTAATTTTTTACATCAATAGCAGTCAATATTTAATCCTCACCTTGTTTAGTCTCATCTGAAAGGGGTAAATTCTTGGTTATCTTCACGAACCCTGGCTAACAAGTTGAATCAGCAATATAAAATTGGGTTTAATTATTTATTTGCTAAATACCTAAATAATCACACAGAATGGATCATACATTGATTACAAATTATGTCATAAAGAAAACGTCCCTGGTGGACGGAACAGATACAACGGCTGGTTACACAAAGAGAGGGGATTGGGTTTGAGTGAAAGAGCGGGAAGACTTGAGTAACAAAGGGAGAAGCTATGCTATCGTAAATACAGAATCTTATGCATTCTAAATAACCGCCCATTTGGAAAAGGAAAATGCAATAAACATTTACTCTGAGCTGCGCTTCAATAGGTTGGTTGTAGATGGAAGGCCGGGTTGCCCAACAGAGATCTTCCTTGTCCTTTGAAGAGTGTCTCTGGTGGTAAACTGGATACGTTGTAGTATCGTCGTTGTGTGGTAGACTGGATACGTCGTCCGTCCTTTCCTGGCCCACGTTTACAGCTGCTGTTGCTAACTCAACGGCTAGGATATCTCACTTCTTTAGTGAATAAGAGTTCAAAGTTCATACCATTCGCAACCAAAGCTCACGCTGAGGTTGGCTTAGTTCTGTAGTTGACATGTTTGTCCTTTTAACGTATGGACTATCGTCCTCGGAACAGAAAGTTACATTTTCGTCAAGAGCTTTATATAGGAGGGGAGAGAAGGGCGTGTTTCATAGTTTATAACCAATGTATCTTCACATGGACGGGCCACTGAGTGAGCAGAGCTTTAACCTTATGAAAACCCAATTCTCTCATTTGGAAGCTAAAATTACATTTCATCTTTTCACAAATAGTTTCATATTTAAACATTTAAATTGCACAACAATTCCATGTGAATCTGATAACTAGAATGTGTAGACTTTCAAAGATACAGTTTATGTCGTCCTGTCATCAGTCATAATGTCTCAGACGCCAACTGATCTGGCATCATATTCATAGATTACCGAAATATGGTTCCTTTCCCCCCACCTTTTGATGTTCCCAGACTCTCTATGTTTAACAAAGGCTACTCACGAGTCCTTCTGTAGAGTCAAGAGAGAGGAAAGGGAGAAAAGTATTTATGGGGGGGCCATAAACCTCACCCACAGGCCAACATCATGACAGCAATGAGATACCCGATGAGTTGGACGATACTTTTCTCGTCAATCATCTTGAAAAAACATACAGAGCCTTCAGAATGTATTCATACACCTTGACCTATTCCACATTTTGTTGTTTACAGCCCGAATTCAAAATGGATGAAATATATTATTTTGTGTTTTAGGTTATTGTCCTGCTGAAAGGTGAAATCATTTTTATTAATTTTTTTACCTTTATTTAACCAGGTAGGCTAGAACAAGTTCTCTGTCACGTTCTGACCAGTAAAAGAGGTTGTTTGTTATTGTAGTTTGGTCAGGGTGTGGCAGGGGGTGTTTGTTTAGAGTGTTTCGGGGTTTGTTGGGCTATGTTCTATGTTAGTCAAATTTCAAATTTATTTTTATATAGCCCTTCGTACATCAGCTGATATTCTCAAAGTGCTGTACAGAAACCCAGCCTAAAACCCCAAACAGCAAGCAAAGCATGTGAAAGAAGCACGGTGGCTAGGAAAAACTCCCTAGGAAAAACTCCCTAGAAAGGCCAAAAACCTAGGAAGAAACCTAGAGAGGAACCAGGCTATGAGGGGTGGCCAGTCCTCTTCTGGCTGTGCAGGGTGGATATTATAACAGAACATGGTCAAAATGTTAAAATGTTAAAATGTTCATAAATGACCAGCATGGTCAAATAATAATAATCATAGTAGTTGTCGAGGGTGCAACAAGCACGTCCGGTGAACAGGTCAGGGTTCCATAGCCGCAGGCAGAACAGTTGAAACTGGAGCAGCAGCACGGCCAGGTGGACTGGGGACAGCAAGGAGTCATCATACCAGGTAGTCCTGAGGCATGGTCCTAGGGCTCAGGTCCTCCGAGAGAAAGACAGAAAGAGAGAAAGAGAGAATTAGAGAGAGCATATTTAAATACACACAGGACACCGGATAAGACAAGAGAAATACTCCAGATGTAACAGACTGACCCTAGCCCCCCGACACATAAACTACTGCAGCATAAATACTGGAGGCTGAGACAGGAGGGATCAGAAGACACTGTGGCCCCATCCGATGATACCCCCGGACAGGGCCAAACAGGCAGGATATAACCCTACCCACTTTGCCAAAGCACAGCCCCCACACCACTAGAGGGATGTCTCCAACCACCAACTTACCGTCCTAAGACAAGGCCGAGTATAGCCCACAACGATCTCCGCCATGGCACAACCCAAGGGGGGGGGCGCCAACCCAGACAGGAAGACCACGTCAGTGACTCAACTCACTCAAGTGACGCACCCCTCCCATGGACGGCATGGAAGAACACCAGTAGGCCAGTGACTCAGCCCCTGTAAAAGGGTTAGAGGCAGAGAATCCCAGTGGAAAGAGGGGAACCGGCAAGGCAGAGACAGCAAGGGCGGTTCGTTGCTCCAGCCTTTCCGTTCACCTTCACACTCCTGGGCCAGACTATACTTAATCATAGGACCTACTGAAGAGATAAGTCTTCAGTAAAGACTTAAAGGTTGAGACTGAGTCTGCGTCTCTCACATTGGTAGGCAGACCATTCCATAAAAATGGAGCTCTATAGGAGAAAGCCCTACCTCTAGGGACAATTAGGAGGCCTGCGTCTTGTGACCGTAGCGTACGTGTAGGTATGTACGGCAGGACCAAATCGGAAAGATAGGTAGGAGCAAGCCCACGTAATGCTTTGTAGGTTAGCAGTAAAACCTTGAAATCAGCCCTTATCTATTTCTATGTTAGTTTTAGTATGTCTATTTCTATGTGGTGTTTATTGGGTTGACCTTCAATTGGAAGCAGCTGCTCCTCGTTGCTTTTAATTGAAGGTCCTATTTAAGATGGGTGTTTTTTCTGTGGGATTTGTGGGTAGTTGTTTCCTGTTTAGTGTTTGTTGCACCTGACAGGACTGTTTCTCATCGATGTTTGTTAAGTGTTTACGGTTTCCTTCATTAAAGAAGATGAGTATTCACATTCCCACTGCATTTTGGTCCAATCCTTACAACAGCCGTGACATTCTCATTTACAACTGCGACCTGGCCAAGATAAAGCAAAGCAGTGCGACACAAACAACAACACAGAGTTTCACATGGAATAAACAAGCGTTCAGTTAATAACACAATAGAAAAAAGAAAGTATATATACATTGTGTGCAAATGGCATGAGGAGGTAAGGCAATAAATAATAGGCCATAGAGGCGAAGTAATTACAATTCAGCAAATTAACACTCGAGTGATGTGCAGATGATGATGTGCAAGTAGAAATACTGGTGTGCAAAAGGGCAGAAAAGTAAATAAAAACAATATGGGGATGAGGTAGGTAGATTGGATGGGCTATTTACAGATGGGCTATGTACAGCTGCAGCGATCGGTTAGCTGCTCAGATAGCTGATGTTTAAAGTTAGTGAGGGAAATATGTCTCCAGCTTCAGCGATTTTTGCAATTCGTTCCAGTCATTGGCAGCAGAGACTTGGAAGGAAAGGCGGCCAAAGTAGGTGTTGGACCTTACAGATAACTGTCATCTCCCGTTGTCTGGTGGAAAGCTGACGAAACCAGGTTTTCCTCTAGGATTTTGCAAGTGCTTAGCTCTATTTGTATCCAAAGAAACTCCCCAGTCCTTAACGATTACAAGCATACCCATAACATGATGCAGCCACCATTATGCTTGAAAATATTGAGAGCGGTACTCTGTAATGTGTTTTATTGGATTTGTCACAAACATAACACTTTGTATTCTGGAAAAAAAGTGAATAGCTTTTTTGCAGTATTACTTTAATGCCTTATTGCATGTTTTGGAATATTTGTACTCTGTACAGGCTTCTTTCTTTTCACTCTCATTTAGGTTAGTATTGTGGAGTAAGTACAATGTTGTTGATCCATCCTCTGTTTTCTCCTATCACAGCCATTAAAGTCACCATTGGCCTCATGATGAAATCCCTGAGCGATTTCCTTCCTCTCTGGCAACTGAGTTAGGAATTATGCCTGTATCTTTTTCATGAGTGGGTGTATTGATACACCATCCAAAGTGTAATTAATAACTTCACCATGGTCAAACAGATATTCAATGTCAGTTTTTATTAAATCATTAACCAATAGGTGACCTTGTTTGAAGGGCATTGGAAAACCTCACTGGTGTTTGTGGTTGAATCTGTGTTTGAAATTCCCTGCTCGACTGAGGGACCTTACAGATAATTGTATGTGTGGGGTACAGAGATGAGGTAGTCATTAAAAAATCATGTTAAACACTATTATTGCAAATGGAGACCATTGACAATGCTACTTATTATCTGACTTGTTAAGCAAATATTTTACTCCTGAACTTATTTACAGTAGGCTTTCCATAAGAAAGGGGTTGAATACTTATTGACTTAAGACATTTCAGATTTTAATTTTGAATGAATTTGTAAAAAAAATTTAAAAAAAAAAAAATAACATCATTCCACTTTGACATTATGGGGTATTGTGTGTAGGCCATTTTAAATGCATACTGTAAAAAACAAAAAAAGGAAAAAAATCAAGGGGTGTGAATACTTTCTGAAGGCTCTGTATATACTTATAAACAGGAAATCAACCAAACCTCCATCGTTAACACAATGGAAAGATAACGTGCTTTATTATCTAAATGTTGTAAGTGCGTGGGCGACGGAGAGAATCAAAATGGTGCAGTGATTCGGGCGCAGGAGATGTGGGTGTGAGCAGGTGGGTCTGGGCAGGGGAGATGTTGTGGATGTTTGTGTGCTGTCGTTTACATGTGTAGGTTTTTGTACTGTAAAAAATATTAAGAAACCTTACAAAAATAACAACAAATCATTAAAATGATCAATTGTAACATGGTCACTGGTCTCCCTTTCTGGGGTCTTTCGAAGGCTCTGAGAGAAAAGCAACTTTTTTTTGTCCTCAAAATCGCAGCAATGGATCGGTTGAGTGCTTGTAATGTGTCTAATCAATACAGAAGCAGGCTAAAATTTAGAGCAGGGTGTTTATTTTCCGACCGCTGTGTATAAACAGGTCTATTAGCTCTCCCTTCCCTGCAGCGTTTACTGACCTGAACTCTTAACATTCTAATCTTTATTTTCAGTAGATTATACAACATTAACATTAACAGCCAAGAACAGATCAGGTAAAAAATAAATAATTAAAAGTACTTTTTATTTTTTTTCATTACATTTCCATCATTAAGGATAGACACATTTGGCAATACTTTATAGAAACAATTTTAAATACTATTTGAACCCTAGGTCTGACTCCCAGTCAGCTATAGGCCACAGAGCATATTGCACTTTCACAAAATGCTAATCTGTTGAACTTTAAGATCTTTACTTTAGGATTGTTCAAATAGGCCTGTTATTTTTTTTATTCTATGTGCTAGATGAATGATTTATGAACGAATCATATAGCTAGTTCACAGTGAGGACACTTCCATACAGATCTTCAATGAAGAGCCTTTGGACATTTTCTTTGGTATCATTGAGATAAGTATTAGCCCTTTATAGACAATAGTGTATTTCTTAATATATGCCTTGAGGTATCTACACAGGGGTACTTGGCACTTTCAAAGTCAATTGAGACTTACATTAGTGATTTACCTCAATAGTTAATGATTTAACTACAGCTTCATATAGGTGATGAGTCTAAGACTTGACCTCATTGACCACTTCTCCCAAGCCTTACCACTCCTCCCAGTGTGCAAAGCATTTGCCCATTTAGTAAGCCTGAAAGAACACATGAGGCTGCACGCAGAGGAGAATGCTTACGAGCCTCATGTGTTCTTTCAGGCTTACTAAATGGGCAAATGCTTTGCACACTGGGAGGAGTGGTAAGGCTTGGGAGAAGTGGTCAATGAGGTCAAGTCTTAGACTCATCACCTATATGAAGCTGTAGTTAAATCATTAACTATTGAGGTAAATCACTAATGTAAGTCATGCCATTACATTACACTCTTTTATTTTTTTGTGGATTTATATAACATTTACATGAATGTTAAAAGCCAACAAAAGATCCGGTCAATAAATGAATACCAGTCCCTTGTTTTTCCTTTTCCATCCTTGACGATCGAGACATTAGGCAACTCTTTTCATAACAACTCCTAAACCAAAATACTGCACTGTTACTCCAATAAAGGAATTAGATGGTATGATATTAACTCAATTGCATAATGATTAGGGAACCAACGGATGCAAGATGAAAATACACAGGCTGTATCTCACTTTGATATTGATTATTGTACTGCAATGTTGAGTGAGCTAGCATACAAGCATTTCACTGCACCTTTTACACTTGCTGTAAATGGTGTATGTGACAAATACAATTTAATTGTATATGAATAGTCTAAAATGGCTTCCTCTACTTGTCTACTTTTCTTCATTTACACTGGTGTAAAATAACTGTATTGGACTGGTCGTAAAGAACTGGATTGGATTTACGTAAATAACTAGATTGGATTTACTTAAAAAACTGGATGTGACTAGCTGTCGTAAAGAACTGGATTGGACTAGGCTGTCGTAAAGAACTAGATTGGACTAGCTGTCGTAAAGAACTGGATGTGACTAGCTGTCGTAAAGAACTAGATTGGACTAGCTGTCGTAAAGAACTAGATTGGACTAGCTGTCGTAAAGAACTAGATTGGACTAGCTGTCGTAAAGAACTAGATTGGACTAGCTGGCGTAAAGAACTGGATGTGACTAGCTGGCGTAAAGAACTGGATGTGACTAGCTGGCGTAAAGAACTGGATGTGACTAGCTGGCGTAAAGAACTGGATTGGACTAGCTGGCGTAAAGAACTTGATTGGATTTGCTGGCGAAATGAACTGGATTGGACTAGCTGTCGTAAAGAACTGGATTGGACTGGATAAATAATTGGATTGGACTAGCTGTCGTAAAGAACTGGATTGGACTAGATAAAGAACTGGATTGGATTAGGTAAAGAACTGGATTGGACTAACTAGCGTAAGGAACTGGATTGGACTAGATAAAGAACTGGATTGGATTAGGTAAAGAACTGGATTGGACTAGCTGGCGTAAAGAACTGGATTGGACTAGCTAGCGTTAGGAACTGAATTGGACCAGGTAAAGAACTGGATTGGACTACTAGAGAACTGGATTTGACTAGATAAAGAACTGGATTGGATTTGCTGTCGTGCAGAACTGGATTGGAGTATCTGGTGTAATGAACTGGATTGGATTAGCTGGTGTAAAGAACTGGATTGGAGTAGCTGGTGTAATGAACTGGATTGGAGTAGCTGGTGTAAAGAACTGGATTGGAATAGATAAAGAACTGGATTGGACTAGCTGGTATAAATAACTGGATTGGCCTAGATAAAGAACTGGATTGGATTAGGTAAAGAACTGGATTGGACTAGCTGTCGTAACGAACTGGATTGGACTAGGTAAAGAACTGGATTGGACTAGCTCTAGTATAGGCTTCTCAATGTTCTTTCACCAGTTTGTTACAGATCAAAACTCTAAACCACCAGATCAATGCAGATGAAGGAGAGGAGACGAGGAGAAAGCCACTATCGAGATGCACCCAAAGAACTGCACGATATCTGGAATGTGTTTTATCCTTATTTGCCAATTGATGGCAGTGTTGTGCAGCTTACATTCTAGACTGGGGAACCAATTCCAATGTGGGCCCCATTCAGGCATGAGATACACATGTGCACTTTTCTCACTGTGCATTATGACGACAGATTTAATCCTACGGCAATGTGGGCTCCAACAAGATATGCGATAGGGGTAGAGATCCATGGAAATGTGGTGGGGTCTGGTCTGGTGGTAGTGCTGCCGCCCCCCAGACCACACATTGCCCCACCACTCACTTTCTGTGCTACATCCCTCTGATCTATCTCCCCATCCACAACCCGTATTTATCAACAAAACTTTAACATAGCAAATTCCAGAATGTGAAAACCCTAGAATAAGTTGAGCGAACCTTTTCCCTGCATGTGAGAAAACACAATCTAGTGATTTAACCTGGAAGAGAATGACACCAGTTCTCATTACAATGCAATATATTGATTTATTTTATTTAACCTTTATTTAAACTAGGCAAGTCAGTATATTGGTTAATCAGTTTGGAGAACAAGTATTTTTTAACTCTATCTTCGTGGCACAAATGTGAAATCATTTGAATCTAGCAGCAACAGTTTGTAACCTACATAATTTAGACCGGACCAGTGAGTCTAGCAGCATCAGTCTGTAACCAGGAGTTGGGTAGGTTACTTTCTAAATGTAATCTGTTACAGTTACTAGTTACACTATATGGCCAAAAGTATTGTACCTGTCCAAAATTGTTATCAGTAACGTAACCTTTGGATTACCCAAACTCATTAATGTAATCTGATTACTTTTAGTTACTTTCCTCTTAAGAGGCATTAGAAGACAAAATGGATTCAAACACATTTGGTGAGTCGTCATAGTGGTCTTGTGGTCAAACTCACTCAGGTGGAACAAACTTATACTTGCATCTTTTTTTATGCTGAATTGAATGTCATTGAGAAAACAGAAAGGTATCATAATGTATTTTTTTCAAACATAATTTCTGAATTTAAAAGTAATCCAACTAAGTAATCATCTAGTTTTTCCAAAAGTATCTGTAATCCGATTTCAATATTTTTGCTGGTAACGTAACTTGTTACAGGTACAGTTTTTTAGGGGGGGGTAATCAGATTACACATAACAGACTACTGTAATCAGTTACTCCCCAACCCTGTCTGTAACCTACATCATTTGGACAGGAACCAGTGAAAGTGTAGGTAAACAAGTGAGAACCATACAGACTCAAACAATATGTCCACCACTGTCGTTCATTCCAGAATATCAGTCTCGTAGGTCAGTAGTTGGTAGTACGTCAGATTAGGGAAAGACGTTTCTTGGTCTTCGGCGCTACCAGCCGTTGATGCTGTCTCAACGAGGTCCAGGGTCTCCTTAAACCCAGATTGGGTATCGTACCTGAAAAACAATGGAAAAATATGAAAATACTCCAATGACAAGGCATTGGAAAATGTAGTGTAAGAAAGTTGCAGGCATGTTGATGGCTGGTGAGACAAAGAAACAGAAAATAGTAAAGAAGACAAAATGGAAGAATAGACTTAAAAACAATATTACGTTTTTTTTTTCCTTCTTCATTCGTCCACTGTTGATACAGTCCCGAAATGTTTTGCATGTCAGCAGTCAAGTTTTCAAGATATTGGACTTTAAAGAAGCAAAGTGTCACTGGCCACATAATCATGATAATGACAAATGCAGTGCAATCTGCCTTTCATTAAAGGGGAAGTTCACCTTAAATGTAGACATTTCTTTCCGACTTTGGATGAACCCACCACAGCCTGACTGTTGTAAAGTTATTTCAACCGTTTTTTAAATTTTTTTTAATTTTTTTTTTTAGAAATGTCCAGCATCCCAAGGCTAGAATATTTGAAGCAAAACAATGTTAATGGAAACGCATAGACCCCGCTATCGGTGTACTCATAAGCATGGGGAAAGACATGTGGAGCGAGGGAAAAGGATCTGTTATCTTGAAAGTGGATGCTCTTTCCCCATGCTTTTGAATGTACCGCTACCTGAGTCCATCCATTTCTATTAGCATTGCTACATGCTCTGAAAATGCTAACCAGGAAATGCTGGACGTTATTAGCTAAATAATGACCCAGTGAGCTGAAGACGTTAAAAACCAAAAAGATTACCTTTTCAACCAAAAATGTGTATTTTCAAAGTCTTTTGCTCATAGGGCAACTGTCTAAACGAATTGAGTCAAAAAAAAGAGGGACACTTTATTTTGAGTGAACTAACTCTTTAAAAAGAACATAATATATGCATCATAATTTTCTAAACCACAACCAAGACTGTATGTCATAACAATGGATAGTAGCATGAGATACAAGATACAATAAACATGACTGTCCACTAGGGAAATTTTCAGCGTGATTTACACACACAGTATGAAATAAAATTAGTAAGTTGAATGATGAAGGAAAGGATGATAAACTCACCCAAAACCTGCAGACTCTGTACATGTGGACACTGACAGGGCTCTGTGTCTATCCTGTGGTGCACTGTAGTCATAGAAAATGGTCTCTGTGTTAGCCAGACAAAATCCATTGCACCTCATGATATCTGTAAAGCAAAATATGCATAATATGTTTGAAAATATTCTGATAATGTACAATACTGGGGTCATGTTCAGTAGGGTACACCGCAGCGAAGCGCTTTGCAACAAACAAAACTAAAATCTTTGTTGTAGCATTTCCTGTGGCACCTCCTTCGTTTCGAAAGGTTCTCTTCTGTTTTGTGCCTACTGAACAAGACCCAGGTGTTGTCACAGTAATGTTTTTGCAGATGGGTGCACGAGTCACTCAGACCCGTGCCAATGCCCCTCGCTCCGGGGGTTAGCCCATCCAAGTGCTCGGGGGGCTGCTTCTTCATCGGAGAATCACGCAAACCCAGTTTCCTTCACTCCCTTAAGCATGCTAGCCAATAGCACGGTCGGTTCAGAATAACCAAGTGACTTAATGCTAAATGAGAGCTACAAAAAAAACTTGACCGTGGGGACGCAAGAATAGCTAGTAATAGCTAGCTCGCCTTGGCGAGTTAGCCAACCTGGCTAGCACGCTATGCAGCGCTAGTTTAGCTAGCCCGATCTCGAAAGATCATGTAGGACCAGATCACGGAGGTGGGACCGGACCCCTCATCAACAAGTCTGGCAAGAGAGGCAAGCAGACGACAGAGTGCACAGAAGCCAGGTTGGGCGCAGGCAGCCACCACATACCCCACGCAGACAAGACATTTTCTCCGACCACTTAATCCCTCTCCGTATCCTGCTCTTCAGGTCCCAGATGAGGTACCTGCATCCAGGATAGGAAAGTAGCCATCGGTAATTCCAAGCTTCCTCAAGAATGCTGCACGTCTTTCCACAGAGTTTGTACGCAGTACGTGCGAGTGTCACCTCAGCGTGTTCCAAACCAAGACCTTTCAGAAAAATGTTATAACTGTATGACCTGGGAACCTGATTTCAACCCCGAACCTGGCTTAGCCATAACCGTTTCAGTTGTTTTCTTAGCCATTTTACACATTGCACCAGCAAATTGAAGAATAACTAATTGTTTGTGATTAGGTACAAGTACAACCTTCCGCACACAATGTCCAGGGGGTGAGTACGCTCTACCACTATGGTAGAGTTTAGTTTGGCGCAACATAAGAAAGTCTCATTTTCCAGTTGTTTGTTTTCAGTAGCGTGTATCGTTCCCATTCACACCTAGGTGAATAATGGAATAATTGAAGAATATTAATAGAATATATTAACAGAATACCTGTGCAAGGCGGGGCTTCCAGATAGACATGGATTTCATTGGCCTTGTCAAGCTTGACTGTAGATCTTTCAACTGAAGTCGCAAGAGTGCAACTCCCCATAGTATGTTGTCAATTAAACTACACTGAACAAAAATATAAAATGCAAGATGTAAAGTGTTGGTCCCGTGTTTCATGAGCAAAAAAAAATAAAAGTCCCCAGAAATGTTCCATATGCAGAAAAAGCTTGTTTCTCTCAAATTTTGGGCACAAATTTGTTTACATCCTTGTTAAGTGAGCATTTTTCCTTTGCCAAGACAATCCATCCACCTGACAGGTGTCACATATCAAGAAGCTGATTAAACAGCATGATCATTACACAGGTGCACCTTGTACTGGGGACAATAAAAGGCCACTTTTAAAATGTACTGTTTTTCACACAACACAATGCCACGTCTCACGTTTTGACTGAGCGTGCAATTGGAATTCTGACTGCAGGAATGTCCACCAGAGCTGTTGCCGGATAATTTAATGTTCATTTCTCTACCATAAGCCTTCTCCAACGTTGTTTTAGAGAATTTGGCAGTACATCCAACCGGCTTCACAACCGCAGACTACGTGTTACCACGCCAGCTCAGGACCTCCACATCCGACTTCTTCACCAGCGGGATCGTCTAAGGAGGGGTGCTGAGAAGTATTTCTGTCTGTAATAAAGCCTATTTGTGGTTAAAAACTCATTCTGATTGGCTGGGCCTGGCTGCCAAGTGGGTGGGCCTATGCCCTCCAAGGCACACCTATGACTGCAACCCTGCCCAGTCATGTGAAATCCATAGATTATGGCCTAATGCATTTCTTTTAATTGACTGATTTCCTTTTTTGAACTTTAACTCAGTAAAATCTTTGAAATTGTTGCATGTTGCATTTATATTTTTGCTCAGTGCACTTGATGTTGCTTTAATTGGGCAGCACATTCGTTTGCCCTCCAGAAACTGGAATGTGGACTGGGAAATTAGCTAAACAATAAATCAGACACTTGTTTACAGTGAAACATGTTCATTAAATAAATTGCTAGATACATTCAGACCTGATATTGTTACTGGACTCTGGTAGTATGGCTCCATATTGTTGATGTTGTTTTCTCTTATCATCAGGTCCAGCGGAGATTGCTCAAAGAACGTAAGCACTGCTTCTGACCGTGAATACTGTGGACGAAAAGGTTGAAGATGAGAGTGGAACACAACAACCTTGGGTGAATCTCAAAAGTATTTTCCTCGATTGCTTGTTTCCTCTCTCCTCGCCACCTTCTCTAAGGAAAGGAGGAAAGTGTTGGAAGAAAATAACCCAGGAGAAAATCTCCAATGCTCTCCTCGCTTCTCTCTGAAGTTTTGAGGAGGTCGAGGAGAAAGGATGTAAGGAATCACCCCGACTTCACCCTGTCTAGGGGAAACATTTTCAGGGAATACAGCCCAAGTACATTGGGTGACCCTTTCAAGGCTCAGAAATAAATGACTTCATAAGCAATATTATTCAACATCAGAAGGGATAAGTATAAGATACAGTACCAGTCAAAATTGTGGACACACCTACTCATTCTTTATTTTTACTATTTTCTACATTGTAGAATAATGGTGAAGACATCAAAACTATGAAATAACACATACAGAATCATGTAGTAACCAAAACAGTGTTAAATAAATCAAAATATATATTGAGATTTGAGATTCTTCAAAGTAGCCACCCTTTGCCTTGATAACAGCTTTGCACACTCTTGGCATTCTCTCAACCAGCTTCACCTGGAATGCTTTTCCAACAATCTTGAAGGAGACACATAAATTGTCATTTTGAGTCGACACTGTATTATTTAATACCACGTCAACTAGTGGCCTGTTGAAATACCCAGATTGTTATTATGAAGAGACATAACCTGTTATGGCTAGGGGGCAGTATTTTCACGGCCGGATAAAAAAACGTACCCGATTTAATCTGATTATTACTCCTGCCCAGAAACTAGAATATGCATATAATTATTAGCTTTGGATAGAAAACACTCCAAAGTTCCTAAAACTGTTTGAATGGTGTCTGTGAGTATAACAGAACTCATTTGGCAGGCCAAAACCTGAGAAGATTCCATGCAGGAAGTGCCCTGTCTAACAATTTCTTGCCCTTCTTGATTATCTCCGTCCAATACAGGGGATCTCTGCTGTTACGTGACACTTCCTACGGCTCCCATGGGCTCTCAGAAGGCGGCAAAAAGCTGAATCGTGGCTTTGCAGGCTCTGGCTGAAAAAAAGTAGCGCGTTTGGATAGTGGCTGCTCACAGTACTGTGAGACTCAGGAGCGTGCCCGAGTCGACCCCATGCTTTATTTTCTTTCGTCTTTTTACCTAAACGCAGATTCCCGGTCGGAATATTATCGCTTTTTTACGAGAAAAATGGCATAAAAATTTATTTTAAACAGCGGTTGACATGCTTCGAAGTACGGTAATGGAATATTTCGAATTCTTTTGTCACGAAATGCGCCATGCTCATGACCCTTATTTACACTTCGGATAGTGTCTTGAACGCACGAACAAAACGCCGCTATTTGGATATAACAATGGATTATTTTGAACCAAACCAACATTTGTTATTGAAGTAGCAGTCCTGGGAGTGCATTCTGACGAAGAACACCAAAGGTAATCAAACTTTTCTAATAGTAAATCGGAGTTTGGTCAGGGCTAAACTTGGTGGGTGTCTAAATAGCTAGCCGTGATGGCTGGGCTATCTACTCAGAATATTGCAAAATGTGCTTTCACCGAAAAGCTATTTTAAAATCGGACACCTCGATTGCACAAAGGAGTTCTGTATCTATAATTCTTAAAATAATTGTTATGTTTTTTGTGAACGTTTATCGTGAGTAATTTAGTAAATTCACCGGAGGTTTGCGGGGGTATGCTAGTTCTGAACGTCACATGCTAATGTAAAAAGCTGTTTTTTGATATAAATATGAACTTGATTGAACAAAACATGCATGTATTGTATAACATAATGTCCTAGGTGTGTCATCTGATGAAGATCATCAAAGGTTAGTGCTGCATTTAGCTGTGGTTTAGTTTTTTGTGACATTATATGCTAGCTTGAAAAATGGGTGTCTGATTATTTCTGGCTGGGTACTCTACTGACATAATGTAATGTTTTGCTTTCGCTGTAAAGCCTTTTTGAAATCGGACAGTGTGGTTAGATAAAGGAGAGTCTTGTCTTTAAAATGCTGTAAAATAGTCATATGTTTGAAAAATTGAAGTTTTTGTATTTTTGAGGAATTTGTAATTCGCGCCACGCCTATCATTGGATATTGGAGCAGGTGTTCCGCTAGCGGAACGTCTAGATGTAAGAGGATAACTGTATATTGATATGCATTTCTAGATGTAAATAACTATAGGCCACTCTACCTTAATTGGCAAGGTGAAGACCCTCCTGAGTAGTTTTTCCACCTCCTGCAATCGAATCTCAATATCATTGGCCTCTGCAGCATCTCTTATTCGCACAAGTCCTGGTGGAGAAAAACATAGACAGGAACTATTTCAGTACAAGTCATATTTTAAAGTATATCAGAATATAAATACAGTCAAGTTATTTTAAATACCGTATTTATACTGTAGACTATATGTTTACAATTGGTATAGGCTTTCAATTATGCATTTTTAATGTCTTTGCAAGATTTTGTCCATGTAAGAACGACATGTCATCTTGATGTTTTTATATAAACGAGGTTTGTACACTTTCACATGAAGGTCAATGTAGGCTGTACAATGTAGGCTGTACTTTGAATTATTATTGTGGGCCTGTACATTTTAGGCTTATCTCCACATGAAATGATCTATTCAACTTTTCATCCACATAGGTCATAGAATAATGTAGTTCTGATTCTGTGAGTTGTTTATCATGGGTCATGTATTTATAACGGGCTACCTACCATCTAGGAGCGCTGACCGTGTAGGAGTTGCTATATCCTCTGGGAAAGCATCCATGAGTCTCTTTAGAAGGCTTCCAAGATCGCGGTCCGTTCTGTGCAAATAGAGAACGCTCCTGTCCGACAATTCGGTCCGGACTTCAATGAATTCTTCCTCTCCGCGGTGACTGATGATTCGCTGTGTGCCAACAACCCAACAGTTTTGTACAAACATGTTCATGAGCGAAGTTCCCTCAAAAGCAACAGTTGCCATTTTCACTGCTTTATTCCCATTCGATGACAGGCTATAATTGTTAGTTTGACTTCGGGGCGCCTAAATATCTGCAATTTGATTCCTTTCCCCAATCTTCATCATGCATAGGCTAACGGTCGGGGAAAGTTAATTTTTTTCTCAAACGTTTTCAGAAATATTAAGTGCCGTTTCGATTAACCTAAATGGCTTGTATGATGTCCAATTGGATCAAAATTCCACAAGTATCATACCCGCTGATGGAAGTGATTTGAAGGAGAAGGTTGCCAGGTTGGAAGTTTGCTGATTAATTATGCTCCGCTCTCGCACACCACTTGATGCTATGCAGCCGGAGATGCCCAAACCCCAAATCACACTAACGACGCAATATAGCATGATACCAAACCATCTGCAACAGCAAGTTTTGCAAACCTAGAAAACTATTTAGAGCTAAGAAAGCCAGTGATTTCAAATAAATGTTGATGTACTGGCAATTCAATTCCTGCCATTTAGTTGATGGTCCTTTCAGGCTAGTGGATGCTAGCGGAACTGGTGCTGTGTTTATTTTTAACAAAGGTGGGATAATCCAATCGGGGGATTGAGAGGTGGGATTTGCTTCACAGCACGGTGCTATGCTATGCTATGTCAATTGAGGCACAGGTTAGTCTTGTAGGCTAGGGTTGTTAACCAAGGTATGGTCAGTACACAGCACATCCAACCTGGGTTATTTTTTTTTTTATATATTTAACTATAACATTTTTATTTACAATGACAGCCTAGGAACAGTGCCTTGTTCAAAAGTAGAATGACAGATATTTACCTAGTCAGCTCTGGGATTTGATCTAGCAACCTTTTTGTTACTATCCCAAGGCTCTAACCACTATGCTACCTGACGAGTCCCACTCAAATCAGGGACTAGAGATTTGAAAAAATATATGCACTATCTAGCTAAATCTGGTGCAATTGCATGTTGTTCATGGTCCCTGAAAAATGGGCGTTGTTTGCAGATGCGGATTGGACATCTGGCAATTCTGGCAAATGCCAGATGGGCTGGACCATTTTTTGTTGGGTGGGTTGGTCAAAATTGACATACAAAAAAAAAAATGTAAAAAAAAAAATGTTTAAAACAATGAAAATATGACATGGCCAGTGGCCCATTGGCCTGTTAATTTCTCTGTTATTCTAGTCTATAATGATCCTTTAGCTGATCAGTGGGCAATGCCGGCCTGGTTTTCGAGGTCACGCAAACTCACATTCAAAGTCATATGCTGAACAAGCAAAGAGTCCTGCTCTGACTCTCACTCTGTCATCAGTTAGATTGTAAATCAATGGAAATGGTGCCTACAAACAAGTGAAGTGCATCATCCTCATGATTCCTGAAATTAAAGTGTCTGCCCTGCCCCTGTGCCTGTGCCCTCGCTGGGGCCTGCTGCTGTGATGAGTGAGCCACTCTCCTCTCCACCCATGCGCTCAAGGGAAAAATGTGTTCTCATTGTATAACATTTCAAAATGCAATTGTGTAAAAAACACAGCTTTGGAAGCTTCGTCCCCTTGTCCCTGTCGAGGAGAGGAGGGTCTCAGCATTCTGTAGGTATAATATATATTTGATATGGCTTTGAGATATTGAGCGGCGTGCACGCAAAATGCACACCAGCTATTGTGAGGGCATAGGCCTAGGGCTGGGCAATATATCAAATTAATTCGATTAATTTGAATTCACTTTTTAGCAATGTTCCAAATGCCTGTATTGCAAGAATCAAGGTTTTTATTTTTGTTCCGTTTTTGAGCGTTTGTGTCTTTTTGGTCTCGTCTCCTTCCCACTCCACAGACACCAAGCCCCTCCTCCTATGCTGTGTGCACTGTGCACCTTCCCACTCCACAGACACCAAGCCCCTCCTCCTCCTATGCTGTGTGCACTGTGCACCTTCCCACTCCACAGACACCAAGCCCCTCCTCCTCCTATGCTGTGTGCACTGTGCACCTTCCCACTCCACAGACACCAAGCCCCTCCTCCTTCTATGCTGTGTGCACTGTGCACCTTCCCACTCCACAGACACCAAGCCCCTCCTCCTCCTATGCTGTGTGCACTGTGCACCTTCCCACTCCACAGACACCAAGCCCCTCCTCCTCCTATGCTGTGTGCACTGTGCACCTTCCCACTCCACAGACACCAAGCCCCTCCTCCTCCTATGCTGTGTGCACTGTGCACCTTCCCACTCCACAGACACTAAGCCCCTCCTCCTCCTATGCTGTGTGCACTGTGCACCTTCCCACTCCACAGACACCAAGCCCCTCCTCCTCCTATGCTGTGTGCACTGTGCACCTTCCCACTCCACAGACACCAAGCCCCTCCTCCTTCTATGCTGTGTGCACTGTGCACCTTCCCACTCCACAGACACCAAGCCCCTCTTCCTGCCACTCACAACTACAAAGAGGTGAAAGATCACTTCTTCCTCATTGACAACAAGCAGTTTCAAATCGCTATTTACAGTTGAGGTTTGGTCCGACGTAATCATGTCATATGGACACCGAAACACATTGAAACATTATTTTACTGTATTAAGAGAACTTAACATTTGTAACGATACCCTTTTTATGTCTCGACTCCCAAAATGTAGAACAGAGCAGACCCTACTCAGACGGGAGTATCAATGAACATGATTGCGGAAAATTCATGCTCCGTCTTTGTCACGCCCGGCATTGCGGTACCATGTACCGCTAGCAGCATTTATGTGCTAGCGGTCTAGTCTGTGATTTATAAATGTGCAATGAGCATAAAAATATACATATGTATAAGGAATTGGCAACTCGCGCTCATTCTGAGAAATAAGTATCTTCTTATGCAGGTAGGCCACTTGATTTCAACATTTAAACAAAATGAACAAGCCATGTTGTTCAAACAGTTGGCGACGGAGAGGAGGGTGTATTCATAACAGTTCAACTGTTTTAAATATAAAGATTAGCTGGCTAATCTCCAGACAGAGGAACAGTTATAGTGGTGAGTTGTATCTCCAGACAGAGGAACAGTTATAGTGGTGAGTTGTATCTCCAGAGGAACAGTTATAGTGGTGAGTTGTATCTCCAGAGGAACAGTTATAGTGGTGAGTTGTATCTCCAGACAGAGGAACAGTTATAGTGGTGAATTGTATCTCCAGAGGAACATTTATAGTGGTGAGTTGTATCTCCAGAGGAACAGTTATAGTGGTGAGTTGTATCTCCAGAGGAACAGTTATAGTGGTGAGTTGTATCTCCAGACAGAGGAACAGTTATAGTGGTGAGTTGTATCTCCAGGGGAACAGTTATAGTGGTGAGTTGTATCTCCAGACAAAGGAACAGTTATAGTGGTGAGTTGTATCTCCAGAGGAACAGTTATAGTGGTGAGTTGTATCTCCAGACAGAGGAACAGTTATAGTGGTGAATTGTACCTCCAGAGGAACATTTATAGTGGTGAGTTGTATCTCCAGAGGAACAGTTATAGTGGTGAGTTGTATCTCCAGAGGAACAGTTATAGTGGTGAGTTGTATCTCCAGACAGAGGAACAGTTATAGTGGTGAGTTGTATCTCCAGGGGAACAGTTATAGTGGTGAGTTGTATCTCCAGACAAAGGAACAGTTATAGTGGTGAGTTGTATCTCCAGAGGAACAGTTATAGTGGTGAGTTGTATCTCCAGACAGAGGAACAGTTATAGTGGTGAGTTGTATCTCCAGAGGAACAGTTATAGTGGTGAGTTGTATCTCCAGAGGAAAAGTTATAGTGGTGAGTTGTATCTCCAGACAGAGGAACAGTTATAGTGGTGAGTTGTATCTCCAGAGGAACAGTTATAGTGGTGAGTTGTATCTCCAGACAGAGGAACAGTTATAGTGGTGAGTTGTATCTCCAGAGGAACAGTTATAGTGGTGAGTTGTATCTCCAGAGGAACAGTTATAGTGGTGAGTTGTATCTCCAGACAGAGGAACAGTTATAGTGGTGAGTTGTATCTCCAGAGGAACAGTTATAGTGGTGAGTTGTATCTCCAGAGGAACAGTTATAGTGGTGAGTTGTATCTCCAGACAGAGGAACAGTTATAGTGGTGAGTTGTATCTCCAGAGGAACAGTTATATTGGTGAGTTGTATCTCCAGTCAGAGGAACTATTATAGAGGTGAGTTGTATCTCCAGTCAGAGGAACTATTATAGAGGTGAGTTGTATCTCCAGAGGAACAGTTATAGTGGTGAGTTGTATCTCCAGAGGAACAGTTATAGTGGTGAGTTGTATCTCCAGAGGAACAGTTATAGTGGTGAGTTGTATCTCCAGAGGAACAGTTATAGTGGTGAGTTGTATCTCCAGACAGAGGAACAGTTATAGTGGTGAGTTGTATCTCCAGACAGAGGAACAGTTATAGTGGTGAGTTGTATCTCCAGACAGAGGAACAGTTATAGTGGTGAGTTGTATCTCCAGAGGAACAGTTATAGTGGTGAGTTGTATCGCCAGACAGAGGAACAGTTATAGTGGTGAGTTGTATCTCCAGACAGAGGAACAGTTATAGTGGTGAGTTGTATCTCCAGAGGAACAGTTATAGTGGTGAGTTGTATCTCCAGAGGAACAGTTATAGTGGTGAGTTGTATCGCCAGACAGAGGAACAGTTATAGTGGTGAGTTGTATCGCCAGACAGAGGAACAGTTATAGTGGTGAGTTGTATCGCCAGACAGAGGAACAGTTATAGTGGTGAGTTGTATCGCCAGACAGAGGAACAGTTATAGTGGTGAGTTGTATCTCCAGACAGAGGATCAGTTATAGGGGTGAGTTGTATCTCCAGACAGAGGATCAGTTATAGGGGTGATTTGTATCGCCAGACAGAGGAACAGTTACTGTAGAGTGGTGTCAGCACTATTGCCTGTGTCTAAGTAGGGTATGTACGGGGCTGAGTTGGCCTCTCGCACAGTGATATGGGCTAGTGTGGGTAAAATTCCATGGCCGAATTATTGTCCCAGTCCGCCCCTGTTGTTTGCACTTTGGGACTTTTCTATTGGTTCCATTGCAACAGTCAAGCATAACTAAAGAGAGCATTTGACATGATTTGCAAAAGAGTTTACATCCAAAAGCATAACGCATACAACTTCAACATAGCCTAATATACTTTACATGCAAATGAGTTCTCTGAAGCTCCCTGTGCTGAACAACAAAGACTTGAATTTCTACATGAATCTACACAGACAGACAACCATTCCCCATGCTGTGCTGATGCTGAGGTATAAATAACAGTGGTTAAAGAGAAACTTATGGAATGGGGGAAAATTCCAGCCACAGTCAGTCCCTCAACCCCACATTATTATGTAACACGACCAGCGTCCCCTTGGATACTAGCTCTAATGAGAGAGTGTGTTGGAATCGTTTCCAAATCATTTTGGCAATGGCAGCATTTCTCTCTGTTAGAAGAAGCACAGAAAACTACGGGGGAAATATTTGGTCCCCCGTGTTATTGGTTGTTTGCCATCGTTATACCAACAGTATACTATAAAACCACATAATGGTTTTGGGTACTGGTAAATCCTACCACTACTTGTACTACAACAGTACCTGGTAAACTACTGCAGTAGTACTACCACAGTACCTGGTAAACTACTGTAGTAGTACTACCACAGTACCTGGTAAACTACTGCAGTAGTACTACCACAGTACCTGGTAAACTACTACTACTGCTATTACTAGTACTACCACAGTCCCTGGTAAACTACCACTACTAGTAATTCTACCACAGTAACTGGTAAACTACTACTACTACTACTAGTACTACCACAGTACCTAGTAAACTACTACTACTGCTATTACTAGTACTACCACAGTACCTGGTAAACTACTACTACTGCTATTACTAGTACTACCACAGTCCCTGGTAAACTACTACTACTAGTAAATCTACCACAGTAACTGGTAAACTACTACTACTACTACTACTAGTAGTAATTCTACCACAGTAACTGGTAAACTACTACTACCACTAGTGCTATCACAGTACCTGGTAAACTACTACTAGTACTACCACAGTACCTGGTAAACTACTACTACTAGTACTACTAGTACTACACAGTACCTGGTAAACTATTACTACTAGTTCTACCACAGTACCTGGTAAACTACTACTAGTACTACCACAGTACCTGGTAAACTACTAGTACTAGTACTAGGTCTACCACAGTACCTGTTAAACTACTACTAGTACTACCACAGTACCTGTTAAACTACTACTACTAGTACTACTAGTACTACCACAGTACCTGGTAAACTACTACTACTAGTTCTACCACAGTACCTGGTAAACTACTACCACTAGTACTACTAGTACTACCACAGTACCTGCTATACTACTACTAGTACTACCACAGTACATGGTAAACTACTACTACTAGTACTACTAGTACTACCTCAGTACCTGGTAAACTACTACTACTAGTTCTACCACAGTACCTGGTAAACTACTACTAGTACTACCACAGTACCTGGTAAACTACTACTACTAGTACTACCACAGAACCTGGTAAACTACTAGTACTACTAGTACTACGCAGTACCTGGTAAACTATTACTACTAGTTCTACCACAGTACCTAGTAAACTACTAGTACTAGTACTAGTTCTACCACAGTACCTGGTAAACTATTACTACTAGTTCTACCACAGTACCTGGTAAACTACTACTAGTACTACCACAGTACCTGGTAAACTACTAGTACTAGTACTAGGTCTACCACAGTACCTGTTAAACTACTACTAGTACTACCACAGTACCTGTTAAACTACTACTACTAGTACTACTAGTACTACCACAGTACCTGGTAAACTACTACTACTAGTTCTACCACAGTACCTGGTAAACTACTACCACTAGTACTACTAGTACTACCACAGTACCTGCTATACTACTACTAGTACTACCACAGTACATGGTAAACTACTACTACTAGTACTACTAGTACTACCTCAGTACCTGGTAAACTACTACTACTAGTTCTACCACAGTACCTGGTAAACTACTACTAGTACTACCACAGTACCTGGTAAACTACTACTACTAGTACTACCACAGAACCTGGTAAACTACTAGTACTACTAGTACTACGCAGTACCTGGTAAACTATTACTACTAGTTCTACCACAGTACCTAGTAAACTACTAGTACTAGTACTAGTTCTACCACAGTACCTGGTAAACTACTACTAGTACTACCACAGTACCTGTTAAACTACTACTACTAGTACTACCACAGTACCTGGTAAACTACTACTACTAGTTCTACCACAGTACCTGGTAAACTACTACCACTAGTACTACTAGTACTACCACAGTACCTGCTATACTACTACTAGTACTACCACAGTACATGGTAAACTACTACTACTAGTACTACTAGTACTACCTCAGTATCTGGTAAACTACTACTACTAGTTCTACCACAGTACCTGGTAAACTACTACTAGTACTACCACAGTACCTGTTAAACTACTACTACTAGTACTACCACAGTACCTGGTAAACTACTACTACTAGTTCTACCACAGTACCTGGTAAACTACTACCACTAGTACTACTAGTACTACCACAGTACCTGCTATACTACTACTAGTACTACCACAGTACATGGTAAACTACTACTACTAGTACTACTAGTACTACCTCAGTATCTGGTAAACTACTACTACTAGTTCTACCACAGTACCTGGTAAACAACTACTAGTACTACCACAGTACCTGTTAAACTACTACTACTAGTACTACTAGTACTACCACAGTACCTGGTAAACTACTACTAGTAGTGCTACCACAGTACCTGGTAAACTACTACTCATACTACCACAGTACCTGTTAAACTACTACTAGTACTACCACAGTACTTGGTAAACTACTACAGTACTTGTACTATCACAGTACCTGTAAACTACTACTACTAGTAGTACTACCACAGTACCTGTTAAACTACTACTACTAGTACTACTAGTACTACCACAGTACTTGGTAAACTACTACAGTACTTGTACTACCACAGTACCTGTAAACTACTACTACTAGTAGTACTACCACAGTACCTGTTAAACTACTACTACTAGTACCACTAGTACTACCACAGTACATGCTATACTACTAGTAGTAGTACTGCCACAGTACCTGGTAAACTACTATTACTAGTACTACTAGTACTACCACAGTACCTGGTAAACTACTACTACTAGTACTACCACAGTACCTGTTAAACTACTACTAGTAGTACTACTAGTACTACCACAGTACCTGTTAAACTACTACTACTACTACTAGTACTACCACAGTACTTGGTAAACTACTACAGTACTTGTACTATCACAGTACCTGTAAACTACTACTACTAGTAGTACTACCACAGTACCTGTTAAACTACTACTACTAGTAGTACTACAATTCATCTTCTCCTTTCCCCCTTCTGATAACCAGGCGGCGAATCGCATCTCTGCATGTCTGTCAGACATATCAGTGTGGATGACGGATCACCAGCTCAAGCTGAACCTCGGCAAGACGGAGCTGCTCTTCCTCCCGGGGAAGGACTGCCCGTTCCATGATCTCGCCATCACGGTTGACAACTCCCTTGTGTCCTCCTCCCAGAGTGCTAAGAACCTTGGCGTGATCCTGGACAACACCCTGTCGTTCTCCACTAACATCAAGGCGGTGACCCGATCCTGTAGGTTCATGCTCTACAACATTCGCAGAGTACGACCCTGCCTCACACAGGAAGCGGCGCAGGTCCTAATCCAGGCACTTGTCATCTCCCGTCTGGATTACTGCAACTCGCTGTTGGCTGGGCTCCCTGCCTGTGCCATTAAACCCCTACAACTCATCCAGAACGCCGCAGCCCGTCTGGTGTTCAACCTTCCCAAGTTCTCTCACGTCACCCCGCTCCTCCGCTCTCTCCACTGGCTTCCAGTTGAAGCTCGCATCCGCTACAAGACCATGGTGATTGCCTACGGAGCTGTGAAGGGAACGGCACCTCCATACCTTCAGGCTCTGATCAGGCCCTACACCCAAACAAGGGCACTGCGTTCATCCACCACTGGCCTGCTGGCCCCCCTACCTCTGAGGAAGCACAGTTCCCGCTCAGCCCAGTCAAAACTGTTCGCTGCTCTGGCACCCCAATGGTGGAACAAGCTCCCTCACGACGCCAGGACAGCGGAGTCAATCACCACCTTCCGGAGACACCTGAAACCCCACCTCTTTAAGGAATACCTAGGATAGGATAAAGTAATCCTTCTAACCCCCCCCCCCCCCCCCCCCTTAAAAGATTTAGATGCACTATTGTAAAGTGGTTGTTCCACTGGATATCATAAGGTGAATGCACCATTTTGTAAGTCGCTCTGGATAAGAGCGTCTGCTAAATGACTTAAATGTAAATGTAAATGTAGTACTACTAGTACTACCACAGTACTTGGTAAACTACTACAGTACTTGTACTACCACAGTACCTGTAAACTACTACTACTAGTAGTACTACCACAGTACCTGTTAAACTACTACTACTAGTAGTACTACCACAGTACCTGGTAAACTACTATTACTAGTACTACTAGTACTACCACAGTACCTGGTAAACTACTACTACTAGTACTACCACAGTACCTGTTAAACTACTACTAGTAGTACTACTAGTACTACCACAGTACCTGTTAAACTACTACTACTACTACTAGTACTACCACAGTACTTGGTAAACTACTACAGTACTTGTACTATCACAGTACCTGTAAACTACTACTACTAGTAGTACTACCACAGTACCTGTTAAACTACTACTACTAGTACTACTAGTACTACCACAGTACTTGGTAAACTACTACAGTACTTGTACTACCACAGTACCTGTAAACTACTACTACTAGTAGTACTACCACAGTACCTGTTAAACTACTACTACTAGTACCACTAGTACTACCACAGTACATGCTGTACTACTAGTAGTAGTACTGCCACAGTACCTGGTAAACTACTATTACTAGTACTACTAGTACTACCACAGTACCTGTTAAACTAATACTAGTAGTACTACTAGTACTACCACAGTACCTGGTAAACTACTACTACTACTACTACTACTACCACAGTACTTGGTAAACTACTACAGTACTTGTACTACCACAGTACCTGGTAAACTACTACTACCACTAGTACTACCACAGTACCTGATAAAATACTACTAGTACTATCACAGTACCTGGTAAACAACTACTACTACTAGTACTACCACTGTACCTGATAAACTACTACTAGGACTACCACAGTACCTGGTAAACTACTACTACTACTACTAGTACTTCCACAGTACTTGATAAACTACTACACTAGGACTACCACAGTACCTCTGGCTTTGTCGCTCTCTTCAGGTAGAGGCTTAGAGTTTTCAGAGAAAAGTATGCACACACAGGGCAGTTATAAAAAAAGTAATGCATTTTCTAATATTTTGAATTCTGTTTATAATGTCAAAGGTACTGCTCATCTCTCTTGTAACTGTAAGCAGTGGTGTGATGGAAGGTATACACAGTTATACACCTTATAGCCACTCTTTTGATGGGCATTGGGTATACTCACTTCTTAATCCCCACGATGCGTATCAAAGTAGTGTAGTAGAGTTAGGCTATACGCCATATCAATTAATGAGGCTGATGGAACAGATCAGAACGTTTAGCTTAAAACGTTGATCAAATTTGAGGGAAAACACCATTCTAAAATGTGCGCTACACATGCGAACGGTTTTCATGGACAGAGATGGAATAAATCCATTAGGAATTTAGATGCAACCTTAAGATGCAACAACTATCACGGGTTGCTATTATGACTAGGATACTGGCTTTGGCTGGTGGCAATGAAAGAGTTCATTTGAAAAACAATAGAAAATAATTGCCTCCACGTTTCTATGGCGGGATTTTGTCAATAGGCTACTTTGAAGCTAGTAAGACATGCCTCGTATTATGAACTGTGTATCATATCTACATAGTCACTTTAACTATACATTCATGTACATACATACTACCTCAATTAGTCTGACTAACTGGTGCCCCCGCACATTGGCTACCCACGACTATCTGCATTGTGTCCAGCCACCCTCCAACCCCTCTTTTACGCTATTGCTACTCTCTGTTCGTCATATATGCATAGTCACTTTAACCATATCTACATGTACATACTACCTCAATTAGCCCGACTAACCGGTGCCTGTCTATAGCTTCCCTACTGTATGTAGCCTCTCTACTGTTATAGCCTCGCTACTGTTATTTTCACTGTCTTTTTACTGTTGTTTTTATTTCTTTACTTATTTATTGTTCACCTAATACCTATTTTTTACTTAAAACTTGCATTGTTGGTTAGGGCTTGTAAGTAAGCATTTCACTGTAAGGTCTACACCTGTTGTATTCGGCACACGTGACAAATAAACTTTGATTTGATTTGATAAAACGTCCAGGTTTCAAACAATTAAGGAACAATTAAGGAAAAATATAGCGATGCTAATGACTGGCCTAACCTTCTACTGGTAGATGGAAAGGCTTTCGCTAAAACCTTCTCAATTAAATGTTAACTACAACGTAGCCTATATGCCTACCTGGCAGAATGATATCATAATTATTTGCATCAATCCAATGGACATTTGTTTTGCAAACTCCATCTCATGTGCGCTACAGAAACACACTAACCAAACAGTGCTAAGTGCCGGACCAGTTTAATTAAAAGGTAACTACACCAAAAAATCTACATTTCTTAGATTCGATTTTTCTCAGACCTCAAAAGTGGTCTCCTGATGTGGTTTGGGCATTGTAGACTTTGAACATCCATTTTAGTTTTTTGTTTATTTATTCATAAAGCGTCACTTTGAAAGCAAAGACACAAAGCAAAGACAGGATTTTTTTTTTGACTCAGTTGACTCGTTTATCTGTTTCAATAGTAGGCCTACTATTAGTCTACTTGCACAGTACAGCTTGAGTTGGCCTGACTGTGAAAGACCAGTATGGGATTCATAATTTTAGATCATTCAGAGTGTATGTCACTGTTTGTCATAGAATTTTTCGCCGGGCAGGCAGTTTGAATTTTTGGGGGGCAAAATTTTATTATACGCACTTCTCGATGCACAACCATACCACTGAAGAGAAAGACAGAGTAAATCGGGAATGATGCAATTGGTAACTACCAATGATTTACTCCTATGTAACTACCTGGTACCAGATGTTACTTAGTGGTGCCTGCTTTGATTTAATGAATCTGAAAGAACCTTCATAGAAAATGAATAGGTTAATACTGTGTAATGACCATTTTACCATGTCATTTCTTAATAAAAGTAGTATCAAGTAGTATGTGGTGTCGTAATATAAATGTGCTTGTTTAATAAGATTCATTACATATTTACATATAAGACCAAGGTCATGTTCATTAGGCCACGCAACAGAAAAGGAAAATAAGTGTTTCTTATCGGACACGTCCCGGTAGTCCCTCCCTACATCAGTCAATTTTCTTTGGTTTGGTGCCTACTGAAAACAGCTCAAAGAAAGGCCTTTGTCAGGATTGCTGGGCCCTTCCTGCCAAGGTAGAGGATTTGGAGCGTTTGGGTGTCCTTGGTCCTAATACGGGGGACGATCTAGAGTGGTGGTGCATTACGCACGTGGCGTAGCAGCTGGTGGTCCGGCGTAGCGTACGGACAGAGGTGGCAGGGGAAAGACTCGCCTTTGAGGTGGCGCCGTGCGTGGAGGTCCAAGCTCTTTTTCTGGATGCTACAGAAAGAGAGAAAGAAAGAGAGAAAGAGAGAGAGAGTGGAGAGAGAGCAAGAAAGAGAGAGGAAGAGAGAGAGAGTGGAGAGAGAGCGAGAGCTTTCTTACAGTGAGCTAGTGTGTGGGAGACTGGTGCGGTAGACAGAGGCTGCCATTGAGGAGTAGAGAGACTTTGCAAACGATTAACATGAACTCTAAAGAGCTATTTGTGTGTGTGTGTGTGTGTGTTTGTGTGTGTATTAACCTGCTGTAGGGACACTACTGGCACCAGTAGAGCCTCTCCTGTGTGTGTGTGTGTGTGTGTGTGTGTGTGTGTGTGTGTGTGTGTGTGTGTGTGTGTGTGTGTGTGTGTGTGTGTGTGTGTGTGTGTGTGTGTGTGTGTGTGTGTGTGTGTGTGTGTGTGTGTGTGTGTGTGTGTGTGTGTGTGTGTAGTTTACCTGTGTGTAGGCTACCTGTTGTAGTACATGGCCAAGATGTTCAATCGTTCATAGATGACCAGCAGGGTAAAATAATAATAATCACTGTGGTTGTCGAGGGTGCAACAGGTCAGCACCTCAGGAGTAAATGTCAATTGGCTTTTCATAGCCGATCATTCAGAGTTCGAGACAACAGGTCCGGTAGAGAGAGAGAGTCGAAAACAGCAAGTCCGGGACAAGGTACAGTAGCACGTCCGGTGAACAGGTCAGGTTTCCATAGCCACAGGCAGAACAGTTGAACATGTTAGTTTTTTACTAGTCTCCACCGGGGGTCTTTAAAGCCAAGTACAACAATGTGACTGTGGCCCTCAAGGATGGGTTGGAAACTCTACACTCCTGGAATAGTAGGAAAACCCTTTTTAAACCAAAAGCTACTGTCGATAACTTTATTTGACCAGAGTAGGTAGCTACTTAATAATGGGGTTTCAATGCCAGACTTGGCTGCTCCCGAGCGGAGCAACGGTCTAAGGCACTGCATATCAGTGCTTGAGGCATCACTATAGACACCCTGGTTTGAATCCAGGCTGTATCACAACTAGCCGTGATTGGGAGTCCCATAGGGTAGTACACAATTGGCCCAGGGTCGTCTGGGTAGGCCGTCATTGTAAATAACAATTTGTTCTTAATTGACTTGCCTGGTTAAATAAATAACATAAAAATGCTGCTATGACCCTCTTGGTCACATGATAAGTAGTGTATAAAACGGGCACCTATTATTGGGTTCAGTAGCTTTCCAACAATCAACGACAAACACGTTTGTTCAGAAACAAACTGCGTATCTCATATTACTTGCTCTGTTGCCCAGTGCATCCCAATTCCTAAAAGAAATGTCTACAATATATTGTAAATATTGGTGTCTGCTTTCCTGCAAGTTTCTCGATGGGGCCTGGCCCCACTTTAGGAAAATATCTAGGAAAAACAATGCATTCTACTAAATATTGTGTTTTTTTATGTACATATCATGTCAGTGGAATGGAACATTGGCCTATATGGGATGAACATTCCAGTCTTCAACCCCATGGCATATTATGTAACCTCACTGGTGTTACCATGGCCACACAGCTCTCAAAGCACTTGCTGAGACAGAATGTGTGGGAAAGGTTCTGTAATAAAATTGGGCCACAGCGACATTCCTCCTCCCCCCCCCTTTGGTAAGAACCAGCAAACAATGGGAAAATGTTTGAGGGTCCAGTTACTCCTCCGACGGTGTTCACTGGTTTTTGCATGTCCAGCTTTTCTGTAAAAAAATTAATAAAACTACATTAAACGTCTAACACTTATAATTTGTTAAACAGACATGTCTGATATCTACAAGCCACACACACAGTAATGTGCCTTACTACTACACATGTCATGAATAACACTAGTACCAGTGAGTGTGTGTGTGTGTGTGTGTGTGTGTGTGTGTGTGTGTGTGTGTGTGTATATGTGTATCACTCTGGATAAGAGCTTCTGCTAAATTACACAAAATGTAAAAATGTGTGTGTACGTGTATGTATCCTTGTGCTGACTACAGTACCAGTTACTGTAGGATGATTGGACATGGTCTGAAAACATGACCTGTGTGAACACGGAGGTGCTGTACCAGTGAGGCCTTGAGCCGGGTGCTTGAAGCGGCAATGGGGACACTCAACGTAGCTTGTTGCATGTCCATGTGGTGGACAACTTCCTGTCATGGCTCATTGAGATGTATTCATAACATGGTCATACTTTAAATGAACTCCAAATGATGAAGGCTTTTTAAGCACTACTGTACATCAATGCTTCACCAATTGTGTATAGATAGATTAGGCCTAAAAGGTTATAGTTTTGTATACCATGGGTTTTTCTCTATGTACGCCTCTCTCAACACTGTAGCGTTTACTTGATATGTGCTCCCATTATATCACCAGATGGTCCTACAGTGTGTTACGTGTCATTCCGGTTGAGTTTTACAGACCATTTTTTTGTGACAAATTTTATTTTTGAAAGTGTATACTGTATGGTCTGACAAAATCAAAAGACGAGTCAACAGACAAAGCATCTGTAATAGGCTTGAGGTTTGAGGGCCATAAAGGTCATAAAAGTCCTGTGTGGCTCAGTTGGTAGAGCATTGCACTTGCAATGCCAGGGCTGTGGGTTTGATTCCCACGGGGGAACAGTACGAATGAAAAAAAATGTATGCACTCACACAACTGTAAGTTGTTGCTCTTGTAATGATCTTCCACAAAAAAAACTGAACTCTGACCCCTTGTGGTAAAATTGGTTACTGACACCTCTGAGTGACTGACTACCTGTTGCAAAGGGAGCAGCAGAACTCTTTTCTGCCCCTCCTCTACGTTCCTTCTTCTTGTCTGCTTCAGCCTCCTCTTCTTCCTCGGTTGGGACCACTTTTCTGGCTCCACTCCTTGTCGGTCTTGTGGGTAATTGCTTTCGTGGGTGAACTTCCTTGAAGCGCGCCTTTGAGTTGGAGAAGGGTACGTTAAATTGGCAATCTGCAGTTCAAACAACAAATCGGATACCCTGCCATTGTTTTGGTAAACAGCTGAGGGATGAATGGGAGAAATATAACCAATCTCAAATTCATGAGCAGAGCCATTAATGCAAGGACTGACCACTCATTACATTAAATATATGGTTAAAAAAGAATTTGGCTATAAAATGTTTGTTTACAATTACATTGTCTACAAAAAAAATGGGAAATAAAAATTGTTGGTTGTTGATTGGATATGACAGATGCTAAGCTCATGAGGCATTTTTATAAATTATATTCTTTAAGAATCAATGGGTATATTACTACCTTAAAAGTCCAAAATGGAAGTACCAATCGCAGATTGCCCCTTTAATATTCAAAAACGTATGGTTGATATAATTAACTGACTCAACTGTGTTCAAACACCAACTTGTGAAAATTAATCAGAATAGATTTGATACAGTAGCTAACAGGAGCCCTGTTCAAATTATTTAGAAGTGCATCTTTCCTGAAAGCCATGTGGTGGAGCCCTTGTGTCGTCTAATCAGTGATGACTTCACAGAAGGATTTTTACTGAATTCAAATAGGGCCTATGTCCAGACCAAATGCTTATAAATATTTTGGGTGCACACAATGAGAAGGTTGGTTTGGTGCTTTGGGGATATGGTGCAGGGAGGGGCTATGGTGCAGGGAGGGAACAAGTAAACCACCTAGACAACATCGGTACTCAGTCCACCCGCGTCTGTCAGTCAGTCTGTCCCCAAAGGCTTTAAGTTCTGAAAGAATATGTTTGTGCAGCAGAGCCGGTAGAGAGACATGGGACAAGGGGGTAAAACTAAAACATTTATAGAATCTATATTAGTGTAAATGTATATGTGTTCCTCTGAACAATGTCAGGTGGAATATAGACAGTGGGGTAGAATTGGGATGAAACTGGTGCAGGCTCTCAGCACTGTAGTGACAGTGTAGGCACATGAAGCATTGTTGAGGTCTCCGCTGTCGACTGTGGTGCCTCCGCTTGTAGGCATCCTTTGACACTACGGAACCTCCGAGGGACAAACCTGTCAGGAATGGGGCCTGGAGCCCCTCTCCCACACGTCACCTTCTCTCCCACCCGCCGCCTCCTCCTCTTCCCATGGGCCCTCCAGTGGCGCTCCATCTCCTCCAGCCGGCTGAATGCACTTGGAAGCCCCAATCCCCATCGTGGCATTTCAGGTGGCCCTCAAGCAAGTGTTTGGAGGTCAGTGTGGAGCGGCAGAGGACGCAGAACAGTTTTCTTAACTGCTTGGGGCTGTGAAGAGGTGGTGACTGCTGCTCCTGGGGCTGGAGCACTTTGTCATCCAGGGAGGTGTCCGACTCCATGCCCTTTTGTCCGATGGGAGTTGAGGCAAGTTGGGTACGCACTCGGCCTGAGAGGCCCTTGTTGGCTGTGGAGATGCGAAAGAGGCCCTGGTCATGACGTGAGCTGACTGGGCCATTTATTCATCCTTGGCCTCAGGCTCATTCACCACCACCGAGCCAATTGGACAGGACAGGTTGATGGAGCCGGCAGCGTCCAATAGGAACACGCTCTCCTTACTAGTCCACCATTCTATCCTCTTGACCATAATTTTCACTGTATCTGAAACAGAAGTCCCCCCCCTCCCCCCCTAGAAAACATTTATTTTACCTCACAGGTCTATGCAACGTGTAGGCTCATATCCGAGTTGGAGCTCAGGGCCATGTCACATGACCCGGGATTGATATTGGGCAGTATGCCATACATGGACAGCATGAAGGACATGTGCTCCAAGCCCATATGATCTATCTGGTCATCATCAGCATCCTTTGAGCCAGAATGGAGGTCATCCTCCAGGTTTTAGCTTTGGGAGCCATTTTGGACCAGTTCAACTCCAATCCCTACATCCACCTCTAGGCCATGGACCTTCTCAAGACAGGGTCTCCTAAGTCGTGCCTCTCCAGTATGTGTGTGTGGATGCTGGTGAACTGGCACACTCTGCAGCTGTACACGTTGACCAGGTCTTATTAGCATGGGCAGGACTTCCAATTTTATTGTGATGTGGAACAGGAGACATTAGCCAGAGTCAGGGCAGCAAAACTGCAGTGAGAGGATAAACAGCGTCAAGCAGGGAAACAGGTACAGCAGGGTAACAGGATCTTGAATAATAATGGCTAGAAGCATAAACTGACTGAGCAGAGATTAGGATCTGGCAGAGTGGAAGTGGCAGAACTGAGTACTTGTAGAGGCAGGAGCAGATGTGACAGTACCCCCCCCCCCCCCCCCCCCCCCCCCCCCACGGGCGCCACTTGGCACACAACCCGGCTTGTTAGGGTGTAAGGTGTAAGGTATGGAAATCCTTTTGACCTGGAGTGTAGACTGGAGCTGAAGCACGGCAACGGTTAGCTTGGGATTGGGTCCTGGCGGAGGCACGAAGAACAGACCAGTCCTTCCTCCAGGTGCAATGACAATGGCGCCTGTGGACTGAGTTACCATTAGATGGAGGAAGGCCAGTGACGAAGTCCTGAGCTAGGTGTGACCAGGGGCAACTGGGTATGGGAAGAGGGCGAAGCCGTCCGGACGTAGGTTTGATGGAGGTTTTGTTCCGGGCACAGACCGAGCAAGCTGAGATGAATTCCAGAGTGTCTCTCTCCATGGTGGGCCACCAAAATCACTGCCGCAGGAAGGCGACAGTCCAGTTCATACCAGGGTGACAGGTGAGGTGAGTAGCATGAACCCACTGAAGAATTTCAGAGCAAACTGAATCTGGCACAAACAGAGCCTTACAAGGACCGTTTCCTGGATCAGGCTGGTTCAGCTGAGGCTGACGAACACGGGACACGATCTCCCAGGAGACAGCAGCAATGATGCAGGAGAATGGCTTAATGGTTTCTGGCTTGGTACCTGTGTTGTCTGCGGTGAACTGACGGGAGAAGGCGTCTGGCTTGGTATTCTTAGATCTGGGGCGAGAAAGGTTATACAACCTGCTACTGGGGAGGGGAGCTCCAGGCTAGAGGTCAATAGCACAATCGTACGAGCGATGAGGCGGCTGAGACGGGGTGTGGTGCTTACTGAACACAGGAGCTAAACTGTGATACACTGGAGGAACAGAAGACAGGTCCGGGGGTTCTGGAATGGACTGGGGTGCAGACAAGGCAGGTGGAAGGACAGAATGTAGACAATTGGAATGGCAAAATGTACTCCAAGTAGTAACCCAATCAATCTGGTCCAATCAATCTGTGGGTTGTGTAGTTTTAACCATGGATGGCCCAGAACCAGAGGAGAATAGGGACTGTCGATTATGTGGAAACGTATCTCTTCTTGGTGATTGCCAGAGAGAAGCAGGATGACTGGAACTGTTCTCACAGACACGGGAGAGAAGCTTACCATTGAGAACATAGGCATCGAGAGGGGAATTAAGTGGAACAGTGTCCAGGTCCAACTGGTTGACAACACCTCGGTCCAGAAAGCTCTCGTCGGCAACCGGAATCTATAAGAGCAGCTAGAGGAAAAGCCTGACTCTGCCACACAAGGTTGGCCTCTAACAGGGGTCTCGGGGAAGATGGGCAGGCGATTTGACCCAATAGTATTTTCCCCATATCACCCGAGCCTCTTCTTACTGGACGCAGGGAACAAGTGGAAATCAGGTGACCAACCTGGCCACAGTATAGACAGCTCCTAGTATCGACACGTCGCTGCCTCTCCTCTGGAGATAGATGGGTCCGGCCGAGCTGCATGGGTTCAGGTTCAGAACATGCCTGGAGTTGGGATACAGTCGGAGGAGAATAACAAGGCACTGAAGCAGATGTTAAGGAATTTGCAACCTTAACTAGCTTCTCTCTCCGACGCTCCCGGAGACAGTTGTCAATGCGGATAGTGAGAGAAATGACTTCATCAAGATCATCCCTGGACACCAACTCGTCCTTTAGTGTCTTAGTGAGTGAGTTCCGGAATGCTCCCTGAAGAGCCTCCTCATCCCAGCCGCTCTCTGCGGCGGGAGTGCGGAACTCACATGCCATTTCAGCAACACTCTGGGAGCCTTGACGTCGTTTAGCAGCGTCCTTTCTGCAAACCGGGTGGTCGAAAAACCTTAATCTCCTCTGTAAATCTACTATAGGAGAAGCAAATGGGTGACTATATCTCCCACACAGCAGTGGCCCAGGAAAGCGCTGCTCCACAGAGGCAACCAATCAAAAACTAAATCTTGGCTCGTTCACTAGCATAAGAGTTGGGCTGTTGCTCAAATACTAGTGAACATTGTACCAAAAAAGGCTCTGCAGGTTCCAAGATTACTATCGTAGCACTTTGGAGTAGGAACAAACGGAGGAGGGACAGGTTGTGAGCTTTGGGCGAAGGTTTGATTCTGTAGGACAGACAGGTTCCGTGAAAACTCATTGATAAAACCCTTCTGGAGACTAAGAGCTTGGTCATGTTGATCTGACTCCAGCCTCCAACCACAGAAAGGGAGGGAGGGAGGGAGGGAGGGAGGGGGAGAGAGAGAGAGAGAGAGAGAGAGAGAGAGAGAGAGAGAGAGAGAGAGAGAGAGAGAGAGAGAGAGAGAGAGAGAGTACTGGAGGAATGGCTGCAGGTCAAGCAGACACTGGATGACCACTAGGGGGTGTGGCAGGAGCAGATGTGACACTTCAAAATGGAGATTGCCTCGATGACGCTGCCCAAGCGCTCACAGACGCCATAAAGGGAATTACATAGGGATGCTTTCTCTATCATTCTCTATGGACAGTCTAGACAGCGTTGCCCATGCGCTCACAGACGTCATAATGGGAACTACATAGGGATGCTTTCTCTATCATTCTCTATGGACAGTCTAGACAGCGTTGCCCATGAGCTCACAGACGTCATAATAGGAACTACACAGGGATACTTTCTCTATCATTCTCTATGGGCAGTCTAAACAGGGCAGGTGAGTGCAGGTAGGGTAGACAGAGCAGGTGAGTTCAGGTAGGGTAGACAGAGCAGGTGAGTTCAGGTAGGGTAGACAGAGCAGGTGAGTTCAGGTAGGGTAGACAGAGCAGGTGAGTTCAGGTAGGCTAGACAGAGCAGGTGAGTTCAGGTAGGGTAGACAGAGCAGGTGAGTATAGGTAGGGTAGACAGAGCAGGTGAGTTCAGGTAGGGTAGACAGAGCAGGTGAGTTCAGGTAGGGTAGACAGAGCAGGTGAGTTCAGGTAGGGTAGACAGAGCAGGTGAGTGCAGGTAGGGTGGACAGAGCAGGTGAGTGCAGGTAGGGTAGACAGAGCAGGTGAGTGCAGGTAGGGTAGACAGAGCAGGTAAGTTCAGGTAGGGTAGACAGAGCAGGTGAGTGCAGGTAGGGTAGACAGAGCAGGTAAGTTCAGGTAGGGTAGACAGAGCAGGTGAGTACAGGTAGGGTAGACAGAGCAGGTGAGTTCAGGTAGGGTATACAGAGCAGGTGAGTGCAGGTAGGGTAGACAGAGCAAGTGAGTGCAGGTAGGGTAGACAGAGCAGGTGAGTTCAGGTAGGGTAGACAGAGCAGGTGAGTACAGGTAGGGTAGACAGAGCAGGTGAGTACAGGTAGAGTACACAGAGCAGGTGAGTTCAGGTAGGGTAAACAGAGCAGGTGAGTACAGGTAGGGTAGACAGAGAAGGTGAGTTCAGGTAGGGTAGACAGAGCAGGTGAGTGCAGGTAGGGTAGACAGAGCAGGTGAGTGCAGGTAGGGTAGACAGAGCAGGTGAGTTCAGGTAGGGTAGACAGAGCAGGTGAGTACAGGTAGGGTAGACAGAGCAGGTGAGTACAGGTAGAGTACACAGAGCAGGTGAGTTCAGGTAGGGTAAACAGAGCAGGTGAGTACAGGTAGGGTAGACAGAGCAGGTGAGTGCAGGTAGGGTAAACAGAGCAGGTGAGTGCAGGTAGGGTAGACAGAGCAGGTGAGTTCAGGTAGGGTTGACAGAGCAGGTGAGTACAGGTAGGGTAGACAGAGCAGGTGAGTACAGGTAGGGTAGACAGAGCAGGTGAGTTCAGGTAGAGTAGACAGAGCAGGTGAGTGCAGGTAGGGTTGACAGAGCAGGTGAGTTCAGGTAGAGTAGACAGAGCAGGTGAGTACAGGTAGGGTAGACAGAGCAGGTGAGTTCAGGTAGAGTAGACAGAGCAAGTGTTTTGTGATTGCAGCCTTATTCCACTTTATGTTAATATATTAACGTTTGCAAATACACCCAGTGTATTTATGCAAATGAGGAGCAAATAATTGTCTTTATTTTAACGAAGAAAGAAAATGAAATTCCTGATAAAATAAGAACATTTATATATGAGTGCACTGTAAGAACAAATTGTGATGTTTGACAATAAATATAATACCTGAATTCACACCAAAATCCCTGTACTCATTATTTGTCTGCGGCAGTAAAATGTTTTATATGCTACAACTCACACAAAATGGGTGGTTCGAGTCCTGAATGCTGATTGGCTGAAATATGTAAGCAATAATGCCTTACGGGGTGTGGTATATGGCCAATATACCACGGCTAAGGGCTGTTCTTAAGCACGACACAGGGCGGAGTGCCTGGATACAGTCCTTAGCCGTGGTATATTGGCCATATACAACAAACCCCAGAGGTGCCTTATTGCTATTATTTACTGGTTACCAACGTAATTAGAGGTGTAAAAATAATTGTTTTTGTCATACCCGTGGTATACGGTCTGATATACCACGGATTTCAGCCATTCAGCCTTCAGGACTTGAACCACTCAGTTTATAACAGATCATATACCAAGGGTATCCTCTAATTACGTTATAACCAGTTTATAATAGCAATAATGCACCTTCGGGGTTTGTGCTATACTGTATGGCCAATATGCACGGCTAAGGGCTGTAAACACTGAATGTGCTGGAATATACCATTTTTCTAAAAATGGTTTATCTACTCACCACTAACATTACATTTGTTAAAACATCTTGTCAGTCATCACCAGAAGTTTCAGGTAGCTAGCTAGCCAGCTAATGTTAACATAGACTTACAGTCCATAGCTTGTTAGACTATCCGACAATGATGTCCCCGTTATGTCAGCCATGAGTACATGCGTACAGTATGAAATGTAAACACATCCGATTCCGAAACAAACTGGATCCAAGCATACAAATGAGCCAACCCATGCTGACCTTTTAGGGACCACTGTCAATAGTATGCTTAGTTTCTGTGCAGTAAATTACTTATTGTCTTATTGAAACATTTTATGTAATAAGTCAGCGTATAATAGTTTGTAAAATCAAAGTATACGCAAAAAGAAGATTCATTATTTCGAAATCTCATATAGGGGATACAAACAAAAAAACTTTAAAGACAACGCTTTTGTTTGTCTCGCTTTCCTATCCATTGCGCATGTCCAAAGTAAACGATGGGCGGATTCGATTACGCTGAACTCCGGGGCACCGAGTAGGAGCTCCTTCAACTCGAAAAGTAATCTGTGTCGCTCGCTCATTTTATCAACAAAGTAACATAGTGCATCGTCAAGAAACATAAAACATATATTTTCCATACATTTTGGGGGGAATTTCCCATGCAATCAATTTTGCGTGGGAAAACACAGAGTCCTACTAATTACAACACGTGCTAAATTACAACATATTTGTTTTTAGCCGACTTCGTCATGGGCATTGAACGGGGCACCTGCCTCACGCCCGGGAGGCAGCCAGTTCCACATCGAATGCAACCAACTTTTAACTAATGCGAAACACGCAAACACGGGCGCCTGGACGAGATTAATCGAATCCCCTCACTGAAAATGGCTGCCGTTGACTTTATAATGTTAACTGGTGACAGCGAGAAAAAACAAGCGTAAGCAATTTTTTTTGATTGTGTTTTAGGTAGCTATAATGTATAGTTTTTCATATGGGTTATTCTGCGCATGGTCATAACCAGTTATTGTTTAAAAAAAAAAAATCGTGTTATATACGCGTCGTTAGCCAGAGCCTGTATCGCTTCTAGCTAGCTAGCTAGCTAGCTTACAAGCCTATGTCATAGTAATGCAACTCGGATAAATACTGGACAAGGTTAGCCAAGACCCCCAGCCGTTTACTATATTCAAGAGCTAGATCATCTGATTCAACTTGCCAATCCTCAAGCCCCTGACTAGCTAATTTAATCAGTTGGGCTTGTTTAAACTGCAACAAAATTGTGTAACGACTGGGGGGTCCCCAAGGAAAGGTCTGAGAAACACTCAAGTTGCACAACTAGTTGTTGTAGAATAAACCAGCAATAGTTGTCAAATGAACCGATTATCATGGAGCATTCCAGTTGATTAATTATTACATTACTCCTTCCCATATCCTGTCGTGTGCAGGGGAGAGAAAGCAGAGAGTGGCAATGAAGAGGAAAACCAGGACCTGTCAGAGGAGGAAGGAGGCACCAGGAAGGCAGACGCCAGTTCGTCGAAGCGCATGGTCGCCGCGACCTCAGCCAAGACCAAGAAAAAGAAACACAGGCACCGCAGCAAACACAAGAGACACAAGCAGTCTTCACCTCAGGACAAGGAGCGACGCCACAAGCACCGGCACAAGCGCAAAAAGCACAAGCGTAAAGACAGCCCCTTGACTGACGGCTTCCCCACCGGTGGCGACAACAACGCTTTCCCATACTCTTCCTCCGCCAAGCCGCCGAGACTGGAAGACGATGAGATGGCGCTTCTGGAGGAGCTGGAGAAACAGAGGGCCCTGATCCAAGCCGAGCTGGACAGTGAACTGACTGAGGGGGGCAGGGGGGTACAGTCGGGCATGGGGCTCATACTCCAGGGATACCACTCTGGGGAGGAGGAGGATGGGGAGATTCAGGGGGAGAGGATGTGCAACGGGCAGCACTTGCGGAGAGGGGCAACGGGGCCCGTGGCTGGCTCAGGCTCGCAGACTGCTAAAGACACCGGTAGAGTCCAGCGAGAGTCGACAGATGCCGGCAAAGCTAAGCAGAACAATCCCAATAAAAACGGCAGGAAGAGAAAGATGGACGGCAAGACCAAGGATCAGATGAGAGGACTGAGCACGTCCAGGGATAGAGACAACAGGAGACATTCCAGGAGTGCAGATTGCTTCAAGGAAAGGGCACGGGTATCCAAGTCTCCTCCTGGCACTAGCAAGCCTTCCCTGCCGGCTCAAAGCAGAGAGGCCCAAAACCAGGACAAACACAAGAAGCCGATCAAGTCCCCCGCCAAGGATGCTTCCTCTGGGAATGAGAACTGCTCTCCTGGCCTACGAAGGAGGCCGCCAGGCCCCGCCTCCCAGCTGCAGCGCAGCAAGTCCCCATCACAGTGCCGGGACCCCCGGGCCTCCTCCGAAGCCGAGCGACGGGCCAGGTCACCGCCACCACCCAGAGGGGGCCACCCAAGCTCCCCGGAGAGTCAAAGGAGAGAGGTGGACCGACTGAGACTCTCACCTGGCAGGTCAGAACATTGTTTGGCCTCATGTCGATTCCCCCCCCCCACACACACACACACACACACACACACACACACACACACACACACACACACACACACACACACACACACACACACACACACACACCACATCACAACAACAAAAAAATCATCCAAGTTGATGAGTTAAGAAATGTGGCCTTTTGTGTTTAATACAGATAAACAGGCAATTTTGTTTTCAAGGAGGAGATGCATCTTCTCACAACCATGTAAAGGCTCCACAAATTAATTTACTGGTAACATTGTGACAAACCATTAGGTTCGGGTTGTCACTCTCCCGTTGGGATAGACCATGAGCATTGGGGGGGTTGTATTCATTAGTTCACACTGTAGCGAAACGGTTTACAATGAATAGTAGTGTTTCTTATGGGGCAAATGTAGCTTAGTCCCTTTCCGTTTCAGCTGGTTGCTTCCGTTTGGTTTCTAGTGAATACGATGGTGTTAGACACCACACCGAGGATGGTTAAGGAGCCGAGCTCACATTTTAAAACTACATCTCAGTTAAAATAATAATAAGATATTATATCGTCACATACACCGGATAGATGCAGTGAAATGTGTTGTTTTACAGGGTCAGCCGTAGCAGTGTGATAGATGCAGTGAAATGTGTTGTTTTACAGGGTCAGCCGTAGCAGTGTGATAGATGCAGTGAAATGTGTTGTTTTAAAGGGTCAGCCTCAGTAGTACAGCGCCCCTGGAGCAAATTAGGGTTAAGTTCTATGCTCAAGGGCACCTCGACAGATCTTTCACCTTGTCTACTCGGGTATTCGAAATGGTGACTTTTCAGTTACTAGCCCAACGCTCTAATTGCAAGTAGACAGCTGCTTTATCCAGTATTTTATTTGATTTATTTAACCTTTATTTAACTAGGCAAGTCGGTTAAGAACAAATTCTTATTTACAATGACAGCCTACCAAAAGGCCTCCTGCGGGGATGGGGGCCTGGGATTAATAATAAAAATACAATAAAAATATAGGGCAAAACACACATCACAACACTACATAAAGAGAGACCTAAGACAACAACATAACACAGCATGGTAGCAACATGACATGGTAGCAGCACAAAAACATGGTACAAACATTATTGGGCAAAGTCAACAGCACAAAGGTCAAGAAGGTAGAGACAACAATACATCATACAAAGCAGCCACAACTGTCAGTAAGCGTGTCCATGATTGAATCTTTGTAAGGGTCTATCAGCAGAATCTGAAGCAGATAAAAGCCACGAAGAAGAAAGGAGTGTTGACGTAAGACCAGCACTTAATTGCCACGTGGAAGATGGCATGTGTCATCATGCCGCAATATTCCCATCCACACATAGTCCAGTTTACTTCACCCACACATTGAATTCGTGTCCAAATTAAATCACCCCCCCCCCCCCCCCTTTTTTAGGTAATACATGGAGAACATTGAATGTGTAACCCCTTGTCCTGTTGCTGCGTGACCTTCAGGATTCGGAGCCAGGACGAGGCAGGGGGCCGCAGGGATGCCAGCGCAGCTCTAGGTGCCCGGCGACGGCTTAGCCGCTCACCATTCAGGAGGAGGTGTTGCTCTCCCAGGAGACGCAGCAGGTCTCCATTCAGAAGGAGGTGGGTGGAGGTACTTTTGTCCCCATATGTCTGATAACTGTACTATCCCCACCTGTGTTGTGTGTATATGTCTGATAACTGTACTATCCCCACCTGTGTTGTGTGTATATGTCTGATAACTGTACTATCCCCACCTGTGTTGTGTGTATATGTCTGATAACTGTACTATCCCCACCTGTGTTGTGTGTATATGTCTGATAACTGTACTGGCCGCACCTGTGTTGTGTATATGTCTGTGAGAGTCTAAAAATACACAAGTCATTCTATCCCAATTCTCTGTCCGATGGTCTACTTAGACCGAAACGTCATTCTTTATTTTAATCTTTACTTACACAAAAAAAAAAAAATATATATATATATATATAATATATATATATATTAAATAAATAAATATATATTAAATAAATAAATATATATATATTAAATAAATAAATATTAAATAAATAAATAATGGGGAGTGTTGCAATTTGCCTATTTTGAGGTTATCGTAGTTCTTCTAATTGTATTGTCACGTAACCGGATAGGTGCAGTGAAGTGTTGTTTTACAGGATCAGTTCAGTGAAATGTGTTGTTTTACAGGATCAGTTCAGTGAAATGTGTCGTTTTACAGGATCAGTTCAGTGAAATGTGTCGTTTTACCAGGATCAGTTCAGTGAAATGTGATGTTTTACAGGATCAGCCATAGTAGTACGACGCCCCTGGAGCAAGTTAGGGTTAAGGGCCTTGCTCAAGGGCACATTGACAGATTGTTCACCTTGTTGGCTCGGGGATTCGCACCAGCTACCATTCGGTTACTGGCCCAACGCTCTAACCGCTAGTTTACCTGCCGCCCTATCATGTTTTTCTTCAAGATTCAATAGTTTATACTGTGCATTCGGAAAGTATTCAGACCCATTGACTTTTTCCACATCTTGTTACGTTACAGCCTTATTCTACAATTAATAAAATACAAATGATCAATCTACACACAATACCCCATAATGACAAAGCAAAAACAGGTTTTTAGAAATGTTTGCACATTTATATAAATATTCAGACCCTTACACTCAGTATTTTGTTGAAGCACCTTTGGCAGCGATTACATCCTCAAATCTTCTTGGGTATGATGCTACAACCTTGGCACACCCCTGTTTCTCTCATTCTTCTCTGCAGATCCTCTCAAGCTTTGTCAGGTTGGATGGGGAGTGTCGTTGCACAGCTATTTTCAGGTCTCTCCATAGATGTTCAATTGGGTTCAAGTCCAGGCAGTGCCTGGGCTCAAGGACATTCGGAGACTTGTCCTGAAGCCACCTGTTCCAGAGAGCTTTTCATCAAGGATGTCTCTGTATGTTGCTCTGTTCGTCTTTCCCTCAATCCTGGCTAGTCTCCCAGTCCCTCCCGCTGAAAAACATCCCCACAGCATGATGCTGCCACCACAATGCTTCACCGTAGGGATGGTGCCTGGTTTCCTCCAGACGTGATGCTTGGCATTCAGGCCAAATAATTCAATCTTGGTTTCATCAGACCAGAGAATCTTGTTTCTCATGGTCTTAAGAGTCCTTTAGGTGCCTTTTGACAAACTCCAAGCGGGATGTCCTGTGCCTCTTACTGAGGAGTGGCTTCCGTCTGGCCACTCTACCATAAAGACCTGATTGGTGGAGTGCTGCAGAGATGGTTGTCCTTCTGGAATGTTCTACTATCTCCACAGAGGAACTCTGGAGCTCTGTCAGAGTGACCATCGGGTTCTTGGTCACCTCCCTGACCAAGGCCCTTCTCCCCTGATTTCTCAGTTTGGCCAGGTGACCGGCTCTAGGAAGAGTCTTGGTGGTTCCAAACTTTTTCCTTTTAAGAATGATGGAGGCCACTGTGTTCTGAGGGACCTTCAATGTTGCAGAAATTGTTTGGTACCCTTCCCCAGATCTGTGCCTTGACACAATCCTGTCTCGGAGCTCTACAGACAATTCCTTCGACCTCATTGGATTGGTTTTTGCTCTGACATGCACTGTCAACTGTGGGACCTTGTATATTTGTACCAGTCAAAAGTTTGAACACACTCATTCCAGAGTTTATCTTTATTTTTACAGTTTTCTACATTGTAGAATAATAGTGAAGACATCAACTATGAAATAACACATAGATTTTTTACATTTTTTATTTTACCTTTTATTTAACTAGGCAAGTCAGTTAAGAACAAATTCTTATTTTCAATGACGGCCTAGGAACAGTGGGTTAACTGCCTTGTTCAGGGGCAGAACGACAGATTTGTACCTTGTCAGCTCGGGGATTCGAACTTGCAACCTTTCGGTTACTAGGCTACCCTGCCACCAGGGAGTGTTAAACAAATAAAATATATATTTTTAATTATTTTTTATTACTTTACCCCTTTTTCTCCCCAATTTCGTGGTATCCAATTGTCCCATCGCTGCAACTCCCGTATGGACTCGGGGGAGGCGAAGGTCGAGAGCCGTACGTCCTCCGAAACACAACCCAGCCAAGCCGCACTTTATATTTACGGTTCTTTAAAGTAGCCACCCTTTGCCTAGATGACAGCTTTGCACACTCTTGGCATTCTCTCAACCAGCTTCATGAGGTAGTCACCTGGAATGCATTTCAATTAACATGTGTCTTGTTAATTTGTGGAATTTCTTTCCTTCTTAATGTGTTTGAGCCTATCAGTTGTGTTGGGACAAGGTAGGGGGGTATACAGAAGATAGCCCTATTTGGTAAAAGTACCAAGTCCATATTATGGCAAGAACAGCTCAAAAAAGCAAAGAGAAACAACAGTCCATCATTACTTTAAGACATGAAGGTCAGTCAATACGGAAAAAGCCAATAACTTTTAAAGTTTCTTCAAGTGCAGTCGCAAAAACCATCAAGCGCTATGATGAAACTAGCTCTCATGAGGACCGCCACAGGAAAGGAAGACCCAGAGTTACCTCTGTTGCAGAGGACAAGTTAATTTATACTTACCAGCCTCAGAAATCGGCAATTAACTGCACCTCAGATTGCAGCCCAAATAAATGCTTCACAGAGTTCAAGTAACAGACACATCTCAACATCAACTGTTCAGAGGAGACTGCGTGAATCAGGGCTTCATGGTCGAATTGCTGCAAAGAAACCACTACTAAAGGACACCAATAAGAAGAAGAGACTTGCTTGGGCCAAAAAAACACAAGCAATGGATATTATGGCAGTAGAAATCTGTTCTTTGGTCTGATGAGTCCAAATTTGCCATTTTTGGTTCCAACCGCCTTGTCCACCACTTGGTGTTTTAGAATTCAAGGCACACTTAACCAGCATGGCTACCATAGCATTCTGCAGCGATACGCCATCCAATCTGGTTTGCGCTTGGTGAAACTATATCATTTGTTTTTCAGCAGTACAATGACCCAAAACACACCTCCAGGCTGTGTAAGGGCTATTTGACCAAGAAGGATTGCTGCATCGGATTACCTGGCCTCCACAATCACCCGACCTCAACCCAATTGAGATGGTTTGGGATGAGTTGGACCGCAGAGTTAAGGAAAAGCAGCCAACAAGTGCTCAGCATATGTGGAAACTCCTTGTTGGAAAAGCATTCCAGGTGACTTTCTTATGAAGCTGGTGGAGAGAATGCCAAGAGGGTGCAAAGCTGTTTACTTTGAAGAATCTCAAATATATACTTTTTTTTTTAAATAACACTTTTTTTGGTTTGTACTTGATTCCATATGTGTTATTTCATAGTTTTGATGTCTTCACTATTATTATACAATGTCGAAAATTGTAAAAATGAGTCGGTATGTCCTTACTTTTGACTCGTAGTGTGTGTGCATTTCCAAATCATGTCCAATCAATTGAATTTACCACAGGTGGACTCCAATCAAGTTGTGAAAACAGGATGCACCTGAGCTCAATTTCGTGTCTCATAGCAAAGGGTCTGAATACTTATGTAAATAAGGTATTTCTGTTTTTTATTTAAAAAGTTTGCTAAAATGTGTGAACCTGTTTTCACTTTGTTATTATGGGGTATTTTGTGTAGATTGATGAGGATTTTTTGTATATATACATTTTAGAATAAGGCTGTATTGTAACAAAATATGGAAAAGGGGAAGGGGTCTGAATACTTTCCGAATGCACTGTATATCATTAATTGAAATGCCCATTGAACATCGGGAAATCTTACATATTGCATCTGACTTTTGCTTTTCTTTACTGTGACTCTTCTACGTAGGTCATTGGATCGGGACAGGCTGGGACGGAGGCCGCAGTGGGGTTCCAGATCCCAGGAGGGGAGGCAGAGACTGAGCCGGGACAGAGAGGACAAGTTCAAGGGCAGCCTCTCGGAGGGAATGAAGGTTGACAAGGAGGACTCTGAAGATGAAGTGTAGGCAGTTCACTTGGGATTTAATTTGAGTTGTTTACTGTTTACCTCCAGATGTGTTGAATGGATGGTTCATACACAAATGATACAACATGAATCCATTTCATTGTCATTAATTAAATGACGCACCATTTTTAGCAATGTAAGCTTTTGTCTATGGGTGTGGGGTGGACGACCACGTGTGTGTGTGTGTGTGTGTGTGTTGACGTGGTTTGTCCTGTAATAGGCTGGAAGATTACGACGTGGATGAGGACGACGAGGAGGCTCTCATCGAACAGAGGAGGCTACAGCGTCTGGCCATCGTCCAGGTGGGTAAAAAGACGTATGACATCATCATCATCATCCCCTCTGTACCGACCTAACTTAACCAGAGCCACACAGCCATGTTGCTACAATATGTATTTTAACCTTTCTTTATTGGCTATTGTCATGCACAGCATGCAAACATGACACACACAGCTGTTTGATTGTTAGTTTAACAATTTGAACAGACACACACAGACACACATACTCTGGCAACACCCCTAATCCCAGGTTTTGTGTTGCTTAGTGCCAAGGGAGTCAATCAAAATGCTTAATGGCACGCCCACCTTTTCATTAGCCGATCGGGTCCTGGTCTGTTGATCACATTAGTTTCTGGTTGTTGTGTAAGAGGACTACACCGGTAGGCAGGAAGATGGCTGGGCTGAGCGACAGAGGGGAGGGCAGTGTATTCTGTATTCCTGGAAAATACAACCTCCCCCTCTCTCGCTCTCCCTGTCCACCAACCTCACTCACCCTGTCCACCAACCTCCCTCTCTCTGCCTATCCACAAACCTCCCTCTCTCGCTCTCTCTCCCTGTCCACCAACAACCATAATTCCTGTAGGCCCTTCCCTCCCAGCACACCACTAAGAATACCAATAATTATGACCATATAGAGATGATTTTGTATGCACAATTTTATTTTTTTATGATTTAGAAAAGGGTGCAAATTTTGAAGTGTTTCATGTTTATAATCACTGGAGAATAAACTTCTTGTGCTCCGATTGCAACTATCCTATCAACGTGATCTGAAGTACTGTAATATCCTATGTCACTTTTACCCCAAGCTACATGTACATATTACATCAATCACCTCTACTACCTTGTACCCCAGCACATTGACTCCATATCGGTACGCCTCTTTATTGTTATTTTGTGTTACCATTTTTTTTTTGTATGTGCTACTTTTTTTCTTTCTTTTAAACACTGTTGGTTAAGGGCTCGTAAGCATTTCACGGTAAAGTCTACACCGGTTGTATTCAGTGCATGTGACAAATAAAATTTGATTTTGATTTGACATGTGCATTGTGTGCGTATGTATTTGTGTCTGTTTTTATACATATTCTCGTGCCTGTGCTTGCATATTTTTGCTGACGTGTGTGTGTGTGTGTTTTTTTTCTTTCTGTGAACAGAAGTACAAGGGAGGGAACGAGGACAGTAACATGTCGGAGCCCGGCAGCCCGCAGAGCAGCCAGCGCAGCCGCTCTCCCTCGCCAGACGACATCCTGGAGCGTGTGACGGCCGACGTCAAAGAGTACGAGCGGGAAAACATGGACACCTTTGAAGAAAACATCAAGGCTAAGCACAACCTCATCGAACAGGAGAAAGATGGTAAACATATGTGCTGTATATACAGTTGAAGTCGTACGTTTACATACACCTTAGCCAATTACATTTAAACTCAGTTTTTCACAATTCCTGACATTTAATCCTCATAAAAAAATCCCTGTCTTAGGTCAATTAGGACCACCACTTTTATTTTAAGGATTTGAAATGTCAGAATAATAGCAGAGAATTATTTTTCAGCTTTTATTTTTTTCATCACATTCCCAGTGGGTCAGAAGTTTACATACACTCAATTAGTATTTGGTAGCATTGCCTTTAAATTGTTTAACTTGGGTCAAACGTTTCGGGTAGCTTTCCGCAAGCTTCCCACAATAAGTTGAGTGAATTTTGGCCCATTCCTTCTGACAGAGCTGGTATAACTGAGTCAGGTTTGTCGGCCTCCTTGCTCACACGCTTTTTCAGTTCTGCCCACAAATTTTGAGGTCAGGGCTTTGTGATGGCCACTCCGATACCTTGACTTTGTTGTCCTTAAGCCATTTTGCCACAACTTTGGAAGTATGCTTGGGGTCGTTGTCCATTTGGAAGTTCCATTTGCGCCTAAGCTTTAACTTCCTGACTGAGGTCTTGAGATGTTGCTTCAATATAGCCACATAATTTCCCTTTCTCATGATGCCATATATTTTGTGAAGTGCACCAGTCCCTCCTGTAGCAAAGCACCCCCACAACATGATGCTGCCACCCTGTGCTTCAGGGTTGGGATGGTATTCTTCGGCTTGCAAGCCTCCCCCTTTTTCCTCCAAACATAACGATGGTCATTATGGCCAACAGTTCTATTTTTGTTTCATCATACCAGAGGATATTTCTCCAAAAAGTATGATCTTTGTCTCCATGTGCAGTTGCAAACTATAATCTGGCTTTTTTATGGCGGTTTTGGAGCAGTGGCTTCTTCCTTGCTGAGCGGCCTTTCAGGTTATGTTGATATAGGACTCGTTTTACTGTGGATATAGATACTTTTGTGCCTGTTTCCTCCAGCATCTTTACAAGGTCCTTTGCTGTTGTTCTGGGATTGATTTGCACTTTTCGCACCAAAGTACGTTCATCTCTAGGAGACAAAGTGTCTCCGTCCTGAGCGGTATGACGGCTGCGTGGTCCCATGGTGTTTATACTTGCGTACTATTGTTTGTACAGATGAATGTGGTAACCTCAGGCATTTGGAAATTGCTCCCATGGATGAACCAGACTTATGGAGGTCTACAATTTTTTTCCCCGAGGTCTTGGCTGGTATCTTTTGATTTTCCCATGATGTCAAGCAAAGAGGCACTGAGTTTGAAGGTAGGTCTTGAAATACATCCACAGGTACACCTCCAATTGACTCAAATGATGTCGACTAGCCTATCAGAAACTTCTAAAGCCATGACACCATTTTCTGGAATTTTCCAAGCTGTTTAAAGGCATAGTTAGGTTAGTGTGTGTAACTTCTGACCCACTGGAATTGTGATACAGTGAATTATAAGTGAAATAATCTGTCTGTAAACAATTGTTGGAAAAATTACTTGTGTCATGCACAAAGTAGATGTCCTAACGGACTTGGCAGAACTATAGTTTGTTAACAAGAAATTTGTGGTGGTTGAAAAACGAGCTTTAATGTCTCCAACCTATGTGTATGTAAACTTCCGACTTCAACTTTAAGTGTGTGTGTGTACATCAGACCTGTCAACTAAGACATAGACCTATGTGAAATACTTTCAACTAATTAATCTATGCTTGGTACATTATGGAAACCATAGATTACTCTGTTGTTAATACCATGAAGTGTCTAACCCAGGTGGGTGTTTGTCTGATGCAGTAGTAACAGCCACAGCAGCACTCGGCATGTTTGTTTGTCTGATGCAGTAGTAGCAGCAAAAGCAGGCTCAGTAATAGTCGTCAGGCTAGTAGTAGTGATTCAGAAGTGGAAAGGGGATACCTAGTCAGTTGTACGACTGAATGCATTCAACTGAAATGTGTCTTAAGCATTTAACCCAACCCCTCTGAATCGACATCTACGTCTTCAGCGCCTGGGGAACACTGGGTTAACTGCCTTGCTCAGGGGCAGATCGTTTTTTTTTTTTTTTTTTTACCTTGTCAGCTCGGGGATTCAATCCAGCAACCTTTCGGTTACTGGCCCAATGCGCCTACCCACCAGGCTACTTGGACGTTGATCGATTTCAAATATAGTCTATTACGCAATTACTTATTATGATGTTCATTTCTCATGTACTCTGACTTCTTAATCAATGAAATAGATTTTTTTTTTAAGTCATATTGACATCAGCAGTTATGTCAAAGTGCTTTTACAGTTTTAACAGTGCTTCAGATTAAACTCTACCCCCTTTCTTTCCTAAAAGGAACCAACCCCAAAAAACCTTCCGCCCCCGACATGTTTACCGAATCGGATGACATGTTCGCCGCCTACTTTGACGTGAGTACTCCTCCTGTTGCTTTGATTCCATTGCGTTGTTTGGACTCTGACCACCATGACTTGTGCCAATGTGTCTTCAACTTTTTTTTTTTTTTAAATGAAGTTGTCTATGGAATAGGATCCTGTCAGATAGGGTTGCTAAGAGTGGTGTCCGTGTCTCGGGTCGCCCTTGTATTATTACTGTCCAAACACGCGTCTGTCAGCGGGTAACTTTAGACCGAGCCACAGCTGTTTTCTCTGGTGACCTTTCTGTGAGGCGACTGAGAACTGCTAGTCCGATTTGAGTCGAGATAAGCGCGCAAGTTGGGACTTTCGCGTAAATCATTTGTTGATGTCAGTGCGGGACCAAAGGTTTACCGCGTCAATCTCAAGTCAGAATACCACCTCAGCTGTGGTTTTGTATTGTAGCCTGACAGTCAGACCTTGGTTCAAATAGTATTTGTTTTTTCTTTAAACTACTTTGAGCGTTTAAATGAGCCTGCATGGGGTGCCAGATGGACAGCATTTGCACATTTGGGACTGTTCCTTTGGTTCCATTGCACTAGGCAAGCTCAATCAAGCACAGATTCCCATCAGAATAATGATAACTGATTTCTTGAAAGGAAAAAAAAAAACTAACATTGGAAAAACCATTTTGGTCTCCCGTCATACTAACACTTAAGTGATTTGTGGCCACTGCAGAGTGCAAGGTTTCGAGCAGCAGGTATCGGGAAGGACTTTAAGGAGAACCCCAACCTCCGAGACAACTGGACAGACGCAGAGGGATACTACCGTAAGTCCATTTGGCATTAAAGCTCCTTCCTTATTCTGTTCATTTATATGTTTGCTTATTCATTCATTTAATCACTACTGAACAATACATATAAAACGCAACATGCAACAATTTCAAAGACTTTACTGAGTTACATTTCGTATAAGGAAATCAGTCAATTGAGATGAATTCCTTAGGCCCTAATCTATGGATTTCACATGACTGGGCAGGGGTGTAGCCATGGGTGGGCCTTGGAGGGCACCCACTGAGGGGCCAGACTCTGCCAATCAGAATGAGACTACCCTTACAAGAGGGCTTTATTACGGACAGAAATACTCCTCAGCGCTCCACCCAAATAAGATTTTTGTGTGGATGGAATATTTCTGGGATCTTTTATTTCAGCTCATTAAACATGGAACTAACCCTTTACATGTTGCGTTTTTATATTTTATGTTGGATGTTTATTTATATTCCGGTCTCTGACATTGCGTGTTCTGATATTTCTTAATGTCTGTGTATTTTTTTTTACATTTTTACTGCTAGATATTACTTTTAGAGCTAGAGGAACAAGCATTTCGCTGCAGCTGCTATAACATCTGCACATGACGTGACCAATAAACTTTGATTTGCCCGAAAATGTGAAGATGGTTGTTTACATGCAAAATTGCCATTTCTTGTTGGTCGCTAAATCAAACAAGGAGGAATCAGAAAATCTGTTTTACTCACCTGCTACATCGGACGCGTAACTTTTGCTTAGCGTGAGACGCTCCAGTTAATTTCAACAAGTCCTGAGCATAACCATGCCGGCTCTGTTTGAGCATAATATTCAGTTCTGGTTCTATTTTCAAGATTTCGACACGCAGCTCATGCCTGAGAGCAAAAGGATATTGTGGCTAGCGTTCTGCTCGCACAGACCAAAAGTTACTCTTCCAGTGTAGCAAAAAATAAAGTGTGTTAGGAATTGTGTTTTTATTACATTTTTTATTTATTTTCTTCCTAATGGTGCAACCATAGAGCAAGCTCACTTGCCCGGCTGCCATGAATCCCATAAATTGTCAGTCCTTTCACTTAAACATTGGGAATGAACCATAAAGATCTGTTTTAGGCCTACTGGAATTCTTTGTAGTTTTTTGTTTACTTGCAACAGGGCAAACGCTTAAGGTCAATCCCTACTTATTCATAACCAATTAGCTAATACATTCAATGTCTTTTTGCTATTTGACAGGACTCAATATCGGGGAGAAACTGGACAAGCGGTATAGTGTGTACGGCTACACGGGGCAGGGCGTGTTCAGCAACGTCATCCGAGCCCGTGACGTGGCCCGCGCCAGCCAGGAGGTTGCTATTAAGATCATTCGGAACAACGAGCTCATGTGAGTGTCGTTTACCAATAGCTAGTCTTGCACCCGGTTCAGTAGGCAGAACATTTTTTGAAACTGGAGAGATTGACTACAGCTCAGCGTTCAACACCAAGCTCATCACTAAGCTAAGGACCCTTAGATTAAAACACCTCCCTCTGCAACTGGATTCTGGACTTCCTGACGGGCTGCCCCTAGGTTGATTATTTTTTTAGGATCCCAATTAGCTGAAGCCAATGGCGACAGCTATCTTCCTGGGGTCTGACACATTCCGAAAAATACATTAGAAGAAGTGGTGAGGGTAGGCAACAACACATCCACCACGGGGGCCCCTCAGGGGTGCATGCTTAGTCCCCTCCTGTACTCCCTGTTCACCCACGATTGCATGGCCACGCAAAACTCCAGCACTAAGTTTGCCGACGACACGATAATGGTGGGCCTGATCAGAGGATGAGCTGGCCTATAGGGAGGAGGTCAGAGACCTGGCAGTGTGGTGCCTGGACAACAACCTCTCCCTCAATGCCAGCAAGACAAAGGAGCTGATCGTGGACTACAGGAAATGGAGCACGCTCCCATTTACATCAACGTGGCTGTAGTGGAGCGGGTCGAGAGCTTCAAGTTACTCTGTGTCCACATCACGAAGGATCTACAGTGAGGGGGAAAAAAGTATTTGATCCCCTGCTGATTTTGTACGTTTGCCCACTGACAAAGAAATGATCAGTCTATAATTTTAATGGTAGGTTTATTTGAACAGTGAGAGACAGAATAACAACAAAAAAGTCCAGAAAAACGCATGTCAAAAATGTTATAAATTGATTTGCATTTTAATGAGGAAAATAAGTATTTGACCCCCCTCTCAATCAGAAAGATTTCTGGCTCCCAGGTGTCTTTTATACAGGTAACGAGCTGAGATTAGGAGCACACTCTTAAAGGGAGTGCTCCTAATCTCTGTTTGTTACCTGTATAAAAGACACCTGTCCACAGAAGCAATCAATCAGATTCCAAACTCTCCACCATGGCCGAGACCAAAGAGCTCTCCAAGGATGTCAGGGACAAGATTGTAGACCTACACAAGGTTGGAATGGGCAACAAGACCATCGCCAAGCAGCTTGGTGAGAAGGTGACAACAGTTGGTGCGATTATTCGCAAATGGAAGAAACACAAAGAACTGTCAATATCCCTCGGCCTGGGGCTCCATGCAAGATCTCACCTCGAGGAGTTGCAATGATCATGAGAACGGTGAGGAATCAGCCCAGAACTACACGGGAGGATCTTGTTAATGATCTCAAGGCAGCTGGGACCATAGTCACCAAGAAAACAATTGGTAACACACTACACCGTGGACTGAAATCCTGCAGCGCCCGCAAGGTCCCCCTGCTCAAGAAAGCACATATACATGCCCGTCTGAAGTTTGCCAATGAACATCTGAATGATTCAGAGGACAACTGGGTGAAAGTGTTGTGGTCAGATGAGACCAAAATGGAGCTCTTTGGCATCAACTCAACTCGCCATGTTTGGAGAAGGAGGAATGCTGCCTATGACCCCAAGAAAACCATCCCCACCCTCAAACATGGAGGTGGAAACATTATGCTTTGGGGGTGTTTTTCATCTAAGGGTACAGGACAACTTCACCGCATCAAAGGGATGATGGACGGGGCCATGTACCGTCAAATCTTGGGTGAGAACCTCCTTCCCTCAGCCAGGGCATTGAAAATGGGTCGTGGATGGGTATTCCAGCATGACAATGACCCAAAACACACGGCCAAGGCAACAAAGGAGTGGCTCAAGAAGAAGCACATTAAGGTCCTGGAGTGGCCTAGCCAGTCTCCAGACCTTAATCCCATAGAAAATCTGTGGAGGGAGCTGAAGGTTTGAGTTGCCAAACGTCAGCCTCGAAACCTTAATGACTTGGAGAAGATCTGCAAAGAGGAGTGGGACAAAATCCGGCCGGAGATGTGTGCAAACCTGGTGGCCAACTACAAGAAACGTCTGACCTCTGTGATTGCCAACAAGGGTTTTGCCACCAAGTACTAAGTCATGTTTTGCAGAGGGGTCAAATACTTATTTCCCTCATTAAAATGCTCATCATTTTATACAATTTTTAACATGCGTTTTTCTAGATTTTTTTTTGGTATTCTGTTTCTCACTGTTCAAATAAACCTACCATTTAAATTATAGACTGATCATTTCTTTGTCAATGGGCATATGTACAAAATCAGCAGGGGATCAAATACTTTCTACCCTCACTGTATCATGGTCCACATACGCCAACAGTTGTGAAGAGGGCATGACAACGCCTCTTCCCCCTCAGGAGGATGAGAAGATTTGGCTTTTGGCCCTCAGATCCTCAAAAGGTTCTACAGCTGCGCCATTCAGAGCATCTTGACTGGCTGCATCACCGCTTGGTATGGCAACTGCTTGGCAGTTGTAGCGACCACAAGGCGCTACAGAGGGTAGTGTGTACAGCCCAGTACAGCGCTCCCTGCCATCAAGGACCTCCAATACCAGGGGAAGGCCCTAAAAATGGTCAGACTCCAGCCACCCATGTCCTAGACTATTCTCTCTGCTACCGCACGGCAAGTAGTACCGATGCACCAAGTCTGGAACCAACTGTACCCTGAACAGCTTCTCTACCCCCAAGCCATAAGACTGGTTAATAGTTAATGGTTAATAGTTAGTCCGGTTTGGTTAACTATTTAACTATCTGCGTTGACCCTTTTCTTTTTTTTTGACTCATCACATACACTGCTGTTACTGTATTATCTGTCACTGTATTCCTAGTTACATATCTACGTCAGTTACTATTGTGGGTAGATATTGGGTGTACAGGCTTTTTGTTTTAGCCCTGCTCGAACACGCCGGATTCCACTAACCTGTACTTGATTATCTGAGTCAAGTGTGTCATAACAGGGCTGGAACCAAAAGCCTGTCCACCCAATAGCTCTCCAGGGGGACCTGTCCTACTGGCACACCAGTGTGTCCATGACTTTAGACTCATCGAAGTGGTCTCTCTGTCCCAAAAAGGCAGAAGACTGGGCTCAAGGAGCTGGAGTTCCTGAAGAAACTCAACGATGCCGACCCTGACGACAAGTTCCACTGCCTGCGCCTCTTCCGACACTTCTACCACAAGCAGCACCTCTGCCTGGTTTTCGAGCCTCTCAGGTACACCCTCCAGGTTACTGGCACCCTTAGATTGAGAACAGTGTTTCTCTTCTCATTGTATAGGCAGGGTGGGCCTAGGGCTGTTACGGTCACGAAATGTTGTCAGCCGGTGATTGTCAAGCAAGTAACTGTCGGTTTCACGGTAATTGGCTTAATTAATGAACACATTTAGCATCTCCTGGCTTCAAGCCATTGATGCAGACCTTTTGAACATCTACATTTTAAAAAGTCTAATAAATTCATTTAATATAGCCTACACCTTCACAATAAAGCCATTATTTATTTTAGACCGGTTTAAAGAAGCATGATTTGAAGAACATGTGGTCTACTCTGTGTTGTCCTGATGTGGCTATGCCAAATGGCTGTGGGCTACACTAGTTCATTTAGCAGACAAGATTTGCTTAGAATTTCAGCATTATTTTTTTTAATAGTAATTAAGAATAAAATTGAATAAAATAAAGGATATTTTCTCCAAATGGTTTGAGGGAGTGCTGAGTTGTGTTGAGCGGTTAACAAAGAAATAGGTATTCTTATACATTAACTCTAAATTAACCATACATTTAGTTGTTCTACAAACGTCGGGCTATATGTTTTGATTTTTAATGCTGCATGATCCTCCTCTTTTTAGTAGAGGCCATCACTCTGTTTTCTTGCACAATTGCATAGCCTATAGCGATGTTCCGCAACATAAGCTCATGGGCTCTTAAGTGTTTAATTAGAGTTTCGATTACATTTGCATTGATGTCAGAGTGATTAGAGGGACAGTAGAGTGCTGAGTACCAGGCAGTTAGCAAGTTTGGTAGGCTACTAATGACCAGCAGTGGCATCAGAGCTTGGAGAAGCCTAATTACCTTGACTAAACAAGGTAATTACTGACGGTGTGGCGGTAATACGGTCACCGTAACACCCCTAGGTGGGCCCCTTGCGCGTAGGTTTGCTCTCCCTGTGTTAAAGAATGTGGTTTCAATTGATCATTTTGCTGGAGATGGAGTCTGAAAAGAGGTGGTCTTATTGATGCAAAGAGGCTGTTTGAAGTCTGAGGAAGTCTGCTGCTCTCTGTCTTAGGGATGGGGGAAATCGATATGGAATGGTGATATTATTTTTTTCCCATTTTATATCAATACTGTGACTCCCAAGTATCTATTTTTAATTTTTAAATTAAATTAAATTATTTTTGCTAGGCAGTTAACGTTAGCTAGCGCTAGTCGGCTGTACCTGCAAAATACCTCCCAGTATTTCTCATCCTGTAGCTTGTTCTTTTTAAACACTAGAACTGCCTAGCCTTTCAGCCTACAGGTACCCGCTAGAGAATGTTGCCGGTCATCTCGTTTAGCATCAGATGCATATCAACCCACAAGGTGCTGAAACATAAGCACCAACGCTTGATAAATAGTTCATCAACTATTGTAAAGGATTAGTTGCATGAAGAAATATTTGTGGAACTATATCAATTTCAAACAAAAATAACAACAATAGTTATTTGTTTAGATAGTCAAGGATATGTTTTGTCCTAGGAAAAAAATGTAGGCCTATAGCCTAGTTTAGTTTCCCTTAAAATGGATTACACTAATGTTTTTAATTGTATCAACTTTATTTGTAGATTAAATTAGTAGTAGAGTTATAGTAATTAATAAAGTCCAGTTAAAGCTTCTTTTGACAAAGTATAAAACAAAAAAAGATAATATAACCAGCCAGGTGCACAGGTGAAATTATTTGCTATATATTCCTAAACAAAAGGCACCAGTGCATGAACAATTGTAAAGGATGAATTGCCTAAATAAATAGCATATTTTTAAGTTTATAATGTTTATTTGTTTTTGCTTAGTTAGCCAGAGCAATGCTGCTGCGTGGGTGGTCATGTGCTGAATGCACATATATTCTTGGAAAATGTGACATTTGGAAATAGAGTCGCACCTCTTGAATGATGAGTTATTTGACAGATGTATGTGTCATAGAAACTGCAGAATAGGCTCTTTCTGATACTGTATAGAAATCAAAAATGTTTATCCTGCATGTGACTCTGAAGGAGGATTTGTGATTCTCCATTCCATGCATTTGTAAATTACAAGATTCGTCCATTTCTTCATGTACAATTTGACAGCTGATAGGCCTAATATTGTCACTCATCAGATTATTGTCAAATGAATGTTGTCTATAGGATAACGGTTATGTGTGAAATTAGTTTCGGTATCGTTGAGGTGTCGTTTCGATGGGCCAGCTGTGCCGTCTGACTGGCATCGTTGGTTTCCTGCTCATCAACTTAGAGGCAAGGATATGTTTAGCATTATTCTAAAGGCCCACTGTAACAAACAGCATGTTTTCGTTTCCTTACAATTAATTTGATTAGTAATAGAGTTATAGTAAATAAAACAGTCTTGTAACAGCTTTTTATTTATTTTTTTACATAAAAGAGAACGGTATCAAGCCTCAAGGTGCGCGTTCAAATTATTAACTTGAGTGCCAACGCTGATAAATAGTCATAACACACACTCATCATTACACTAATGTTGTTCTAAATTAAATCAACCTCTTCACCCTCATCGTTCAGTCGGGCCTCATTTAAAATCAATTGTGTGAAGTAAGGTGCACAATTATCTCCCGTTCATCCATTTGTCATTCTTTCAGTGAGGAGAGAGAGAGAGACACATTAGCGCGTGGCTGAGTACCAACATCCCACAGCGCGTTGTCTTGGGTAAAATTAGGTAAAAAGGCTCAATACTTTTCTATTTGTAATTTTTTTAATTCAGACAATGGAGTAATGTAAAATACAAACGTATCGTGAGGTCCCTGGCAATTTCCAGCCCAACTCTGTCCCATGTTTTAGCGCTGAGTAGATATTGTTTTCATTCTAACCAGGATCTCAATTGGTTTTAGCGCAGACGGGTTACCAAACTGTCTGAAATGGCTCCATATTCCCTACATAGTGCACTACTTCTTCTTCTGTGGTTACAAGTAGTGCACTACGTCTTCTTCTTCTGTGGTTACAAGTAGTGCACTACTTCCTCTTCTTCTGTGGTTACAAAATGCTTGTGTTTCTAGCTCCAACAGTGCAGTAATATCTAACAATTTCACAACAATACACACATCTAAAAGAATGGAATTAAGAATATATATACATATTTGGACGAGCAATGTCGGCACTATTTAGTGAATAGGGTGCCATTTTGTGACTCACCCCTATATTGTATGTGGTGTCTACTCTCTCTCCTCCTCAGTATGAACCTGCGCGAGGTGCTGAAGAAGTATGGCAAAGACGTGGGCCTCCACATCAAGGCAGTGCGCTCCTACAGCCAGCAGCTCTTTCTGGCCCTGAAGCTGCTCAAACGCTGCAACATCCTTCACGCCGACATCAAACCTGACAATATCCTGGTGCGTCACCTCTAACCCACCATAGTCCCCAGAGAGACAGTCCTCTAACCCACCATAGTCCTCTAACCCACCATAGTCCCCAGAGAGACAGTCCTCTAACCCACCATAGTCCCCAGAGAGACAGTCCTCTAACCCACCATAGTCCCCAGAGAGAGACAGTCCTCTAACCCACCATAGTCCCCAGAGAGACAGTCCTCTAACCCACCATAGTCCCCAGAGAGACACAGTCACCTCTAACCCACCATAGTCCCCAGAGAGAGACAGTCCTCTAACCCACCATAGTCCCCAGAGAGAGACAGTCCTCTAACCCACCATAGTCCCCAGAGAGAGACAGTCCTCTAACCCACCATAGTCCCCAGAGAGACAGTCCTCTAACCCACCATAATCCTCTAACCCACCATAGTCCCCAGAGAGACAGTCCTCTAACCCACCATAGTCCCCAGAGAGACAGTCCTCTAACCCACCATAGTCCTCTAACCCACCATAGTCCCCAGAGAGACAGTCCTCTAACCCACCATAGTCCCCAGAGAGACAGTCCTCTAACCCACCATAGTCCCCAGAGAGACAGTCCTCTAACCCACCATAGTCCCCAGAGAGACAGTCCTCTAACCCACCATAGTCCCCAGAGAGACACAGTCACCTCTAACCCACCATAGTCCCCAGAGAGACAGTCCTCTAACCCACCATAGTCCCCAGAGAGACAGTCCTCTAACCCACCATAGTCCCCAGAGAGAGACAGTCCTCTAACCCACCATAGTCCCCAGAGAGACACAGTCACCTCTAACCCACCATAGTCCCCAGAGAGACAGTCCTCTAACCCACCATAGTCCCCAGAGAGACAGTCCTCTAACCCACCATAGTCCCCAGAGAGACACAGTCACCTCTAACCCACTGATCAGGGCACTCTACTCCTACCAGTTTCTCCCGGTCACATGACGGGCCATAGCCCAATGGACCACGGTTGTCTAATTGAACCCACCCAGTGTGAACAATGTGCTGTTTGACGGGGCTAATTGAACCCACCCAGTGTGAATAATGTGCTGTCTGACGGGGCTTTGATGTCACCTTTGACCTTTTTAAAACTGTTGGCTGGAGTTTTATATAGGTCATGTGGCATATTTTTTTATTTTTTTTATTGGTTTGTTTTCAACAGGTGAACGAGTCGAAAACCATCCTCAAGCTCTGCGACTTTGGTTCAGCGTCGCACGTGGCAGAGAATGACATCACTCCCTACCTGGTTAGCCGGTTCTACAGGGCGCCGGAGATTAGTGAGACTCCTCTTTTCTTGTCTTTTCCTACTCTTCTCTTTTGTGTTCTTTTCCTCTGTTCTTTTTTTTTTTATCCTGTCACGACCCTTGACCTTGAGAGCTACTGGGTTCAGGTTTTTTCCTCCAGCCTAGCTATATTCAACTAATCACCTGCTCATCAAGTCCTTGATTGGTTAAATTAGTGGAATTCAGCAGCTCTCCACGACCAGTTGTTGAACACTGCTGTAGGTCTTAACTTGTAGGGAAAATATTCAACTGTCGTGTTTCGTACGCACCAAACGGAAGGGAAAAACTTTTTTCCCCCGTTTATAAAACATTTAGAATATTTTTGAAATGGTGTACCCTTATGAACACAATGCTCATCAAACATACTAATTTTCCATAGTTTTGTCCCAAGTCCCCTAAAGCCTGTATCTGTCCTTGCAGTCATCGGGAAGCCTTACGACTACGGCATCGACATGTGGTCCGTTGGCTGCACTCTGTATGAGCTGTACACGGGCAAGATCCTTTTCCCAGGGAAAACCAACAACCACATGATTAAGCTCGCCATGGACCTCAAGGGCAAGATGCCCAACAAGGTCAGACCAAAATCCACCAACCACAGAAACTCTCCCTTCACCCTACTAATGGATATTTAACTGTAGGGTCCATCCATAAACTCTCCCTTCACCCTACTAATGGATATTTAACTGTAGTGTAGGGTCCATCCATAAACTCTCCCTTCACCCTACTAATGGATATTTAACTGTAGTGTAGGGTCCATCCATAAACTCTCCCTTCACCCTACTAATGGATATTTAACTGTAGTGTAGGGTCCATCCATAAACTCTCCCTTCACCCTACTAATGGATATTTAACTGTAGTGTAGGGTCCATCCATAAACTCTCCCTTCACCCTACTAATGGATATTTAACTGTAGTGTAGGGTCCATCCATAAACTCTCCCTTCACCCTACTAATGGATATTTAACTGTAGTGTAGGGTCCATCCATAAACTCTCCCTTCACCCTACTAATGGATATTTAACTGTAGTGTAGGGTCCATCCATAAACTCTCCCTTCACCCTACTAATGGATATTTAACTGTAGTGTAGGGTCCATCCATAAACTCTCCCTTCACCCTACTAATGGATATTTAACTGTAGTGTAGGGTCCATCCATAAACTCTCCCTTCACCCTACTAATGGATATTTAACTGTAGTGTAGGGTCCATCCATAAACTCTCCCTTCACCCTACTAATGGATATTTAACTGTAGTGTAGGGTCCATCCATAAACTCTCCCTTCACCCTACTAATGGATATTTAACTGTAGTGTAGGGTCCATCCATAAACTCTCCCTTCACCCTACTAATGGATATTTAACTGTAGTGTAGGGTCCATCCATAAACTCTCCCTTCACCCTACTAATGGATATTTAACTGTAGTGTAGGGTCCATCCATAAACTCTCCCTTCACCCTACTAATGGATATTTAACTGTAGTGTAGGGTCCATCCATAAACTCTCCCTTCACCCTACTAATGGATATTTAACTGTAGTGTAGGGTCCATCCATAAACTCTCCCTTCACCCTACTAATGGATATTTAACTGTAGTGTAGGGTCCATCCATAAACTCTCCCTTCACCCTACTAATGGATATTTAACTGTAGTGTAGGGTCCATCCATAAACTCTCCCTTCACCCTACTAATGGATATTTAACTGTAGTGTAGGGTCCATCCATAAACTCTCCCTTCACCCTACTAATGGATATTTAACTGTAGTGTAGGGTCCATCCATAAACTCTCCCTTCACCCTACTAATGGATATTTAACTGTAGTGTAGGGTCCATCCATAAACTCTCCCTTCACCCTACTAATGGATATTTAACTGTAGTGTAGGGTCCATCCATAAACTCTCCCTTCACCCTACTAATGGATATTTAACTGTAGTGTAGGGTCCATCCATAAACTCTCCCTTCACCCTACTAATGGATATTTAACTGTAGTGTAGGGTCCATCCATAAACTCTCCCTTCACCCTACTAATGGATATTTAACTGTAGTGTAGGGTCCATCCATAAACTCTCCCTTCACCCTACTAATGGATATTTAACTGTAGTGTAGGGTCCATCCATAAACTCTCCCTTCACCCTACTAATGGATATTTAACTGTAGTGTAGGGTCCATCCATAAACTCTCCCTTCACCCTACTAATGGATATTTTACAGCAGAAAAACTATTTATTCGGAAGTGTTATTGAAATTCCAATTCAAAAAAATCGGAGGAATCTAAAATCTGAGTTTCCGGTTATTTCCTGAATGGAATAATTTGAAATGGAATTGACCCCCAACTAGTATCTTTCTATCCTGCACAGATGATCAGGAAAGGCGTGTTCAAGGACCAGCACTTTGACCAGAACCTCAACTTCCTGTACACCGAAGTAGACAGAGTTACTGAAAGGGTAGGAGGTTGTTGTTTTCTCTCATATTGTCTCAGTGGGAATGTTAATGAAGGATAGATAGTAAGCTAAGTCATGTGTCTATATTTTTAAGGACCCTACTTTCCTGAGGATGACTCTAAAACCTTGTGATCTGCAAAAAAGTCAAACGAACCTCAAATGATGTCATGTATCGATTTATCTCCATCTCATCTCTATGGTGTCATTGCTCTTGCCTTCTGTCCTCTTACTCCTTTTCCACATCTCTCCCCCCCTCTTTCTCCCACTCTTTTTCTCCCTCTTTCTCTCCCCCTCTTCATTCTCCTTTTCCTCCTATTCCAACCCCCCTTCCGTATCTCTGCTAATTTTCTCTCTACCATCTTTGTTTTGTTCACTCATTTCTCTCTTCTTCTTTTAAAACTGTTTTGTTTTCCTCTCTCCTTTTCTCTCTCCTTCTTTTAAAACTGTTTTGTTTTCCTCCCTGGGTCTTTTTCGACTCTGATCTCTTGCCCCGCCCCACACAACTCCACACCACTTATCTGTTCCGCTTCTCATCCCATCTCTTTATCGCTCTCTCCCTCCTGCCCTCCCTCCCTCGCTCTTCCCCCTCCCCCACTTGTTTTTCTTCTGTCCCACCCATTCACAGGAGAAGGTGACAGTGATGAGCACCATCAACCCCACCAAGGAGCTGCTGGCTGACATGGTAGGCTGCCAGCGTCTGCCCGAGGACCAACGCAAGAAGGTGACCCAGCTCAAGGACCTGCTGGACCAGACCCTTATGCTGGACCCGGCCAAGAGGATCAGCATCAACCAGGCCCTGCAGCACCCCTACATCCAGGAGAAGATCTTCTGACCACTTTGTACTGTATCCACTCACAGTCACGCATTGATTGCCGCAACCAGTACTGAGTCCTTAGTTTGACTGTGGTTGGACCCACATCCCATCTGGCACTGCTGATGGAGAGGAAGTAGTATTATCTTTCTTCCCCCGTTTGAACCACACACTCTCCCGTTTTTCATCGGTCTTCTGGATTGTATTAAATAACCGTAGTAGGGCTCCAAGCAGAATGCCTGCTGCACAGCATATGTTCAGTCTCAGCCTACCTGTAAGTCAGATAGAGGGCTTATAATGAGACAGAACTATCTCATGGACAGTAAGCCACTAGAGTTGGACTTTCATCCAATCAGATCTTCCGTTTTTTGATTGGCCCCTTGCAGGTGACTGAAGGTGGATGATATTTTTTGCTGTAATTTTTAATTTTTTTTAAACATTCTGATTGGGTTAAGTAAAATGTTAGTTCTGATTTGTTGGGAATGGTTAGTCAAATGTTAATTCTGATTGGGTTAGTCAAATGTTAATTCTGATTGGGTTAGTCAAATGTTAATTCTGGTTGTTGGGGGTTTTTGAGTTAACGGTCATTCATGAGTTGCCAAGGCTGTGACAAGCAGGGAGAGTAACCCAATGCCCTTACCCTTTTCAATGGGATGTTTGTACAGTGAGTAGACTAAACTCCTGCAACCTTGGCAGCTCCATTGACTTACAGTTACCTGTGATGTGGTGCAGGGCCAGCATAAATATATGTCTATATCCGCGTCTCCCCCAGGTTTTGAAAGCCCAGAGCGCTCCCCCACCCACCCTGTCCCCACATCCTGGTGTCTGTGCAGGCCCTGGTCCGCATGCCCGTTCTGCTGCTGCCTGTAGGTCTGTCAGTGCCGAAAACCCAAACGGTTGAGGGGGCCTTGGGTTCTACTTGAGCACACCTGCAGGGATGGCCCCTCATGTTTAAAGCAGGTTGTATACCACTTTCAGTACATTGAAGGTAAGCTATCCCCCCCTCCCCTAGAAAAAAAACTAAACTCATCAACTTCAACTGGTCATTACCTCATATATGTTTATTTTGTATTACACATGGTTTTAGCCAGATGTCCCTGTAGACATGGTTTACCTTCCTCCAGGGTATCTCTTACATGTCTTGAAACATGGTTTCTATAAGACAACTATATATTTCTTAAGCATAAAACAAATCACTATGGCAAATATTGGATTTAAAAAAATCAAAAATCAGTCACGCATCCAAATTTGTAGAGAGAAAATTGTATCGGTGGGGGGGGGCTTTATCCAACAAGCTGTCACCTTCAGTGTACTTCTCTTAATGCAACAGCTACGTTTTATTTGCTCTACTGTGTAATGAATACCTTTTTTTTTTTTCCCCTGCGCTCCCTTTACGGTGTTAAGATGTTAGAAACTGTGAGGATAGCAGTCTTGCTATGTACACAAAAGCATGTGTTGAAATTGTTTCTCGGTGTGTTCTCAAAAAAAAAAAAAAAGGCTATGTAAGTGTTTTGTTTCCCTATGCTATCTGTCATTGGTATTCATGTTTTGTATGACCATGTTGTCTTTTGATACAGGGATATTCCTGCACTGAGCTTTGAGTCTGCTTGTTATGAGCGGTAATTGCCTCTACTTTATTTGGTGTTATATATGTTCTTATAGGACCAAAGCAGAAATAAAACAGCCTAAATGAGTAGCTAATGCAGTATGTATGCCTTTTCCATAAAATGTCTTCCCTACATACAAATGCCAATGTTCAGGCCCCTTAAAGTGTCAACAATGAACTGAAATGCGTTCTTTTTAAAGCTAATCCACCAAACTTAAACTAAGAATACTTTGGTGTTCAGCAACTTTTAGGCTGGAATCCAAACTTGAGATCTGTGCGCCAAAACTTGACGCGTACAGATCGAAAGTTAGGATTTGGCCCTTACATGCTAGATTTAGTTCAAACCAAAGGAGCAGAAGACATCATTTTGTGTGCTGTTTCACTGACGCTGATGTTTGTGCTGTTTTTCCCCACAATGATGTTTCCTGTGGTGGCTGAGAGCGAGACAGTCCAGCACTTCCTTCTCCAGCCCGGGCTCCACTTTCAGAGAGACAAGACCTCCACAAGGCCACTTATCAAGGTCATTTCTGATGGCATGTGTAGATACTAAAAGCCGTAAGCTATAGAAATAAATAGTCGCAAACTCATATATAACTCCCAGCGACTCTATTTAGTTGTATAGCTTCCAGTTAATTCACCCTTAGTCACCACCTCTACACAAATGTTCTCTGGGGATGCTCCAGCTTTTTATTACATACTAAAAGCCAACAACACTGGGGGTGATGTAAAATACAATATGGGGAATTAATTTTGCCTACTGTTTTCCGGGAAGGCATTTATCACCCACACTCAACCATTAAAAAGTTGTGGTTCCAAATATTTCCTCTCACAAGATGTTAAGGCTTGATCCTTGTATTCGTCTACACATGACAGACACTTTCTGGTTAACAAAGTGTCATTCCAAGCTGCACATGTACCTGAGTGTGTTTTGGTTACGCATATGGCTCTAAACTGGTTCCAGATTGCCACGAGGTGTCAGGTAGCTTGACTTGTAACTGTCAAAGTTGAACCACCAGGCGTCAGGTAGCTTGACTTGTAACTGTCAAAGTTGAACCACCAGGCATCAGGTAGCTTGACTTGTAACTGTCAAAGTTGACCCACCAGGCATCCGGTAGCTTGACTTGTAACTGTCAAAGTTGACCCACCAGGCATCCGGTAGCTTGACTTGTAACTGTCAAAGTTGAACCACCAGGCATCCGGTAGCTTGACTTGTAACTGTCAAAGTTGAACCACCAGGCATCCGGTAGCTTGACTTGTAACTGTCAAAGTTGAACCACCAGGCATCCGGTAGCTTGACTTGTAACTGTCAAAGTTGAACCACCAGGCATCCGGTAGCTTGACTTGTAACTGTCAAAGTTGACCCACCAGGCATCCGGTAGCTTGACTTGTAACTGTCAAAGTTGACCCACCAGGCATCCGGTAGCTTGACTTGTAACTGTCAAAGTTGAACCACCAGGCATCCGGTAGCTTGACTTGTAACTGTCAAAGTTGAACCACCAGGCATCCGGTAGCTTGACTTGTAACTGTCAAAGTTGAACCAAGATACTTGTTCATTTGTTCTCTATATGTTCTAGGTGCTGCCCTTTTAGAGAAGAGTCTCGCAAGGAACCTCCTCTGGACAAAGGTTTCTGTTCTGGAGAGTTACTGTATTTGCAAAGGTGGACTCATCAATATGACATCATCATACAAAGCAGGGGAAATTCCTGCATACAGAAATCAACAGCAGCATTCAAATCTTCTGAGACTGACACTTGTGGCTTTTCCCTTTGTGGGCAAAGCTCAAGGGAGGGTGCAAATTAGGAAGAGGCAAATGTGGCAGTCCTGGCAGATTTTTATTCCATCGTTGATGTCTGTAAGCAGGAAGACGGGGCATGTATGATGATGTCAATTATTAGTAGACATGTCATGACCTGACATTTTCAAATATACTATCAGTAACTACTTCAGTTATTATAATGAGTCAGTATTAGACACGTTGTTACCATAATGAGTCAGTATTAGACACGTTGTTACCATAATGAGTCAGTATTAGACACGTTGTTACCATAATGAGTCAGTATTAGACACGTTGTTACCATAATGAGTCAGTATTAGACACGTTGTTACCATAATGAGTCAGTATTAGACACGTTGTTACCATAATGAGTCAGTATTAGACACGTTGTTACCATAATGAGTCAGTATTAGACACGTTGTTACCATAATGAGTCAGTATTAGACACGTTGTTACCATAATGAGTCAGTATTAGACACGTTGTTACCATAATGAGTCAGTATTAGACACGTTGTTACCATAATGAGTCAGTATTAGACACATTGTTACCATAATGAGTCACTATTACACGTTGTTACCATAATGAGTCAGTATTAGACACGTTGTTACCATAATGAGTCAGTTAGACACGTTATTACCATAATGAGTCAGTTAGACACGTTGTTACCGTAATGAGTCACTGTTAGACACGTTGTTACCGTAATGAGTCACTGTTAGACATGTTGTTACCGTAATGAGTCACTGTTAGACACGTTGTTACCGTAATGAGTCACTGTTAGACACGTTGTTACCGTAATGAGTCACTATTACACGTTGTTACCATAATGAGTCACTATTACACGTTGTTACCATAATGAGTCAGTGTTAGACACGTTACCGTAATGAGTCAGTATTAGACACGTTGTTACCGTAATGAGTCAGTATTACACGTTGTTACCGTAATGAGTCAGTATTACACGTTGTTATTGAATGAGTCAGTATTAGACACGTTGTTACCGTAATGAGTCAGTATTACACGTTGTTACCGTAATGAGTCAGTATTAGACACGTTGTTACCGTAATGAGTCACTATTACACGTTGTTACCGTAATGAGTCACTATTACACGTTGTTACCGTAATGAGTCACTGTTAGACACGTTGTTACCGTAATGAGTCACTATTACACGTTGTTACCATAATGAGTCACTATTACACGTTGTTACCATAATGAGTCAGTGTTAGACACGTTACCGTAATGAGTCAGTATTAGACACGTTGTTACCGTAATGAGTCAGTATTACACGTTGTTACCGTAATGAGTCAGTATTACACGTTGTTATTGAATGAGTCAGTATTAGACACGTTGTTACCGTAATGAGTCAGTATTACACGTTGTTACCGTAATGAGTCAGTATTAGACACGTTGTTACCGTAATGAGTCACTATTACACGTTGTTACCGTAATGAGTCACTATTACACGTTGTTACCGTAATGAGTCACTATTACACGTTGTTACCGTAATGAGTCAGTGTTAGACACGTTGTTACCGTAATGAGTCTGTGTTGGACACGTTGTTACCGTAATGAGTCTGTGTTGGACACGTTGTTACCGTAATGAGTTACTATTACACGTTGTTACCATAATGAGTCGTTGTTACCGTAATGAGTCAGTGTTAGACACGTTGTTACCGTAATGAGTCATTGTTACCGTAATGAGTCTGTGTTAGACACGTTGTTACAATAATGAGTCAGTGTTAGACACGTTGGGTGAGATTTTGGACCCATTAGACTTTTGAGATTTGTTCATGAACTCAATGTTTTTCCTTATGGATTCTGAGAAAGTATATGGCAATCATGATAAATTGTATTAGTTCGATTGAACTTTTGTTATAATGTGCCTAAATCTATGCCAAAGTGACCAACAATAAGGTAATACTTTTTCTTGTTATTGATAAATATGGCCAGATTCATGTTATCACTGGTAACATTGCAATTTTGTGTTTTTGTTTTTCAGGGTAAGTCAGAACTTCTCTTCACTGCCTTGGTTCCCTCAGTCTCCTCTTTCTGCTTTGGTGCCCATGTAAGACTCGAGACCAGAGAGATGTTCAATGAATGAGCCCAGTGGATATTTCTCAGATAGAAAATGTTAAAACAGAAATATATATATATATTTTTTTTTTATTAATTTTTATTTTAAATGTATGTAAGACATTTGTCTACATCCTTCACTTTTTTCAATGTAATCCAACCCAAATGACTGTACACTACTGTTTCGTTATGATATAACATCAATGTGCATATTCTGTCCTTTATTGAGAACGTAACACCTTGTGTTCATTTTCCTTTGTGTATTAATATAATAAAAACAGGCACAGACTACCAGAAGATTTTGAGTTTCTTTGATAAAAGTTTACTTGGATGCTGTCATAGTCTACATAATCGTGTTGCCTTAATGACAAGCTGTCACAAAACAATCATGACTTAGCCTGTCTGCTTAATGACAACTGACTTAAAATAAACATGGCTCAACCATGGTTTGAATTTAAGGGGTGCTAGAATATGAACTTAAACATCAGTGTGGACACACTCAAAATAGTCAAGATTTTGACACACCTAAGAGTTTGTATAATTTGGACCCTGAACAAAAAAGTGTTATTTAGGCATTCTAATTCCCACTAGTCAACTAGCTTCCAGTACCTACATAGATAACATTGCCTGACTTTGACATGTTATATCGTTATGACACCAAAGGGTTCAGGTAAGGTCTGACGAGATATTTTGTACATTCATTGACTGGTACACTAGTTCACTCAGCTGTCATGTTCTACTTCGAGAACATTGTGCAGTGATCAGGAAACACCCTGTCAAAGGAAAAGGCTTTCTAAATGCACAGTCTGTGTAATCCCTGTCTCCAAATTGTTAAGCCTTTCTCAAGTCCCTGGCTTTAGTTTTATTTTTTGCAGAGCTTGGTGGTGACACTCTGTAGGAGGTCAATGTGCCTTTCTTGCTCGCTTTGGCTTTTCTGATTTTGGTGCAACCTGTAGGTTTTGGTGTCGATCCCTCACCCCAAGACTGGACCTGGACAAGGGTCTCTGTTCTGTTTAGTTTGGCTGAGCTGGAACAGGGCCTCTTAAAGACTGTATGTGGCCTTGCGCCCACCCTGATGCAATTCTGTTTGTAAGGAGCACAAGTCGGCCTAGTGCGTGAGTCGCGAGACAGGCTCAGTTCCGTTACACTGGACACAACTGAATCTGCTTTCCTCAAGCGAGAAGTGCTCCTGGTCAAGCTGACGGCCGTAGCCGGCCGACACCGGCCCGTTTTGGTCAGCTCTCGCTGTACTGTGGCCGCCTGCAGATCCTCCATCTCAGATAGTCTGCTTACGATGGCAACCAATGAAGGCTCTCGCATGTGCAGGCTCTGGCGACTTTCCCAATCGGCCGTGCTGGGCAGACTCCGGGTCAGATCCAACACTTTCAGAGATGCAGGGAGCACCTCTGCAAATGGCGACTGGGCCTCCGACGACTCCGAGAAGTGCAAGTCAGAGTCCAGGTCTAAGTCGAAAGGTTCAGGCCTCAACCGGAGCTCCACTTCGGGCGTGACCCACTCGTGGGCCTGGGCACCCCCTTTCTCTTGGTCGGATAGATCGCTGGCATCAGAGTGGATGTCCGCCGGTGTGCTGCTACCGTTTCGCTTTGAGCCATCAGTGCTGGTTCCTGACCAAAGCCCTGTTCTGTCATTCATTGGGCCCCAACAGTAGAATGTCTTTACCCTCCTCTCTGCATTGCCCTTTCTCCTGTCCCTCGAATTGACAGTGTAAGCCGCCTGGACAGGTGTGATTTTCAGAGACTCACTGGAGCTTGTGTCCCGGCCCTCCCCTTGGTTATGTTTGGTGAAACTCGGGTGCCGTAGCCTGCTGTTGAGATGATGGATGTTGATCGTTGGTCGTCTGTGGATCATCCTGAACTGGGCTCTCTGTGGTTGGCTCTGGCTAAAGATAGAGGGCATAAAAATAGCATAGAGCTAAGTAGTATGGCGATCTTAATAAATAATTACATAAAACATGTATTTTAATTTCGAAGTCCATAAACCTGAAAGGTGTTTTAATTTACACCTTTGGTAATACTGACAACCAAATGTAGTGTTTTAAGTAGCTTATCTAAGCAAAACAGATACCTAAAAACTGTCCTAGTGAATTGACTACAGCCAAGGTAAATGGTAAATCATGTTTGGTTATATTTTCAGTGGAATATTCCTTTTTGATAATCAAGAAATGGGGGTGAAGTAACCTAATATTTGAGTTTGGATACACAACATTTTTTTTTAATGGATTCCAATGAAAAGCTAGTCAATTTAAAGTTCGGCATTTTGGCGACGGCAGAACAAACATGACACCAAATGCTGTCAGACGGGCTGGCATACATTTCTGATTGATTTTCCCTCCATCAAGGTAATGGCTGGCCCATTGTTTAATATCCCATTGTCCTCTATACAGGTGACTGGTATACAGAGGGTAATATTCCCACACTGAAGATCTCATTCAGCCTGTGAATAGCCCAGCTGTCACCAAGTTAGGGTAGTAAGCAGGCATTTTAAAATATTTATCTACTTACACAGACTCTGATGGGCTACGGCAGGTGGTCAGGTAGATACTTGAATTGAGTGTTGATGGAAATATCTAAGAAATTAAAAAGATGACTGTATTAAATGCATTTTAAAGTAATATGTATTAAAGGCATTAAAAACAGTATGCTAAAGGCAAAGGAATTTGTTGAAAATGGTCATACACAACCGGTAACCATTCCTTGTCTGGAAACTTCCAGAACCGTAAAATGGATTAGACTTGCTCATACACGCTGTACATCTAAATGCTCTAAACTATAGTAAGTACTTTTACAGTTATCACCTTCTGTGCTCTGACGCCACTTGACATGTCCAAGTCTTCAAGTTGACGAATCAGATGAGAGATATAGAAGTCCTGTGGGCAATAAACGGTTCATTCATTCTTTTCTTAAAGCTGACATTTGGTAGACTTTGTCCATTTGAATTCAGGAGCAAGATCTGAGAAATAATAACTATTCATTCTTATTATGTTATAAAGCCCTACTTTAAATATGAGATTAGCATTAGATAAGTTTGGACGATAGAAAAAACATGTTAAGTAAAGACTGATGTATTATACAAGTTTTAATTAAGGTCTCCAATTAGTTTTTCTCTAATTAATTAAACCATGTGATCTTTTTTCCCCATTTAGCTGTTTCTCAAGGCAATGTACCTATATAGGTTATGGAAAGCTATAATCAGACTTTAGTAGCACTTCATTAACCTATATGGTAGGTATAATGACATAGTCAAATTGTAATTACACAGAAAGTATGCCATAATTCGTTTTTCTTTTGGTAGCCTTTACCAGTAGGTCAATGGAAAGTATACATAGGCTACAAACAGCTCTTATGTTTACAGGTGCACAGAGAGAGAACAAATGTATAAATAAAATGGAAAGTCCATCACACTGATGTTGGATGCTCCACAAACTTAGATGGCACACCAACGTTTCAGTCAATAGACCTTTATTGGTCTTTGGATCTAAACATTTGTGAGATCCATTTAATTGTTTGTGGAGCATTCCATACCTTTTTTATTTTTATTACTGGCAACATTTTGGCTACCAATTTGCACCCTAATTTTGCACCCTAATTGTTAGCACACTTAGAAAATGCTAATCATAATTAAGATTTAATTGTATAAGATTAACGTCACACGCTTACACTGCCTTTAATTTGCTTTATTGAAAAAGCGGTGTGATGAGCCTGTTTTGTCACTCACCTGGTTTATTTGGCCAGATACAGCTCCTAGAAAAAAAATGAAAGAGCAACATTTCAGTTATGACGGGCATAAGTCGGGTGAAAATAATGATTTCATTATATATTTAAAAAAAGATAGGCTAACCTACCTGGCGTCGAGAGATGCACCTCAGCTAAACCGTGTCTACGAGCTGTTGACATGTACCGGTTGGACATGTTGAGGGTTGCCGTTTGTCTGACTCTTGCCGTTTTGATCATTCAAGTGAAACTGTTGGATTCCAGACGTCGTTAATATTTGGACATGATCAGATATCCCTCTTTCTCTCCGTTAATCATTTTCAGCACACGTTAGCTACAGTATATCAATTCATACCTCTCTACCTGTAACAATACGAGTTCGTTTTCTCTTCTACACTCTCTGTCCTCGTAGCTTCATAGGTAGCCTATTGACTTGTATTTCCCCCCCCCCCCCCCCCGAAAGATTTAGCCAGATACAAATGTTACAACGCGTGCCCAAAAGTTATCTTAAAATAAAATATCTAAGATTTGTGTTTGTCTTTCTGTCATTGCGACACAGATCTTCTACAATATGATCATGACAGATCTTCTACAACAACATGATAATGGGCTCCATTAGCTAGCTACATGACTCAAAACGAAAATGGTGACTGAAACCATGGTAACACATGAACTATGGTAACTTCCCAGTACTAGAAATGTAGCCTGTTTTACATCCGCCTCAAATAGACTAAAACCCATTGGTGGTGTTGGAGGGTAAGTAGGAGCCACCCATTCCTCTGGTCTAAAAAAATATATATATATCCCAATGCCCCAGGGCAATGATTGCCCTGTGTAGGGTTCTGTCTTTCGGGATGAGATGTTAAACGGGTGTCCTGACTCTCTGTGGTCACTAAAGAGCCCATGGCACTTATAGTAAGAGTAGGTGTGTTAACCCCAGTGTCCTGGCTAAATTCCCAAATCTGGCCCTCCATATCATCACGGTCACCTAATCATCCCCAGTTTACAATTGGCTCATTCATCCCCCCTGTAACTGTTCCCCAGGTCGTTGCTGTAAATGAGAATGTGTTCTCAGTCAATGTACCTGGTAAAATAAGGTTTAAATAAAAATATAAAGATAGTTGTGTGGCTAAACGCAATAGCCTAATCAAACATTTTTGATTAGTTTCATGATGATTTTTTGTTATTTAAAAAATGTGTTACGTTCCCCAGTTTCTGTGTTGTTTTGGGTTTGTATGTGTTTGTATGTGTGTATTTCAGGAAATGGCTTTCTGGATTCTAAGCAGCTGATTTGTCGGCCCCTTGACAATTGGAGCTCTGAACCCTCCCTCTCACCAGGGGAAACAGCTGTTTTCAATTACAAACTCCTTCTTCAGCTTGAAAAGCCAGTGTTCCTTTGTTAGGAGAGATCGCTTCTTTGTATGTCCTGTGTTTTGTTGTGGCTCTGTATAATTTGTTGTAAAGTATGTTAATGTCAAAAGGACTGTTGATTATTGAAATTGCTCATTTTACGTTAGTAATTATTCTGTTTTTGTTCTGTGGCGGATGAATCAGAATTAGTTGGGTAACATAGATAATTAAGATGTTTTATTTGTATAATATGCTTATGTGAGATACTTGTCATTAGGATGGCGTGCCCTTTGGACTCTGGTGTTGACAGTTGTACTTTTCCCTTAGCTGGGGCTCAGTCACTTGGGGCCCAGAGAGGGGAGAGGTCAGACTTGTCTTTGACATATCTCTGTTGCTATGCAGAATATCAGACAGGGAGGACAAAATGGAACATTGTCTTCATATGTGAATGTATCTGTTAAACCATGTGAAGGGATGGTGTGATTAATGCGGAACCAATTGTCTCCACAATGTCTGTGCGCAAGTCACTCCCCTCAGTGAGCTTGTCCAGGAGTGGAGTCAAGAGGGGGTTTACTTGAGATGGGAGTATCTAGAGTTGTCAATTGATTTATGCCATTGGATGAGCTAATGGTTCTGTTCTATACTGTACCAGGAAGAGACAGTTCCAGTTTGGGGTAGGAGGACCAGACACTGGTCTATACAATGAACACTGTTGATACAGCAGTTGCTCTCTGCTATGTTTTATAGATATCTTTCATACAAAACTTAACCTTTGAACTGTTCCTAAGATCTGTTGTTCGTCATGTACGTTGAGAGGGGTGGGTCTTGGGTATAAAAGATCTTTGTACTTTTGTGTAATCACTTTTCAATGGTTCATTGAAGGTCAAAAGCTTTTGCAAAAGCATCTTAATTATTAAAGATGTAGTTTTAAGTATAACTGACGTGTGTGTGTGTGTGTAAAGTTTGTAACTCTCCTCATTTGGTAATGCAGAAATTAGCCACCACAGTTCCCAGGGGGGAGGGGAAGGCACCTTAGGAGTGCTTAGGCAAGAGGCCTGCGGGCATACATATACCCGTAGTATGTACTCTATGCACACTAGGTAAGACCTGGGCTGACCACCCCCTGTATTTTGGTTAGCGGGCCAGGTGGCGTTAAGAATAAGTAGTGGATAGGTAAGGAAGGAGAAGGGGCCTCTTTAACTTTTACTTTCTTTGCTTTGGTTCCGTCCAGCCCCTTTTCCCCCAAATTACCGTGCGAAGGAAGAATAAATTCCCTGTTAACGGTAATATTCTCTGCCTCTGTCATCTTTACCCCACATACAGTCACATACCTCTTTCAGTCCAAATGGGAGTTGAGTGTAGCAGGGTGTTGCGTTCCCTCCAAGAGATGTACGTAACAGGATTCAAACCATCAACCTTTCAGTTATTGGCCCTAACTGCTAGGATACTTGCCACTCAAATTCATAGACTGCTATGGATGCAAGAACTGACCATCCATGATATCAAAATGATAGTTTTAACCATGTGTTGAGGCTATAGCCTACAGTGTTTATTGACATTTATATTGTTTACAAACATTGGAGTAAAAAATAAAGCTTGTATTTTCAGTTCTGATGGGATACTACAGTTGAACTAAGCTCATGAGGCATTTCTTTAAGAATCAATTTATTTTGGGTAACAGACAACAAATTGTACAATGTCGACCCAGAGGATATCACTTGAAGGTATTAAAAGCTTGTTTCCAAAGTGGTCCTCGATGGTAAAAACAATAACACATAGGCAAGACAAAATTACAAACAACCATAAATACATTTGTTTATATTGACATCCTAAAAAGTGGCACTATTCGCTGCACTTCTCTCTAACCTTAAAAATCTACCATTAATTTTACGTTAAAACAATATTCATTGCACATCATACCGATCCTTCAAATAATACACCTTACCAGCAGTAGGGGGCACAAGGGTCAGTGGAGTGGTTTCCCTTACTTAGACAACCTTTTCCAAATGAAAACCTTTGCCTGCTTTATAAAAGCTATTTCTACTTTTTATTTGCTTGATCTCCAAAGGTAGGCTATTCCACAGACAAATGCATGTTTCCTCTTGGGATTTTCCTTGACATAACACTATCTCTGGTATTGTATCTGTGTTGGTTATAGACAATATCAATTTGGTTTTTCATATAACCTGGGGCACAATCATTTAAGATGTCAAACATATGATTAGGTATAAGTTGGTCCACTCTGGACTCCAAAGGCAACAAGCCCACCTCCCGGAACTCCGGTACCCCTATGAGGGTCCTAGTGGAGACATTCAGCATATACCTGATAACATTATTTTGCATAACCTGCATTCTCTTTTTCAGCTTTTTTGATAGCCCAATATACAAAGCAGAGCAGGCATAATCAAAATGACACAATCAAGGTTGAGACAAGCAGTTTCTTAACTTTGATGTTAAAATATCCAGTGTTACGATTTGTTCGCCATTTTAGAATGAATTTTAGCAGCAATCAGGTCTCCAGAAAGGGATTGATCTAGGGACACACCAAGATAACTTACACTTGTTTTAGATTCAATATCCTTCCTTCCCTGCACAGTTTGCCTTTGTCTTGTCAGCCCTAAGCAATCTACGTTTTGTTCCAATTAAAATCAGTTTTTCCCAAATGTAGCAACAATTTGTTGTGTCAACCAATCTCAAACAAAATGCAATTCCTTACTCAGGATCTTCTCTGTTATCTGTATCCTTCCCTGATACCAGTACGACTGGGTCATCAGCATAAAGCAGGAGTTTGCACTTTACTGTATTATTGATTGTATGTTTGTGTTGTTTGTGTCGCGCTGCTTTGCTTTATCTTGGCCAGGTCGCAATTGTAAATGAGAACTTGTTCTCAACTAGCCTACCTGGTTAAATAAAGGTAAAATAAAAAATAAAATAAAATATCTGGCATATTAACGTGTATAAGAAATAAAAGGCCCTAAAATTGATCCCTGCGGTACTCCACAGGATATTTCTTTGGCCTCTGACAGAACATCACCAACATTACATACTTGTGTTCTGTTGGTCAGATAAGACCTAAACCAATTCACTGCTAAATGCCAACCATATTATCTCCCAAGAGAATTCTCCTCCGGCCATTTACATCCCACCTCAAGCCGAAACCTCGACGGCCCTCAAAGAACTTTACTGGACTTTATGCAAACTGGAAACCACATATCCTGAGGCTGCATTTATTGTATCTAGGGATTTTAACAGAGCAAATCTGAGGACTAAGCTGCCGAAGTTCTATCAACATATTCACTGTCCTCCTCGCGCTATTAACTCTCAACCGTTGCTATTCAAACTTCCGGAATGCCCTCCCCCGCCCTCCTTTCGGCAAATCTGACCACGACTCCATCTTGCTCCTCCCGTCCTATAGACAGAAACTCAAACAGGAAGTGCCCATGCTTCGTACTATTCAATGCTGGTCTGACCAATCGGAATCCACGTTTCAGGATTGTTTTGATCACGTGGACTGAGATATGTTTCGTGTAGCTTGCGAAAATAATCAAGACGCGTACACTGATACAGTGACTGAGTTTATAAGGAAGTGTGTAGGAGATGTAGTACCCACTGTGACTATTAAAACCTTCCGTAACCAGAAACCGTGGATAAATGGTAGCATTCGCGCAAAACTGAAAGCGCAAACCACCGCATTTAACCATGGCAAGGCGACTGGTAATATGGCAGAATATAAACAGTGTAGTTATTCACTCCGCAAGGCAATCAAACAAGCTAAACGTCAGTATAGAGATAAAGTGGAGTCCCAATTCAACGAATCAGATACGAGACGTATGTGGCATGGACTACAGATAATCACGGACTACAAAAGGAAAACCAGCCACGTTGCCGAGACCGACGTCTTGCTTCCGGAAAGGCTAAACACATTCTTCACATCCTTTGAGGATAACACAGTGCCACCGACGAGGCCTGCTACCAAGGACTGTGGGCTCTCCTTCTCCGTGGCCGACGTGAGTAAAACTTTTAAACATGTTAACCCTTGCAAGTCTGCCGGCCCAGACTAAAATCCCTAGCAGCGTCCTCAGAGCATGCGCAGACCAGCTGGCTGGTGTGTTTACGGGCATATTCAATCTCTCCCTATCCCAGTCTGCTGTTCCCACATGCTTCAAGATGTCCACCATTGTTCCTGTACCCAAGAAGGCAAAGGTAATTGAACTTAATGACTATCGCCCCATAGCACTCACCTCTGTCGTTATGAAGTGCTTTGAGAGACTAGTCAAGGATCATATCTCTACCTTGACTAGTCTAAAGGTCAGTTTTATTGCTTCTTTAAATCAGTACAACAGTTTTCAGCTGTGCTAACATAATTGCAAAAGGGTTTTCTAATGATCAATTAGCCTTTTAAAATAATAAACTTGGATTAGCTAATGCAACGTGCCACTGGAACACAGGAGTGATGGTTGCTGATAAATGGGCCTCTGTACGCCTATGTAGATATTCCATAAAAAACCTGCCGTTTCCAGCTACCATAGTCATTTACAACATTAACAATATCTACACTGTATTTCTGATCAATTTGATGTTATTTTAATGGACAAAAAAATTGCTTTTCTTTAAAAAACAAGGACATTTCTAAGTGAGCCAAAACCTTTGAACGGTAGTGTATATACTGTATTCTATACTATTCTACGGTATCTTAGTCACTTAATGTTTACATTTATCTTGCATTACTCATCTCATATGTATATACTGTTTTCTATACTATTCTACGGTATCTCATTCACTTAATAATGTTTACATTTATCTTGCATTACTCTTCTCATATGTATATACTGTTTTCTATACTATTTTCTATACTATTCTACTGTATCTTAGTCCGTTCCGCTCTGACATCGCTCGTCCATATGTATGTAGTCTTAATTCATTCCTACTTAGATTTGTGTGTTGTGTAATTTGTTAGATATTACTTGTTAGATATTACTGTACTGTCAGAGCTAGAAGCACAAGCATTTCGCTACATCCACAATAACATCTGATAATCACGTGTACGTGACCAAAAAAAATTGATTTGATTTCCTACATCATTTAGAAACATGCATTTCACTTTCATCAGGAGAATATCATGGTCCACAGTGTCAAAAGCTTTTTGCAAGTCTAACATGACCATACCTGTATAGTTCCCCTTCCCACTTTCCTGCTTGATGTTGTCAAAAAAGTGTATAAGGCAAGTATCAGTGGAATGAGCTGTTCTCAAGCCAGATTGTAGTTCATAAAGAAGTTTGTGCTCAAGAAGGTAACCCCCAAGTTGATAAAAAAAAATAAAAAATCTCTCAACAACTTCAGATAAGGTGCTGAGGATTGACACTGGCCTGTAGCTTCCTACATTTGTTTTACTGCTCTTCTTGTGGAGTGGAACCATCCGGGATGTTTTGAGATCCTTGGGAAATGGACCACTACTAATAGAAAGGTTTACAATATGTGTTATCATTTTAGCGGTGACACAAGGCACTATCCTTTATGAATCTTGCAGGAAGGTTATCCAGCCCAGTTGCTTTTTTTGTGCTCATTAAGCATAGTAGATTGGAAACGTTGTCCTCTGTTACCATGCAAAGCTCAAACAAATAATTTGTGATACCTTCGCTATCTATGGTAAAAAGTATTGATGAAAGACTGGCCATAATAGTGTCCAGAGCAGGTTGGTAACTTCTCTTAAATGTAATGGCAAAATGTAGATTTCCGTCTAAATAGACATACGCTTTTCATGTGTAATTACATGATTCTGAAATGCAAAAACGTGGTATTTTTGGAAAGAAGACATCTGGGAGATTGTGAGGAAATTATCAGAAGATAGATAGGAGTTACAAGGTTTAGAATACACAAGATCAAGCACACACAAAGTAACCGTTTCAAAAAAAAATTACATTTAGTTTTGGTTTTTTCATTGACAATAAGTGAATTATTGATGACTGGAGCTGGAAACACATCAGATGGCTTCCACAACATGTGAACAATATAAACGTGGAAAAAAATGGGATTGATAGACCTAACAACAAAAAATGGGCAGATGTTTTAGTAAGTGGTGTCATGTGTGGTCAATTCTAAATGTTTAAAAATGAATTAAAAATGGAAAGCTGAAATGTCTTGAGTTTATAAGTATTCAACCCCTTTGCTATGGCCAGCCTAAATACGTTCAGTAGTAAAAATGTGCTTAACAATTCATATAATAAGTTGCATGGATTCACTGTGTGCAATAATAGAGTTTAACATTATTTTTTAATGACTACCTCATCTCTGTAGCCAACATATACAATTATCTGTAAGGTCCCTCAGTCAAGCAGTGAATTCAGATTCAACCACAAAGACCAGCGAGGTTTTCCAATGCCTTGCAAAAAATGGCATCTATTGGTAGATGGGTTAAAATAAAAAAGCAGACATTGAATATCCCTTTTAGCAAGGTGAAGTTGCACTTTGGATCAATACACCCAGTCACTACAAAGAAACAGGTGTCCTTCCTAACTCAGTTGCCGGAGAGGAAGGAAACCGCTCAGGGATTTCTCCAATGGTGACTTTAAAACAGTTACATAGGATAAAACTATCACAGCCTTTAAACTGAGATGGATCAACAACATTGTAGTTACTCCAGAATACTAACCTAAATGACATTGTGAAAAGAAGGAAGCCTGTACAGAATACAAATATTCCAAAACATGCATCCCTTTTGCAACAAGGCACTAAAGTAAAACTGCCAAAAATGTAGCAAAGAAATTCACTTTATGTCCTGAATACAAGGTGGGTATGCTTGTCATCGGCAAGGACTAGGCAGTTTTGTAGGATAAAAATAAACGGAATAGAGCTAAGCACAGGCAGAATCCTAGAGGAAACCCTGGTTCAGTCTGCTTTCCAACAGGCAATGGGAGATGAATTCACCTTTCAGCAGGATAATAACCTAAAACACAAGGCCAAATCTACACTGGAGTTGATTACCAAGATGACATTGAATGTTTCTGAGTGGCCTATTTACCGTTTGTACTTAAATTGACTTGCACATCAAGACCTGAAAATGTCTGTCTTGCAATGATCAACAACCAACTTGACAGAGCTGGAATAATTTTAAAAAGAGTAATGTGCAAATATTGTACAATCCCGGTCTGCAAAGCTCTTTAAGACTTATCCAGAAAAACTCACTGCTGTAATCGCTGCCAAAGGTGATTCTAACATGTATTGACACAGGGGTGTGAATATCTACAATACCAGTCAAAGGTTTGGACACACCTACTCATTGCAGGGTTTTCTTTATTTTTACTATTTTCTACATTGTAGAATAATAGTGAAGACATCAAAAAACTATAAAATAACAAATATGGAATCATGTAGCAACCAAAAATGTGTTAAACAAATCAAAATATATTTTATATTTGAGATTCTTTAAAGTAGCCACCCACTGCCTTGATGACAGCTTTGTACACTCTTGGCATTCTCTCAACCAGCTTCATGTCACCTGGAATGCATTTCATGTCACCTGGAATGCATTTCAATTAACAGGTGTGCCTTGTTAAAATTTAATTTGTGGAATTTCTTTCAATCTCAACGTGTTTGCATCAGTTGTCTTGTGACAAGGTAGGGGTGGTATACAGAAGATAGCCCTATTTGTTCAAATACCAAGTCCATATTATGGCAAGAACAGCTCAAATAAGCAAAGAGAAACAACAGTCCATCATTACTTTAAGACATGAAGGTCAGTCAATAATAACCCAGAGTTACCTCTGCAGAGGATACGTTGATTAGAGTTAAATGCGACTCCAAAGAAATGCTTCTGTCACGCCTGCTCCCGCTCTCCCTCCCTGGCGCTCGAGGGCACCAGGCTGCCCATCACTATGCACTCCTGCCGCCATCATTACGCACACCTGCTCCCCTCGTCACGTGCATCAGCGATTCTTTGCACTCACCTGGACTCAATCACCTGTGTTATTTCCTCCCCTATATCTGTCTGATCCCCAACTCTGTTCCCCGATTCAGAATTAATTGTTGTAGGTCGTTGTGTTACCCGGTTCTGACGCTGTTCCTGTCTTGTTCCATGTCTGTGCAAAATTAAATGTTCACTCTCCATACCTGCTTCTCTACTCCAGCGTCGGTTCTTACAGCTTCACAGAGTTCAATTAACAGACACATCTCAACATCAACTGTTCAGGGGAGGCTGCGTGAATCAGGCCTTCATGGTTGAATTGCTTCAAAGAAACCACTACTAAAGGCCACCAATAAGAAGAAGAGACTTGCTTGGGCCAAGAAACACGAGCAATGGACATTAGACCGGTGGAAATGTGTCCTTTGGTCTGATGAGTCCAAATTTGAGATTTTTGGTTCCAACCACCAAGTCATTGTGACACACAGAGTAGGTGAACGGATGATCTCTGCATGTGTGGTTCCCACAGTGCAGAATGGAGGAGGAGGTGTGATGGTGTGGGGGTGCTTTGCTGGTGACACTGTCTGTGATTTATTTAGAATTCAAGGCACACTTAACCAGCATGGCTACCACATCATTCTGCAGCGATACACCATCCCATCTGGTTTGCGCTTAGTGGTACTATCATTTATTTTTCAACAGGACAATGACCCTGTGTAATGGCTATTTGATCAAGAAGGAGAGTGATGGAGTGCTGCATCAGATGACCTGGCCTCCCCAATCACCTGACCTCAACCCAATTGAGATGGTTTGGGAAGAGTTGGACCGCAGAGTGAAGGAAAAGCAGCCAACAAGTGCTCAGCATATGTGGGAATTCCTTCAATACTGTTGGAAAAGCATTCTAGGTGTAGCTGGTTGAGAGAATGCCAAGAGTGTACAAAGCTGTCATCAAGCAAAGGGTGGCTACTTTGAAGAATCTAAATCTAAATATTTTGATTCGTTTTTTTGGTTACTACATGATTCCATATGTGTTATTTCATAGTTTTGATGTCTTCACTATTATTCTACAATGTAGAAAATAGTAAAAATAAAGAAAAACCCTTGAATGAGTAGGTGTGTCCAATCTTTGACTGGTACTGGTAAATAAATAAAGGTGACATTCTGTACTGTTGCCGCATATAAAACATTTGGCCTCATATCCAAAATGCTGGAGTATAGAGCCAAATTAAACTTTTTAGCTAGTGTCTGAAACAGGGGCGAAAATCTGATATCAACTTTGGAGGGGACAATTACATGATATTTTCTCAAGAGCAATTCCTGAGGGGGACACCAACAGTAGTGCTGTAACACATAGCCTACATTGTAATATGGTAAATGTATATTGAGGAACCAAAGAAATAAGGTGTTTGCCGTACTCCTAACTACCGGTACCCAAAACTACACAACTAATCATAACAGCAATACCATTGCCTTTAACAAATCTTAGTTCAGTCACCAGTTTAAGTTGAGAGTGGGGGTATCCATGGCATTTTCCAATTATGTTCCTATTTTACAAGTAAAAAAAATTGAGAACCTTTCATAATGTTGCCAAACAAAGACTCAACAAACTTACCTGAGACTCCCTGTCTCTGCCAGTCTGTCCCTGCATATCTGTCCCCAACTCTGCTGTCTGTGTGCCATCTGTTGCCTGCTCTGCCTAATGACATCATTGTGAAACATTTCCATTTGAATTTCATTTCTTTCTTATGAACATTTTATCAACTAGTCTTTGAGATATTAGGCTACTAGGGTTCTTAATTTGTGTTTTGGTGTATTGAAAAATACTCTGATGTCCGTCTTTTATTTTTCTGCCATTTTTCTACCTGGCTGGCCCGCTACACACACACACACAGTGTGTAGGTTATTTACAGTAGGAGATGGGCTTCTATCATCTTATCTTTTATCATTCTATTTGGGCTTCGATCTAAAAGGTAGCTAGCAAATGTGAAACGGATTAAAATGACAAGAGTTGACAGCTGTATGAGTTCACCATTTACACAACATATGCTGCAACCTTTTGTAATTTTAATAGTTAGTTTCATATTAGCTGGCTTCCAACAATAGCTGAATTTGCAAAGCTAGCGAGCACCAATTCCGTTTCAGTGGTGTTTGCTATAATCTTTGCTACCCGGGTTAAATAAAGGTGAAATAAAATAAATAAATAAAAGTTCCCTTGCGACAATTTAGCTTTTGCAACGAGACCATTAAATATATTTAAGACAATGGTAGAAGAGAGTGTAGTTCTGTTCAGTTTGGACTCCAGTTTATCGCTAACCTTATCACAGGGACTTTGAAGCACTAACTTACATCGTCTGCGTGCTGATTTTGGAATAAATTGATGATAGCAAAGATTCCATCTTTGACGAGGCCACATAAATGGAATAGGTACTAGCTAGCTTAATAGTTAATATTTGCGCGCTAGCTCTGCATATTCAGCTAGTGTGTGTGCGCGATTGACTGGATTAACCTCACGTCAGTTACGTTCATTGTAAGGAACTGGCAGTGGATCAAACCATTGTGAGGCAAAGGGTGGGGGGGTCGCAATCTTTTGAAACTTAAAAACGCGCTATTAAGTGTCTATAATCAGCACAGTTGCTTTCATTGCGTATTATTAATATTATTTAAATTACATAGTTATGTTTCAGTTATATATTGGGGGGGGACAAATCATATTTTTCCCAGGATGGGGGGGTCGTGTCCCCCCCGGGATTTCCGCCCCTGGTCTGAAAAACAAATCAAAATATATTTGATCTAAGACTTTTTTGGTTGCTATATGTCTTATTTCATAGTTTTGATGTCTTCACTATTATTCTACAATGTAGAAAATAGTAAAAAAAATAATAAAAAAACATTTCACTGGTACTGTATATCTGAGAAAAACACTTTTCAACCCATATGATCTAGTAAACAATAAAAGTAAATAATAAAACATGTACAAATATGAAGATATGATAAAATACAATTGTGAATGAATAAGCCTTTTCATATTTTATAATATGTCCATATATAGTTATGTTTTAGGAACATCTACCCAAAATATTTCACCTTCTTTATTACTTTACCAAATATTGCATGACATTATCTGTTAAATATGTGAACGTCTAAATCCCTCCGATAGACATGAGAAGATGGACTATGTAAAGGGATTGATTTTGTCGTTCTGAGCATATGCAATGTGTCTGCTTCCGTAAAACAATGTTGACTTCCACACCAAATTACTTATTTACTTATTTTAGGTTTAAGGAAGTGTGTAGTTCACATTCTTTATCGTAGATCCGCCTGCTCGAGAAATTCAGGGATTGCTTTGCCATGTCTGTGCCATAAAGCAGTCGAGCTGGATAAATGTTTTTCTTGACGTGACGTTGTAGTGAAGTGATACTGTATAAATCGATGTAATGATGCAGCCGACCACCAGATGAAGGCAAATACAAGTTTATTCGACAGAGGACGTTTGCATGGCCCTAGGAAGTTCTGGATTGCTGTCGTCTGACTTATAAAACGATGGGAAATCAATAAAATAAGCCATGTGAACATATACAGTACCAGTCAAAAGGGTTTTTCTTTATTTTTACTATTTTCTACATTGTAGAATAATAGTGAAGACATCAAAACTATGAAATAACAAATATGGAATCATGTTTTAACCAAAAAAGTGTTAAACATATCAAAATATATTTTAGAATCTTCAAAGTAGCTACCTTTTGCCTTGATGACAGCTTTGCACACTCTTGGCATTCTCTCAAACAGCTTCACCTGGAATGGTTTTCCAACAATCTTGAATGACTTCCCACACACACACACACACACACACACACACACACACATATACATACATATATAAATATATATAATCCGACCTTTATTTAACTAGGCAAGTCAGTTAAGAACAAATTCTTATTTATAATGATGCCCGACCCCGGCCAAACCTGGACGACGCTGCGCCAATTGTTCACCGCCCTATGGGACTTCCAATCACGACCGGATGTGATACAGCCTGAATTTGAACCAGGTACTGTAGTGACGCCTCTTGCACTGAGATTTGGTATTTGGTATTTTATTAGGATCCCCATTAGCTGTTGCAAAAGCAGCAGCTACTCTTCTTGGGGTCCACACAAAACATGAAACATAATACAGAATGACATAATACAGAACATCAATAGACGAGAACAGCTCAAGGACAGAACTACATAAAAAAAATGTAAAGGCACACGTAGCCTACATATCAATGCATACACACAACCTATCTAGGTAAAATAGGGGAGAGGAGTTGTGCCGTGAGGTGTTACTTTATCTGTTTTTTGAAACCACGTTTGCTGTTTATTTGAACAATATGAGATGGAAGGAAATACCATGCAATAAAGGGCTCTATATAATACTGTTTGCTTTCTTGAATTTGTTCTGGGTTTGGGGACTGTAAAAAGACCCCTGGTGGCATGTCTGGTGGGGTAAGTGTGTGTCAGAGCTGTGTGTAAGTTGACTATGCAAACAAGTTGGGATTTTCAACATGTTAATGTTTCTTCTAGAAGAATTGATGCAGTTAGTCTCTCCTCAACTCTTAGCCAAGAGAGACTGTCATGCATAGTATTTATATCAGCCCTCTGATTACAATACAGAGCAAAATGTGCCACTCTGTTTTGGGCCAGCTGCAGCTTAACTAGGCATTTCCTTGCAGCACTGGACCACACGACTGGACAATAATCAAGATTAGACAAAACTAGAGCCTGGCGAACTTGCTTTTTGGAGTGTGGTGTCAAAAAAGCAGACCATATCTTTATTACGGCCAGACCTCTCCCTATCTTTACAACCATTGAATCTATATGTTTTGACCATGACAGTTTACAATCTAAGGTAACGCCAAGTAATTTAGTCTCCTCAACTTGTTCAAAGACACACCATTCATTACCAGATTCAGCTGAGGTCTAGAACTTAAGGAATGATTTGTACCAAATACAATGCTCTTAGTTTTAGAGATGTTCAGGACCAGTTTATTACTGGCTACCCATTCCAAAACAGGCTGCAACTCTTTGTTAAGGGCTTCAGTGACTTAATTAGATGTTGTTGCTGATGCGTATATGGTTGAATCATCAGCATACAGTTCATGGACACACATGCATTGTTTAATGCCAGTGGCAGGTCATTGGTAAAAATAGAAATGAGTAGAGGGCCTAGAGAGCTGCCTTGCGGTACACCACACTTTACATGTTTGACATTAGAGAAGCTTCCATTAAAGAAAACCCTTTGAGTTCCATTAGATAGATAGCTCTGAATGCACGATATGACAGAGGTTGAAAAGCCATACCATGAATGTTTTTTCAACAACATGTTATGGTCAATAATATCAAAAGCTTCACTGAAATCTAACAGTACAGCTCCCACAATCTTCTTATTATCAATTTCTTTCAAACAATCATCAGTCATTTGTATCAGTGCAGTACATGTTAAGCATGCTGAAAGTCTGTTGTTAATTTGTTTACAGAGAAATAATGTTATAATTTGTCACGTCCTGACCAGTAAAGGGGCTGTTTGTTATTGTAGTTTGGTCAGGGCGTGGCAGGGGGTGTTTGTTTAGTGTGGTTCGGGGTTGTTTGGGTTATGTTCTATCTTAGTGTATTTCTATGTTATTTCTAGTTAGTCTATTTCTATGTGGTGTTTATTGGGTTGACCTTCAATTAGAGGCAGCTGCTTCTCGTTGCCTCTGATTGAAGGTCCTATTTATAGGGGTGTTTGTTCTATGGGGGTTTGTGGGTAGTTATTTCCTGGTTTAGTGTTTATTGCACCTGACGGGACTGTTTGGAGTCGTTTGTTTTGTATACGTGTTTATTTTGTTTTCCTTCTTCAAATAAAAAAGAAGATAAGTATACATTTTCCCGCTGCGTTTTGGTCCACTCCTTACGACAATTGTGACATATTTAGTCAAACACCCTTTTTTCCCAACAGTTTGCTAAGAGCTGGCAGCAAGCTTATAGGTCTGCTGTTAGAACTAGTAAAGGCCACTTTACCACTCTTGGGTAGCGGAAATACTTTGGCTTCCCTCCAGGAACGAGGACAAAGACTTTCCTATAGGGTCAGATTAAAAATATGACAGCGGCCTCCCAAGTGGCGCAGTGGTCTAAGAAACTGCATCTCAGTGCTAGCTGTGCCACTAAAGATCCTGGTTTGAGTCCAGGCTCTGTCGCAGCCGACCGCGACCGGGAGATCCATGGGGCGGTGCACAATTGGACCAGCAACGTCTGGGTTAGAGGAGGGTTTGGCCGGCAGGGATGTACTTGTCCCATCGCTCACTAAGGACTCTTGTGGCGGGCCAGGTGCAATGCATGCTGACATGGTTGCCAGGTGTACAGTCTTTCCTCTGACACATTGGTGCGGCTGGCTTCTGGGTTAAGCGGGCATTGTGTTAGCCTTCCCTGTGGCTCAGTTGGTAGTGCATGGTGTTTGCAACGCCAGCCTGGTATGTGCAATGCCAGGGTTGTGGGTTTGATTCCCACGGGGGGCCAGTACAAAAAAATTAAGTATGCATGAAATGTATTTATTCACTACTGTAAGTCGCTCTGGATAAGAGCGTCTGCTAAATGGCTGTAAATGTCAAGAAGCTGCTGGGTTGTGTTTTGGACGACGCACGTCTCTCGATCTTTGCCTCTCCTGAGTCCGTACGGGAGTTGCAGCGATGGAACAAGACTGTAACTACAAAATTCAAACTTGCAATGCTTTTATTTCATTATTTGTTTGTTTATGCATGAATACAATTGCTCAGTGTTCGTTGTTGGCTTTTCCTTTGTAAGTTTGCCCACTTTGCCAATGAAATAATAATTAAAATACTTGGCAACATCAAATGGTTTTGTGATGAATAAGCCATCTGATTCGATGAAAGATGGAGTTGAATTTGTCTTTCTGCCCATAATTTCATTTAAAGTATTCCAAAGTTTTTTTCCATCATTCCTTATATCATTGATCTTGCCTTCATAATACAGTTTCTTCTTCTTTTTGTTGAGTTTAGTCACATTTCTCAATTTGCAGTAAGTCAGCCAGTCAGATGTGCAGCCAGACTTATTAGCCACTCTTTTTGCCCCATCTCTTTCAACCATACAGTTTTTTAATTCCTCATCAATCCCTGGAGCCTTAACAGTTCTAACAGTCAATTTCTTAACAGGTGCATGTTTAGCAAAAATTGGAAGAAGCAATTTCATAAATTCATCAAGTGCAGCGTCTGGATGCTCCTCATTAATCACATCAGACCAACAAATATTTTTAACATCATCCACATAAGAGTCACAGCAACATCTTTTGTATGATCTCTTCTACACTGTTTTAGGCCGAGCTGTTGGAACTTTGGCTTTCCTGGATATAGCCACTATATTGTGATCATTGCATCCAGTGCGTACGGATACAGCTTTAGAACAAAGTTCTACAGGATTAGTAAAAATGTGATCGATACAAACTAACTTTTAACAAAGCACACCTGTTAATTGAAATGCTTTCCAGGTGACTACCTCATGAAGCTGTTTGAGAGAATGCCAAGAGTGTGCAAAGCTGTCATCAAGGCAAAGGGTGGCTACTTTGAAGAATTTCAAATATAAAATATATTTCGATTTGTTTAACACTTTTTGGGGGGGTTACTACATGATTCCATATGTGTTTTGATGTCATCACTATTATTCTACAAAGTAGAAAATAGTAAAATAAAGTAAAACCCTGGAATGAGTAGGTGTGTTCAAACTTTTGACAGGTACTGTACATATTTTTTTAAATAATTTTAGTGCCCGATTTCAGGGAATGTCAGCTTAATTCTCATCACATTAGGTATTTTTATTTAATTTGTATTTCATCTCGTCATAAACAAATGTCTTCTGCAATAACTTGATATGTTGAGCCAGTCCTTACGATCAGTTCCATCTCAAGTAATGTTTCTATTCTCCAGGGCTATCAGCTTATTGTAGTCTATTAATGCTACTTTCATGTTTTTGTCATCATTGTAATGAATGTGTACATTGTTACAGGTGGAGCTTCTGTTTCTAAGAACTGGGTTACATCTTACCTGAACTGTTTCGAGAAAATGCTTCTCTTCAAGCTTCTAACATCCTACCCAATTAACAGTTTGGTAACCACTTTCTGTTTGCAAATTACGCTACACAGCAATGGTTTCACCACATTGGTTCCCTTATTGCTAGTGTGCAAGGTTCATCTGGCACCTGCACGTTCTTGGTTAGCACCCAGTTTCCATAACACTTTTACTACGGTTGTCGAAGCAGTGCCTGATCTCAGAACTCATTATGTGTTTTACTATGGATGCTTCCCATCCGTATACTTTTTGTGGGATTTTCAGGCTCAGTAGTCTGCAGTTCATTGGTTTACATAACATTGGTAATTCTATAGTGGGCCTCAACTCATCGCACACCAAGCAAATCACATTATTTCAGCAAACATTAAGCCTGGTTGCATTGTCTCATGCCATCTTTGCCCACTCGTATTATTTTTTTGTAATATTTTATTTCACATCCTCCTTTTCTTCCTTTGACAATAAACAAAAACATACCTAGACAAAAACAACCGACAACTTAACATTTACTTCAAATTGTGTTGAGCCGTTTCTGTCTGTAGCCAGATTTCTTTCAATATTTAAAGATGCACTATGCAGATATCACTTTGACATTTCCTGGTTGATAAAATTTGAATAGTTCGCCTAATTTCAGTTTGTGACAAAACAAGCAAGAACATCCCTGGCCACCCCTACTCTGATGTGGCGGACTCACTAAACACAAATGCTTGGTTTGTAGATGATGTCTGAGTGTTGGAGTGTACCCCTGACTATCTGTAGATGATGTCTGAGTGTTGGAGTGTACCCCTGACTATCTGTACATTTTAAAAACATGAAAATGTTGCTGTCTGGTTTGATTAATATAAGGAATTTAAAATTATTTATACTTTTACTTTTAATACTTAAGTATATTTTAACAATTACATTTACTTTTGATACCTAAGTACATTTAAAACCAAATGCTTTTAGACTTTTACTCAAGTAGTATTTTACTGGGTGACTTTCACTTTTACTTTAGTCATTTTCAATTAAGGTATCTTTACTTTTACTCAAGTATGAACATTAGGTACTTTTTCCAGCACTGAGAATGACAGATCTATAACCCATATTTCTATGTGAATTTGGTCGGGTTGCCCATAAAGTTACATATTAAATAATAAAGCATTTGATCCTTACATTCTTGGGCTATAATTTGACTTCCAGTATTTAAGTAATAGCTTCTTCAATATACAGTAATTGACGTAAATAATATTGTCCAACCCAATGGGTATCTTACCACACCCCCATATGCCATGTCTTCAAATATGCAGATAGATGGATTAAAAGTAAATTTACATTGTAAAACATCTGACAGCCATCTTTCTAACTCTGCCCATAACTTTAGGACTTCATAGCACTCCCAGAAGGCATGAATCATTGTGTCATTGTTAGTTTTACACTTAGGACATGACTCTGCGGTTGTGCTGTAGAATTTGTGAATTTTGTCTCTTGTATAATAAATTCTATATATTAGTTTATATTGGATTAAGTGTACATTTTAGTTAACTGTAATTTAGTTTATTATGTTCCAACACTCCCTCCAATTTGTGCAAATATCAGTTCTTTTTAAGTCTTGGTTCCAATAGTTAATATTTTTTCCTAAGCGATTGTCAGTTGTATATGCTCTCCGCAAGATTTTGGAAATCTTACCTGTCATATGAGTATCTTTTTCTGACTCAAATAGAATTCCCTCAAAATTGCTGTGATGTCCAGAAGCTTTCAGGTTGAAATTTCATGATGTAAAACTTTTAAGTTGCATATATTTGAAAATGTTTACATTGGTCAGTGAAAAATTGCTTTATTTTTTGAATAGTCACAATACTTTTCTTGCCTAACATCATTATTTGGAAACAGTATATTGATGATATTTTTGTTCTATGGAGGGGTGATGCAGAACAGCTCCAGGCATTCCATGCTTTTTTTAACTCCTGTTCTGAACATTTGAGATTTACTATGCAATCTGATACACGTCAAATCAGTTTTCTTGATCTTCTGATCTTGTGTGAAGATAATGTTCTATACACTGATCTTTACAGTTTACAGTACACTGATCGTAACAGTTTGTTGAGGGCTGATAGTTGTCAACCACTTCCCTTGAAAAACAGTTGCCCTACAGCCAATTCTGTCGAATCAAAAGAATTTGTAAAAAAACAATCAGATTTCGACAGAAATATGGCTGACTCAAAGAAAATTCAAGAAGAGGGGGTACGAAAACAGTCAGATTAATCCTGCCATTGAGAAAATTCAAAACGAAACGAGACATGACCTTTTTCAAGGCCAGTCTCGCAAAAAATAAGCATGCTTGCGTTCTAACTACCAGCTATTCAAAGTGCTCTGAACAAATTAAGGGAATCAGCTAAAATTATTATATAGAACTCTTGCCACCAACAAAATGTTGAATATTTGTGGCATAAAATCATCAAAGCTCTGCAGATTTTGTTGTGAGGATACAGAATCAATAGACCATTTATTTTGGTGTTGCCTTCAGGTAGCCTGTTTCTGGTCTCAGGTTCAGGAATGGCTCAAAATGCATAACATTGATCTAAAATTGACCCTAGAAATAGTACTGTTAGGAGATTACTAATATACTAACACTCTTAGTAAAAGTACTTCTCTTCAACTCGCAATCTGTGGATTCTATTCGATTAGATAGATTGAAATTGTACATTAAACATCACAGTATAGTTGAAAGATATATGGTGCGTAGAAACCCGAAGTGGGTGGCCAGCAGAGATAGATGGGATGGGCTGAGGGAAGCTGAGGGTTGGGATGTGGAATTGGAGACAAGTGGGCGTGGAGTTGCTGTGTGAGAGATAGAATGATGGTCAAAAATAAAAGTAAAAAATGTCAAATAAAGTCAAAATAAATCATAATAAAAAGTACATTTGAAGTGGCAGTATTTCTACAACTAATGCCGGTTTGCCTGAGGCTGATGCTGTGCAGCTGTTTGTACACATGCACATACACACACTCTCATTCAAATAAACACATACAAGAACACACACATACATGTAATAGTGCCAGACATGCACACAAACATATACAGTTGGCTTTGCGGTTATGATTTTAGTTGTCCTTGATGTCCTTTGTTTGTAAATTTGTTATTTTTTTTTGCATTGTTGTTTGCTGTTTTCTTCTGTCTTTTCCTTTTTTCTCTTTAGTTCATTCTCTTGGTTGTTGGTGCATTGGGGGGGGGGGGGTTCTTGGGGTTGGGGAATGGAATGAATTGTATTTTTAATTTTTATTCTTGGGGGGGGACTGTGGTAGGGGTTTCGATTGGTTGAGGGACAGCTATTGGGGAACTGAGGGGGGTATCTTGGAGGTTTTGGGTTCACGTTTTTTGGCCTGGTGGTAGATCTGTCAACATGCCCTTGAGCAGGGCATTGACCCTGGATGCTTCTGTGTGTCTCTCTGAATGGGAATCTGTTGGATGACTGGTATGATGCAGTTATTGAGCGGCTTCACTGAAAGTATATTGTATGTTTCGAATATTCAATAAATAATCAATAATAATAATAATAAAAAAATATTAAAGGAATCGTTCAAACATTGGCACATTCTAAGATCCAATGATAGTATCGGTAATGTTTTCGGACCTTCCTTTGGTTGTATTCTCACTGGGCAGAAACCTCAGAAATCAATTGGTAAACTCCGATTTACCACCCAAAGATATCCCTGCACAACGTCTATTTACGCCTCTACTGGATGGAAACTAAAAGTGTAACAGCTGTGTGTGGTCCCTGGTTCGAGCCCAGGTCGGGGCGAAGAGAGGGACGGAACCTACACTGTTACATGTGCTCAATGCAATGGCACTTATAAATGTAGATCCTTCAAACACCCCCAAACAGGGAAACAGATCCCAAACAATGTTGTTATCAAGTGCTCCACTAAGGCAGTTATTTATCTTATAACTTGTCCTTGTGGTAAAAAATGATGTGGGTAAAACAAAGCGCAAATTTAAAGTACGTATCTCAGAGCATCGTAGCACCATTAGGTGCAAAAACTCAACTTACCCAGTTGCGGCCCACTTTTCGAAAGAAAACCACTCGATATTGGCATCGAACATGTCACCCTCCCTAGGAGAGGGGGTGACCTCGACAATTTATTGTTAAAACAAGAGGCTGCCTGGATCTTTAATTTAAAGACCCCTGCTCCCTTCGGTCTCAACGTAGACTTTGATCTGAAGCCATTCTTGTGATTATTGTGATTTTGCTATTATAAATGTTTGTAGGCTTATGTTGCCAAAATTGTATCTATGATCGTACTCTATCCATTTATGTTTTTTGTATGCTATTTTAATATATGAGAATTAACCAATGATATCAGGCCACACCCGGCCATGATTACAGACACCCGTGTGTGTCTTTTGACACTATATAAATGAGTCATCTCGCAGTGTTTGTCATTATACCCTGATGAAGACAGCTTGTCTGTCGAAACGTTGGACGTATTAATAAACATTTCATAAAATATTTTCCATTACAGCACAGTTGCACTTTTGTTCTATTCTTCACATGTATCTCTTTCACATCTAATGATTATTGTTTTCAATCTTTAGATCTAACCATTGCTCCGCTGTGTACCTTCTCCCTGATGAGTAAGGTATTTATTTTGGAGGGGGGGGGGGGGGGGGTTCGATGCCAGCCGCCCAGCAAAAGGCTACCTGTCCTCAGCATCTGGCTCTGAGGAGTATTCCTCAGAGAGGAGGCCATACACCAAACTATTTAACAAAATGCCATATTGCATTCTGTCTCTATTGTTCATTCAGTTAAGCCTATACTCGATATAACTGTAATTTCTGCATTTATGAAGCATTTTTAAACTACCCTCACTTATCCTTAATTTATTTGGCGTGGGCTAAGTTTGGTTAATAAACCGTAAATTTGTTAACTCAATCCTCTGTTTGGACAATTGTTCCTTTATGATCTAGTCAGGTCTTTACAGTACTAAAGTTAGCTAGCGTTTCTCCCTTATTCAGTATTCAGTAATGCAACGTTAGCTAGCTAGCTACATTAGCTAAGCCCCTTGGACATTGTCAACAAATTTCACAACTCGGTCAGTATACGTTACAAAAACAAAATCCTTTAGTTAAATTTCACTATTTACACTATTTGTACGTTATGACCCAGGACAAAATTAAGAGACAGACAGAAACCAGTTGCTTTCATTTTGACTCGAAGATTATCTATTATATTGACAACAAGATAGCCAAGTGACCGCTCTAACAATGGAAATACATGTCCTCAATGATTGAAGGCAGGCGAGATGAAGTGGGACCATTGTAGCCAATGAGAGGGCAGATACACGTGTGAACAACAGGCACAACTAAGTCATTTGTCTCAAAGTTGACGGAATGCTTCCTTCCTTCCCTTTAATCAGTCCATTTGTAACAGCCTAAACATTACACAACTTCTATTCAATCAAATAAGCCTCATGTAATTCTACGCTCTCTCATATACCTCCATTCAACAAAAAAAAGGGCTAATCTCATGTGGACAGATTTAGGAGCGGAGTAAATCCTCATGCTTCGCCTCTTCCTCTCCGTTTGACGGCAGACGAGAGGTCAGTGTGGCATCCCTCCGGGTGACAGCCCAGCGTTCTTCTGGCTTCTTATTAGCTTTTTTTATGTACAAATGTACACTTTCAGTCATGAAATGGTGAACAAAATGTTTAACAATGTTTTGTGGGCAATTTTTGTATAAGCGAGAGGTCACCGGGAAGTGACACATCCTCTCACCTCTCACATGCTCCTCCTATAGGTGGAGGCATGGTTAACTGATTTCATGGAGTGTGTCTGAAAGTGGGCGTATCAACAGAAGTGGGTGTATGGAAAGCAAATCATCTAATTGGGCCGTTTTGTTGCCACTCAAGACCGTTTTGCGTGGCTGATTGGGCTGCACAATGAGTCGATTGTTGACAACTGTAGCAGTTTAGCTAAGCCTAACCCTTTTCCTAACCTTAACCTCATTCTCCTAACCTGCCTTGTTAATTCTCCTAACCTGCTACGGTAATTATCCTAACCTGCCTTGTTAATTATCCTAACATGCCTTGTTAATTATCCTAACCTGCTATATTCATTCTCCTAACCTGCCTTGTTAATTATCCTAACCTGCCTTGTTAATTATCCTAACCTGCTATGTTAATTCTCCTAACCTGCCCTGTTAATTCTCCTAACCTGCTACGTTAATTATCCTAACCTGCCTTGTTAATTATCCTAACCTGCTATGTTAATTCTCTTAACCTGCTATGTAAACATTAAGCTGACCCACGGTGCACCTGGCTATGGACGGTCTAACCAATCTAATCGAGCACTGATGCTACACCCATTGCTGTTGATCCACCCACATCTTTTTCAACGCCCACTTTCAGACACACTCCAAGTATGCAGTTACCCATATCTGGGTGCAGCCAAAGTGGAAAGAACGTCATTTGTCCGTGTTAAAGGTTCGTAATGTGAAGAAGAAGAAGAAGAAAAAACATTGGAAGTCTTAAAATCGTGAGATAGCAACTGTGTTTTAATGTACTGTATTCTTGACATAACTCATTCTAATATGTCTACTACTGTACATTGCATTTTAGTTACACTCGTTTATACACACCACATATTTATTTAAAGACTGGATTCTTGACATAGCTCACTCTAATATATATACTGTTGTACATATCATTCCTAGTATATTTTATGTAAATTAATCTGGTGTAAATGCGTATAGATTGGATTACTGTTACAGTGCTATTGGGTTGTTAGGTGTATTCATTCCGAAATGTCTTGATTTGTTGTTGTACTTTGAAAAATAATTATTATTTGTGTAACTGTTTGACATTTACTGCATTGTTAGGCGCTAGTAACACCCGCTGTAACATCTGCTAAACTGTATACGTGACCAATAGCTTTGATTTGTACATTTTATTGACTTGTGAAACGTGTTGACATCGCCAGGGGCTAAACTAGCTGCTAGCTACATTAGGGCCCGAATTCCGACCAGAGTTAAGCGAGCTAAATGGAACGTCATTCTCTATGCGTATTCTTACCTTAAACTTAAACATGCGAATAGCGCACTATTCCCCTGCTATTCATTTTGGGTGGAGATCAAAAACATGTAGGTGTAGTGGAGGTGTGTCTACCTTAACTGGGCGGCAGGTAGCCTAGTGGTTAGAGCGTTGGACTAATAACCGAAATGTTGCGACATCTAATCCCAGAGCTGACAAGGTGAAACATCTGTCTTTCTGCCCCTGAACAAGGCAGTTGTCACAAAAGGTGCCATGTTGAATTGACCAAACTGCAGCAGGTATGTGGATACTCATTCTCTTAATGAAAAAAAACACAAAGCATCCACAGGAAAAACCAAACAATAAACGATACTCATGACCAAACAGTGTGGCAGGCTAAACAAGCAGTGCTCACAAACAATTACCCACAAACACACAGACAAACACACCCTACTAATATAGGACTCCCAATCAAAGGCAACTCAACACACCTGCCTTCAATTGGGAGTCCAATCCCAATTAACTCTACATAGAAAACAAACCTAGAACCTATACCCACAACTAACTAACTAAACCTAGAAATACATAAACACAGAGCAGTGCCCAAAACCCCCGGAATACATAAATAAAACAACCTACTACCTACACCACCACCCCGAACCATATAAAACAAATACCCTCTGCCACATCCTGACCAAACTCCAACAACAAATAACCCTTAACTGGTCAGGACGTGACAGCAGTTAACCCACTGTTCCGAGGCTGTCATTGAAAATAAGAATTTGTTCTTAACTGACTAAATAAATAAAAAATATTCTACCACTGCATGAAGAACATTGAGCAAACCTACTGTTTAGAAATACACCCTTCTCTATGCACTGTAATTTACAACTTCATAAGAGCACATGATAAGACCTAAGTAATTAGTTATTTATTTGGATAAGGGAATTGTGTCTCCTAGAGATGAACGTACTTTGGTGCGAAAAGTGCAAATCAATCCCAGAACAACAGCAAAAGACCTTGTGAACATGCTGGAGGAAACAGGTACAAAAGTATCTATATCCACAGTAAAATGAGTCCTATATCGACATAACCTGAAAGGCCGCTCAGCAAGGAAGAAGCCACTGCTCCAAAACCGCCATAAAAAAAGCCAGACTACAGTTTGCAACTGCACATGGGGACAAAGCTTGTACTTTTTGGAGAAATGTCCTCTGGTCTGATGAAACAAAAATAGAACTGTTTGGCCGTAATGACCATCGTTATGCTTGGAGGAAAAGGGGGAGGCTTTCAAGCCGAAGAACACCATCCCAACCGTGAAGCACGGGGGTGGCAGCATCATGTTGTGGGGGTGCTTTGCTGCAGGAGGGACTGGTGCACTTCACAAAATAGATGGCATCATGAGGATGGAAAATTATGTGGATATATTGAAGCAACATCTCAAGACATCAGTCAGGAAGTTAAGGCTTGGTCGCAAATGGGTCTTCCAAATGGACAATGACCCCAAGCATACTTCCAAAGTTGTGGCAAAATGGCTTAAGGACAACAAAGTCAAGGTATTGGAGTGGCCATCACAAAGCCCTGACCTCAAATCTATAGAAAATTTGTGGGCAGAACTGAAAAAGAGTGTGCGAGCAAGGAGGCCTACAAACCTGACTCAGTTACACCAGCTCTGTCAGGAGGAATGGGCCAAAATTCACCCAACTTATTGTGGGAAGCTTATGGAAGGCTACCCGAAATGTTTGACCCAAGTTAAACAATTTAAAGGCAATTAAATATGAATTGTGGCAATTAAGGCAATTAAATATGAATTGTGAAAAACTGAGTTTAAATGTAATTGGCTAAGGTCTATGTAAACTTCTGACTTCAACTGTAAATGACACTTGTTTTAGATATATTTGACCTTCTAACCAGTGGAGACAAAATGTGAAACCAGTCATACAGCAGCAAACTGAAGCATATCAACATATCTACTTTCCCACAGAAAAGTTTATGAAATGTTGTGCCATTATGCAGAATTTAATTGTACAGCCTTTTAACTTGCAGGGACGGGCACTCTAGAATGTCTTAATTATATTCTACCCGACTTTCTCTGTTTCCTAATTCTATCATGTTAAATATTAACCACTATCAGTAGCAAACAACAGTAGGCTTAATAATAACACCTATTCAACTGCCAATTTACTGTTAGTTCCCTTGAGTTGGTATAGCCTCCATTATCCATTTAATTACATCGCTTCAATTACCTTCATTTGCTTCCTCTGTAAACGCCATCACGGCCATGTGGCTGGTACTGAGGGTCATTTGTAACAGTTGATAATATAAAAAAGAAAACATGTAAACTAAATAAATTGTTATGGAGGGGAACACAGACCAAGCAGTAACAGTTTGGAACCCGACGCGTAGTGAAATACTTGGCTGTGACATCACACAGTTCCATGGTTAGTGTAGGTAATAGACGAGGGTATAGCCCACTATTGTACACTATCCTCCCTATTAGAATTCTATGTACACCAATCTTCCAATATTATCATGGAATAAAAAACTTAATGTGTCAATTTTCAGAATGAATCAAACCACCGTTTTCTTTCTTTTGTGAGTAAAGGCTCTCCAAACCAGTTTTTTTTATGGATTCATAAATATTTTCCTAACCCTAAATAATCTACAAGGTCAGAGAATTTTTTTAATCTACCAATTTTTACTGAAACTGAGACAAATATGCATATAGTAAGGTGGGTTTTCCTACGCACGCCTTTCCTACGCACTTCTCAGTATTTGGTATTCAGACTTACCTTATTCAGTCACGTAACACGCTCTGCCGGTGTGGATATCTTGCGCTCTCTAAATACATTTCATTCAACCGCTGAAAACCCTCCCACTTGCTGGCCAACAGATTTTGCTGAGGTGTTTTCATTCAATATGATTTTCAGTACATTTATCTTAAGCCATCCCTTTAAATACGGTGTACCTTTAACCTGTTGGGGCTAGGGGGCAGTATTTTCACGGCTGGATAAAAAAACGTACCCGATTTCATCTGGTTACTAATCCTACCCAGTAACTAGAATATGCATATACTTATTATATATGGATAGAAAACACCCTAAAGTTTCTAAAACTGTTTGAATGGTGTCTGTGAGTATAACAGAACTCATTTGGCAGGCAAAACCCTGAGACATTTTCTGACAGGAAGTGGATACCTGATGTGTTGAATTACCTTTAAGCCTATGCCATTGAAACACACAGGGGTTGATTCATGTTTTGGCACTTCCTATTGCTTCCACTAGATGTCACCAGCCTTTACAAAGTGTTTTGAGTCTTTTACTGTGAGATCTGACCGAACAAGAGCCATGGAACGGTGATGGCCGATTAGACTCTGGCGCGCGAGTTCATGTTGGGTACCCTCGTTCCAATACGTTATAAAAGAGAATGCATTCGTCCACCTTGAATATTATTCATGTTCTGGTTAAAAAAGGCACTAATGATTTATGCTATATAACGTTTGACATGTTTGAACGAACGTAAATATATTTTTTCCCCTGACGTTCATGACGAGAAGTCCGGCTGGCTTAGATCATGTGCTAACAACACGGAGCTTTTTGGATATAAATGATGAGCTTTTTTGAACAAAACTACATTCGTTATGGACCTGGGATTCCTGGAAGTGACATCCGATGAAGAGAATCAAAGGTAATGGATTATTTACATAGTATTTTCGATTTTAGATCTCTCCAACATGGCCGTTTGTCTGTATAGCAAAGCATATTTTTCTGGGCGCAGAGCTCAGATTATTGCAAAGTGTGATTTCCCAGTAAGGTTATTTTTAAATCTGGCAAGTTGATTGCGTTCAAGAGATGTAAATCTATAATTCTTTAAATGACAATATAATATTTTACCAATGTTTTCTAATTTTAATTATTTAATTTGTGGTGCTGACTTGACTGCCGGTTATTGGAGGGAAACGATTTCCTCAACATCAATGCCATAGTAAAACGCTGTTTTTGGATATAAATATGAACTTGATAGAACTAAAAATGCATGCATTGTCTAACATAATGTCCTAGGAGTGTCATCTGATGGAGATTGTAAAAGGTTAGTGCATCATTTTAGCTGGTTTTATGGTTTGGTGACGCCCGTCTTTGAATTGACAAAACATTACACACAGCTATTGTCAATGTACTCTCCTAACATAATCTAACTTTATGCTTTCGCCGTAAAACCTTTTTGAAATCGGACAACGTGGTTAGATTAAGGAGATGTTTATCTTTCAAAGGGTGTAAGATAGTTGTATGTTTGAAAAATGTGAATTTTGACATTTATTTGGTTTCAAATTTGCCGCTCTTGAAATGCACCTGCTGTTGATAGGGTGCACCACGGGTGGCACGCTAGCGTCCCACATAGCCCCTTAAGTTATAATTTTGTCGACAGACTCAATAGAATACATGTAGAGAACGGGTTCAGAATATAGGGATCAATGAAAGAATTCCATCAATGCATCCTCGTCTCCATTTCAGCACCAACTCGTAAATACAAAAAATACATTTAGCAGACGCTCTTTTCCAGAGCGACTTATAGTAGTGAATACATACATTTCATGCATTTTTTTGTTGTTGTACTGGCCCCCCGTGGGAATTGAACCCACAACCCTGGCATTGCACACACCATGCTGGTGCTGCAAACACCATGCTCTAGCAACTGAGCCACAGGGAAGACCGAATACTCTAATCTTGTAGATTATTTGGAGGAGGGCTGTTAATTAGTTACGACGTGACCCTCAACTCCACCATTTGATCCGTAATATTTACCCTGAGGATTTGAACCCTGTGGGGATCTTCATGCACCATTGACCTCAATGAGAAGAAGAAGAAGAAGAAGGTAAATCACGGGCCTATACAGTCCGGTGGCGGGAAATGGGGCTGGTACAGGCTATATATCAGCATCATTTTCAAAACAGACTTTGGTCTTTTGGAATATTCACTAACACTGGTATGGCATAAACACATTTTGAAAACAGCCATAACGATAAAACTACTATGTCACTGTACTAATACATCTATTAAGATAACTAAATATGAGCTCTTGCATAGCATGACATAAATTAATCTACATTTTGGAAAACAGTTAAGGCGCTAAAGCGTGGAAATTCCTCTCCTTCCCTACCCAAGCACGTTATACCTGTAATAATGCAGTTAGGACCTGTTATAACACGTTCATGAGACGCTTATAGATGTGTAACTGCATTATTACAGGTTAATGAGTTATATCCAAAGCATATCTAATAGCGCATTAAAAAATGTACCAAGGAAAAACACATTGAGACCTAGGTCTCATTTGCAAATGTGTCCTGGGAACAATACAGAAAATACAATTATACACAATTTAAAACGTGGATATGTAGTCAAAGTATATCGTTACCAAATTTGGAAAATTCAATAATAGTGACCTAAAAAATATATTTTTTAAATGCATTGTTTATTTACAGTCATTACAGTCACAATTGTCATTGTGAACAGGGCAGTCACAATCATAGATATTTTATACAACTTTTTGTTTATGACACTTGTTCACTCTCACTGTGAAAGCTAAACATACTCATTACAAATAAGTGCTTTCCTACTTAGAAAGTGTCTCAAATAATTGATCAGCTTATTGATACGGTTCGACCAAAGAGATTGATGAAATAATATTAATATTAGTTAATATTGCCAATTAACTTTATAATATAGAGATGGATAGAGGGCGCACTTGATCACAATGGAGATACTTATGCTGTCACAGAATCCATCATTGTAAAGAAAATACTTGTTTCCTCTTTCCCATCTCTATACTTTCTAAACAAATGCAACCAAAAAAAAAGGCACAAAACAGCTTGGCTGAATTTACAGAACCATAAAGACCAATGAAAATGCATTGTACCAGTACAGACCCAATGCTGTCATGGTTAGCTCTTTTCCCATCACTTGGGAATCGTCAAACACAAACCCCCAAACCAGACTTCGACTGTCCATCCTTTGTGGTCATCAGCTAAAACTGAGAAGGTCTTTATAGACCAGCCAAAGAAGAGTCCTATCATGACCAATGCTTCTAGCAACGTACACAAGAGCCAAGAGTTTCTCCAGCTCTCAGAAAGGGACCTCTTCTCCCCATGTCACTGCCTCAGCCTCAGCCATGGTCAGATAACCAAAGAAGTCTAAGTCTGATGCAAGATTGGGCAACCTGGGGAGGGGGGGGGGGGGCAACGACAACAGTACAACCTCTCTCACTGGGACTGTTAGCCATATTGGTTTGTCTTTCCGTTGCCAGACCTTGCATTGTGGAACAGAGCGTAGTTGCACAGCCACTCAATTGTTATGAGGGACTTCTGGTCGCACGCAAAAGGTTGTACTATGACTGTGCCTTCAAAGCGAGAGTGCCTGTGTGGTGTCCGTGTCGGACATGACCGATGAGCGCCCAGGTCCTCCCTGGATCTTGCTGAGTACCCCCTGGGCCGGCCAGCAGTGGTAGATGCGGATAAGCTTGAGGATGTCTCTGCGGAAGCGTTCGCCCACAAATACATACAGGAAGGGGTTGAGGGAGGCATGCATGTAGGCCAGGCTCTTCAGCACCTGGCCGACCACGTCGAAACGCTTTTCCGCATCGCAGTCCATTCCGGTGCTGTTGACCGCCTTGGTGGCCTCCACCACCAGCACGCTGTTGTATGGCAACTGGGAGAGGACAAACACAACCACCACCACCATGATCACGCGCAGTGCCTTGTGCTTCTTGAAGTTGCGGGTTTTGAGCAGGGTGCGGATGATGCCGGCGTAGCAGAACACCATCACCAGGAGAGGCAGGCAGAAGCCCATGCAGATCTGAAGCACCAGGACCAGGATCTTGGTGCGGTTGTCCTGGTTACTCCAGTAGACCATGGTGCAGTAGAACCGGCCATCCAGCTCCTTGACGTTGGCGAACATGAACTCGGGCAGGGCCAACACCACGGCCAGGAGCCAGACGCAGGTGCACACCAACTTGCTGCAGCTCAGCCGCTGTCTCTTGGAATTCTGGGCCTTGGTGGTCTGGACGATGACCACGTAACGATCGACACTGATGCAGGTGAGCAGCAGCATGCTGCTGAAGAAGTTGATCTTGTAGAGGGCAGAGGTGATCTTGCAGAGGCCCAAGCCGAAGCTCCATCCCTGGTTGCCCTCCACAGCCCAAAAGGGTAAAGTGCCCAGGAAGAAGAGGTCGGCCACAGCTAGGTTCAACAGGTAGACATCGGTCATGGTCTTGAGACGCTGGTGGAAGTGCAGGTAGATCCACACCACGGTCAGGTTACCCAGGCCTCCCAGGATGACGATGGACCAGTAGAGAGGTGGTTCATACTGGCCTCTGAAAGCCCTAACGGCAGATTTGTCGCACATAAAGTCATCCAGACCATCCTCACCAACCGTGGGGGTGAAGCTGGAGTCGTAGTCGTACACCTGTGTGTAAGACAGGACAACATAGCTTGTTGGACATGTGGACAAATTGTGCCAGTAAATGATATGAGCAGAATATACGGTTGCGGACAGAAATATCGGAACACTTTTCTTAAATAATTTCCTATTTATTGTAAAATATATATTTTTTAATTATAATAACTTTGTCAGATTCTCAAATTGCAAAATACATTTTATTTTCGCAAACTTGGCAATTTTAAATCAGGGCCAGATTACCGAACAGGCACGCAGGGGGGTTGGGGCTCCCCTGGAGGTAGGGGGGCCACCAAATAGCATATGATAACAAACTATGTTTCATTGCAGGAAATTAGCTTTGAAAATGATAAATGTTTTCTTAGACTCATGACAAAATGTGTAGAATAGCATTATAAAACTCAAAATGTTTCTCTCTGCACTATGGCGAAATCAGTTTTCCTAAAAAAGGAATGCGGTAGTCCGACAAAATTATTGGCACCCCAGAGCTAGTACTTGGTTAGACAGCCTTTGGACAAAACTGCAGACAAACTCTTCTGGTAGCTGTCAATGAGCATGCTGCACCTTTCTACTGAAAATGTGGCCCACTTTTCAGCAGCAAATTGCTCTAATTCATCAATATTTGAAGGGTGCCCTCCACCAACTGTTGTTTTCAGATCTCTTTTTGGATATGATTCAGATCTGGACTCTTCCCTGGCCACACCAGAACAGTCCAGCATCTTTTCTTAACCATTCCTAGGGGCTTTTTTATGTGTGTTTGGTGTCGTTGTCCTGCTGGAAGACCCACAAACGTCAATGGAGACCCAGTTTTTGGTCACTGGGTTGAACATCAGACTACAAAACACCTTATAATCTGCTGATTTCATGATGCCTTGTGCACATTCAAGGCCAACAATACCAGAGGCAGCAAAGCAACCCCAAAGCATTATTAAATCTCCCCCATCTTTGATTGTAGGCAGGGTGTTCTTTTCATTGAATGCTTCGTTTGGCCATCAACAAACACAGTGCTGATCTGTATTGCCAAAGCGCTCTAATTTTGTTTAATTGGTCCACACTTTTTTTTGTGGGATGTAAGCTTGTTTAAGTGGGTTTTTGAGAAGTTCAATCAGTTTCTTTCAGCATTGTGGTCTTCCTATGTTTACCAACGACCAAATGAAGCGTTCAAAGAAAATAACACCTTCCTCTACAATCAGGTTTGATACTGCTAACGGTTTGCTTTGCTTCCTCTGGTACTAGGGGCTTTGAATGTGTGCAACACGTCAGGAAATCAGCAGGTTATTTTGGAGTGCAATGTTCAACCCAGTGTCCAAAAAAATGGTGTTTCTGTTGAAGGTTTTGGGTCTTCCATTGGACAACAACCCCAAAGCACCCTGGAATGGTTCTAGAAGAAACACTGGACTGTCCTGGAGTGGCCAGTGAAGAGTCCAGATCTGAATCACATCCATAATCTATGGCGAGAGATGAACACAGCAGTTGGTGAATGGGACCCCTTAAACATTGAAGATTTAGAGCAGTTTTCTGCCGAAGAGTGGGCCAAATTGAAAATAGAAAGGTTCAGCAAGCTCATTGATGGCTACAAGAAGCATTTGTTGGCAGTTATCTTGGCCAATGGCTGCGCAACCAAGTACTAGCTCTGAAGTGCCAATAATTGTGTCTTTATTTTCTAAATTAAAATGGTAAACTTAAGTTTACAATGTTTAACATCCAATAAGGGGGGAGACCAAAATGTTTGTTTTTTTCAATTTCAAGTACTTTTAGAAGAAATCGGGAATTATTTAAGAAAATTGCAAGGGTGCCAATATACTGTACACATACTTATATAGACCAGGGGTCTCCAACATGTTATCTCATAAGAGCACGTAAAAAAAAACGATATACATGTAATTTAACTGTTATGAATTAAAATAAGAAAAATTTGTTGTGATTTTTTGGTTGTTGCTATTTAATACAGATATAACACACACACACACCCAATATTTTACACATATGGTATAAAAAAGTACAAAAAATTAAATATATATATATATATATATAGTGTACAAGTTGTTTACCTCTGAATCCATTGGTGAAGTCACCATGTCACCTATAACTGGCATCTGAAAAGAGATGGGAGAGAAACAACAAATTAGTCAGGAAAATAACACACAGTACAGTATAGGTCATGGTGTAATGTTGACTAAATATTAAAAATAAAATATTACAGCATGATGAAGTAGATACTTTATAGTAATACATGCAAAAATACTTACATTTCAAATCTGCTATCTTAAATGTTAATACATTTTGAGAACACTACACAAGACCAACTGTTCAGACAATTTTACTTACAGTTGTTCTCTGTTAGTGAGATGTCAAACAGGCGCTTAAATTCAAGATGCTTGTTGTTTTCTTCCTTATCACTGAGTAGTTTTAGAGAACTGTCTGGCAACGGTTTGCTCTCCAGAGGCTTATAAAGGTTTCAGTTAAACCACAGTTGACGTCAGGTTGCAAAGCAGGGTGATATTCTATTGTGCTCATTTGCGTGTTTTGCCGCGTCTCGCTGAACCTGCAGCGTGCGTACAACCTCATGCAACTTCTCAGGGATTTTAGTCATATATGAAGATGTATATGTAGCTACCTGTATACAATGGATGAGTCATAGGAAATCCCTTTTATTCTCAGCAGAAGTCTCCATTCATCTGAGATCTATGCCAAAAGAACACTTTCTCAGGACACCTTTGTTCATATACTGATTTTACAGTTCATTTCAGAGATCCCCCAAAATCTCCAGGATGACAGCCATGTACTTTGGATTTTTTGACTGTAGTATAAACATAAGAAGGTGGATTATGCTTTTTTTGACAAGGGCACACACACACACACACACACACACACACACACACACACACACACACACACACACACACACACACACACACACACACAATCTCTTCCCTCCTGTTAGGAATGAAAGCCTATACTGTGATAAATTACTTAGGTTTGTTACTTCAGGCACCATGGTTACAATGGTTACCATTTCATTATATTACTGTAGTTGATTGACTAGAACCCACACACCTTGGCCAGAGAGTCCACTCATCACCTGGTGTCCCAGGTCTAAATCATTCCCTGATTAGAGGGGAAGGATGCAAACCAGCATTGCATAAAGAGCTGTCGAAGCAGTAGGTGTTTTCAAAAGACACTGTAACATATGGCTACAACATGGGTGGTGGTAGAATCCTATTGTGCTATCTCCTGGATCCTTATTATATGTTATTATATATATGATATGGTGATTTACTAGATATCTGTCTCTACTTGTCAAGGCGCCGGGGTCGACACTGGAGCAGATGAGTAAGGTGATACACTCCAACCAGATGCTGTCAAGTTAAGATTTGCTCAAGGTGTTTACCGTACTTTTGTTGTTTTCTTACCGTTCAAGAGTTGCCACAGTGTCAGGCATGCTTGTCATGTGACGATACGAGTCGTTAAACAACCAGATGAATTGAAGACAAGACAGCGCACTGAGGGTATATTTAGTTGTAGGCATGGTTCCAAACAGTTGTATGTGTTTGCGTTACAACACTTGAATTTCGTAATGTACATGGGGCCTATGAACATTAATTATGTAACCACTCCCTCTTCAAATCAGGGTTGATTGGAAAAAGCTGTTCAGAAGAGGACAATGTATTATCATATCATTGTACTCCCTGACGAAGAGTTTTTTTTTCATCTTTGTTTCCGTTGAACATGTCATATAAATAAAGGCGTTTTTTTAAATTAATTATATGAAGAGTGCCTTGGTCCTCCTTTCTTTGTGAAGTCATTTAAAAAATGCCTAGTCTAGTAATATCATCCCGTCTCGGCTCACATCTCTAATTGGTTCTGCCTGGATAACCCCTGGATGCTACCAGCTGTACGTTATATGGTGATTCGACACTGTCATGCTTGCCTTGACTGGCCTTTTAGGCCTCCGTCGTAACAACTAGTGATATATCACCTGTCTCTCATATCAATCTGCACATCCTTTAGGGCCAAGACATACTGAAAAACATGGGCAGGAATGGAAATTAGACATTCTCAGTGTGTGTGTGTCACAGTGTGTGTTTCTCAGTGTGTGTGTGTCACAGTGTGTGTTTCTCAGTGTGTGTGTGTCACAGTGTGTGTTTCTCAGTGTGTGTGTGTCTTAGTGTGTGTTTGTCTCAGTGTGTGTTTGTCTCAGTGTGTGTTTGTCGCAGTGTGTGTGTGTCTCAGTGTGTGTGTGTCTCAGTGTGTGTGTGTGTGTGTGTGTGTGTGTGTGTGTGTGTGTGTCTCAGTGTGTGTGTGTGTCTCAGTGTGTGTGTGTGTCTCAGTGTGTGTGTGTGTGTGTCTCTCTGTGTGTGTCTCTCTGTGTGTGTCTCTCTGTGTGTGTGTCTCTGTGTGTGTGTCTCTGTGTGTGTCTCTCTGTGTGTGTGTGTGTGTGTGTGTGTGTGTGTGTGTGTGTGTGTGTGTGTGTGTCTCTCAGTGTGTGTGTGTGTGTGTGTGTGTGTGTGTGTGTGTGTGTGTGTGTGTCTCAGTGTGTGTGTGTGTGTGTGTGTCTCAGTGTGTGTGTACGTTGCACTGTAATAAGATATCTTTCTAAACTTTACTTGAACTCTTCATCATAAGGGACTGCTTATAATGATGATAAAGCCTACAACCACTGTAAAGACACGAAACAGTGTTTAGACTAGCAAACTTGCTAACCAATAGCTACCTTTAATTTTCAATAGCTTACCTTCAATCTTCAATTCAAGCCTACTAAAAAGAGTGTGCTCTCAGGCCTGGAGGGAAGCAAAAGTAATTCCCCTATTGTACCTAAGAATAGTAAAGTCCCCTTAACTGGCTCAAATAGCCAACCAATCAGCCTGTTACCAACCCATAGTAAACTTTTGTAAAAAATGGTGTTTGACTAGATACAATGCTATTTTTCAGTAAACAAATTGACAACAGACTTTCAGCACGCTTATAGGGAAGGACATTCAACAAGCACAGCACGTACACAAATGACTGATGATTGGCTGAGAGAAATTTATGATAAAAAGATAGTGGGGCTGTTTTGTTAGACTTCAGTGCTGCTTTTGACATTATCGATCATAGTCTGTTGCTAGAAAAACGTATGTGTTATGGCTTTCCAACCCCTGCTATAATGTGGATAAAGAGCTGCCTGTCTTACAGAACACAGAGGGTGTTCTTTAACGGAAGCCTCTCCAACAAAATCCAGGTAGAATCAGGAATTCCCCAGGGCAGTTGTCTAGGCCCCTTACTTTTTACAATCTTTACTAACGACATGCTTTGAGTAAAGCCAGTGTGTCCATGTATACAGATGACAAACACAAACACAGACACATGCATACAAACACACGATAACATATGAACTACACATGTACACATGTATTTTGTGTTATAGATAAGTAGTAGTAGATTTGAGGCCCGAGGGCACCCACTTAATATGTTGTGAAATCTGTTATGAATGTATCGTAATGTTTTTAAAATGTATAACTGCCTTAATTTTGTTGGAACCCAGGAAGAGTAGCTGCTGCCTTGGCAGTAGCTAATGGGGATCCATAATAAATACAAATACATAGATAACAGTTTGTGTCCTGAGAGTGTAAAGCCAGTTGCCATGAGCTGAAACCAACTTGACTGTTTATAACATCTGTTATGCCGTCATTATGATAGTTTTATGTAGACCGTATGACAAAGGGTTAAAATAAAGTGATATTAAACAGACCAATGGGGGTAAAGTTAAATTCGAAACATGATTGTTAATGCCATTAGATTTGTAACCTATTCTTACATCACTGTGTTTGGTACAGCTGATTTGGTAATATACTGAGATGTGATGAGAAAAGTGTTGCAATCAATCCTATGCAATGAAGCTGGTATAACAACACAACAACTTGTGTTTTTGTGAGCAAGAACTCGTGTCTGTTGTCTGTTGATTGGGGGTTGCTCTAAAGTTCAACACGGTGAAGCAGAATAACCAGACTTCACACGATGGTGGGTTTCCAAAAAGTTGTAAACAGTGGGAGCAGCAGAGGGCATATTTTATACAAATTAAAAGGACTGAGAACATAACAAATATATACATTCAAAACTGTGTGGTGTTCACAGTCTTGGTAATTCCCCGAAATACAGTGCATTCGGAAAGTATTCAGACCCCTTCCCTTTTTTCCACATTTTATTACGTTACGACCTTATTCTAAAATGGATGAAATATTTTTTTTCCTCATCAATCTACACACAATACCACATAATGACAAAATAAAATAAAATAACAAAAACATACCTTATTTACATAAGTTACATAAGCTTGAAATTGAGCTCAGGCTCATCCTGTTTCCATCGATCATCCTTGAGATGTTTCTACAACTTGATTGGAGTCCACCTGTTGTAAATTCAATTGATTGGGCATGATTTGGAAAAGGCACACACACCTGTCTATATAAGGTCCCGCAGTTGACAGTGCATGTCAGAGCAAAAACGAAGCCATGAGGTTGAAGGAATTGTCCGTAGAGCTCCAAGACAAAATTGTGTCGAGGCACAGATCTGGGGAAGGGTACCAAAACATTTCTGTAGCATTGAAGGCCCCCAAGAACACAATGGCCTAAGGCATTCTTAAATGGACTAAGTTTGGAACCACCAAGACTCTTCCTAGAGTTGGCCGCCCGGCCAAACTGAGCAATCGGGGGAGAAGGGCCTTGGTCAGGGAGATGACCAAGAATCGGATGGTCACTCTGACAGAGCTCCAGAGTTCCTCTGTGGAGATGGTAGAACCTTCCAGAAGGACAACCATCTCTACAGCACTCCACCAATCAGGCCTTTATGGTAGAGTGGCCAGACGGAAGCCACTCCTCAGTAAAAGGCACATGACAACCCACTTGGAGTTTGCCAAAAGGCACCTAAAGGACTCTCAGACCATGAGAAACAAGATTCTCTTGTCTGATGAAACCAAAATTGAACTCTTTGGCTTGAATGCCAAGCGTCACATCTGGAGGAAACCTGGCCAATACCATCCCTACGGTGAAGCATGGTGGTGGCAGCATCATGCTGTGGGGATGTTTTTCAGCAGCAGGGACTGAGAAACTAGTCAGGATCGAGGGAAAGATGAACAGAGCAAAATACAGAGAGATCCTTGATGAAAATCTTCTCCAGAGCGCTCAGGACCTCAGACTGGGGTGAAGGTTCACCTTCCAACAGGACAATGACCCTAAGCCCACACGCAAGACTGGGGGCCTGTACTAAAAAATAATAACAATAATAATGTATGAAATGTATGCATTCACTACTGTAAGTCGCTCTGAATAAGAGCGTCTGCTAAATGACTAAAATGTAAATTTAAAAATAATGCAGGAGTGGCTTCAGGACAAGTCTCTGAATGTCCTTGAGTGGCCCAGCGAGAGCCCGTACCCAATCGAACATCTCTGGAGAGACCTGAAAATAACTGCGCAGCGACGCTCCCCATCCAACCTGACAGAGCTTGAGAGGATCTGCAGAGAAGAATGGGAGAAGCTCCCCAAATACAGGTGTGCCAAGCTTGTAGCATCATACCCAAGAAACAAAGGTGCTTCAACATAGTACCGAGTAAAAGGTCTGAATACTTATATAAATGTGATATTTCCATTTATTTATTTATTTATTTATGAATTTGCTAACATTTCTAAAAACCTTGTTTTTGATTTGTCCTTATGGTGTATTGTGTGTAGATTGATGAGGGTAAAAAAATATATATATTTAATCCAGTTTAGAATAAGGATGTAACGTAACAAAATGTGGAAAAAGTCAAGGGGTCATACTTTCTGACCGTTCTATATATGTTTGTTTTGCTGTGTGCTTCTCTGCTACATGCGCATCTGACTCTAAGATTGCATCATCCTGTGGTCAACTTGAAATAGCTTCCAGGAAAGAAAGGTCACGTTTTTCCTCCACCCTGTCTGTGAACACAATCAACAACACTCAAAACATCTGCAACTCTATTGGGAGCTGATGGTATACTTAAACAATATGACCCAAGGGGTTGTGGTATATGGCCAATATACCACGGCTAAGGGCCTTCCTTAAGCAAGACGCAACGCGGAGTGCCTGGATACAGCCCTTAGCCGTGGTATATTGGCCGTATACCACAAGCCCCCCGAGGTGCCTTATTGCTATTCTAAACTGGTTACCAATGTAATTTCAGCATTAAAAGGAAATATTTTGTCATACCCGTAGTATACGGTCTGATATGCCACGGCTGTCAGGGCTCGAACCCCGCAGTTTATAATAGAGGTTATAGCTGCATTGGTTCCATCGCTGTCGAGTATAGGAGTAGCGACTTCCATCATAGGAAGTATAATGTCATTGAAAGTTGGTATGTCCTAAAATGTACACCGTATCAATGTCCATAATATTGCCCTAGCAATGTCAACAAACATGTCATTGTGACCTGACATTTCCATTGGTGAACAATGCCATCAATTTGGTATCTGTTTACATTCAGAGGAGAATGGCACACATCAGAGGAAGAGGAAGTGGGTCAGTGTGGGCAAATCTTAGTTTTCTGTTTATGTTCACAGAGGACATGACACACACGTGCACATGACGCACTCGTGCACACGTCTGGTGTGGGTAAAGATAGCAGTACCAATCACAGAGCCCTCAGCCTCTGCTCAAAAGGTTGAACAACTCCTTGAGAGGACCGAAACGGGCAGCTATTCAACCAAATAAAGTTTATTGAACTTTCCACAGAAAGAAGCTGCAATCCTGTGGAAATGATACTGATGACAGTATAACTTCTTTTCTAATACGTGTACTAGTTTGGTAAAAAGGGAATGCCGTCAAGCCATAACGGTTCATTCAAGATATTCACAGACAAAAAAAACCCATTGTTAACCATTGTTAACGATTTAATACTGATATGTTATTGAAGTAGGTTATTTATCTAAACCTGCATAGGTCTAATTTTTGATTTTATGTTTCATATCAACGGCACGCAATGTAGCCAATGTAGCCAATGTAGCCAATACCCACTTTTGTAAACTAATGTCACAAAATGTTATTCCGAGATCACCCTTCGCCCCCCCACCCCCCCTTCTTCCAAACGTGTAACCTTGGTAACCACATGCAGTCACAAACAGAAAGTGAAGAGCAGGTGGGTGGGGGGGGGGGGGGGAACTGTGGCCAAAGCTAGTAGCCAAAAATAAGCTGTGGTTAGAACCTAGCAGCAAGGCAAGGAGGTTGTAGACACACCATTTGGAATTATACTGGCAGCTCTAAGAGTATGGAGAAAATACAGCACCTACAGAAGCTGCCCGAGTATAACAAGCCAAAGCCTAATTGGTTTTAATTACACTTTTTTTCAATAGTTAGTTCATCTTTCCTAATGCTTTCTTGCAGTACTTTTAAAACATATTTTGAAGTTTGTAATTTTGGTAACACTTTGCAGTATTACTATAACTTTATACAAATGGGAAAATATCCCCCCCAAAAAAAATATTATCTCCGGGGCATACCACATTTGTAATCTCTACCCACACCAGACGTGTGCACGTGTGTGTCATGTCGTCTGTGAAACATAAACAGAAAACTAGCTGCTAATATGAGTAATTACAAAACGTATTACATTGTACTCATCATTAGTTACACCGTAATAATAAAACGAATTGTGTACATTTGTAATTGTTCCATTATCATGTACAGTAAACACAATAATTACCTACAATAAGCTAATACTATATAATATATAGATATATATATATATATATATATATATATATAGTAATGTTAGCTAATTGTTTACTAAAACATGCCGTATAGCTGCATGTTCTTAACTAATATTAAATAAATGCATAGATTTTAACCAGCGATTTTTTTTTAATATTTTTTTTTTAAAATTTTTTTATTTTTTTTAACCAAACCTCAGATGAACAAGCACCCCCTACGCACAACAGGGTTGCCGTGACAACAGTCCGTCCTGTATAATAACTGTGTATGACTTCCTGTGTAGCGTGACAAACTTTCATAGCAGTTGCGTGTGGGGGTTAGCTGTCCTGTTTAGAACATTGTATGGTGCACTTTATCCGGGGCCTTTGCATGCCAAGAGCAGACCACAAAAATAACGATATTTGAGGAACAGGATAGAGATGACAGAGAGAAGCGTACACACACACACACTGACATTCTCACATGCACCCCTCCAACTATCCTGTTTTCTACTCACAAACACAAATAATTATGCAACTAATGTAATTATGCAATTTCTAATCAAAACACAGTAAATGAATGAGTGCACAGACACTCAGTCACACATCCACATATAAAATTACAGGAGTTTGAAAAATGTATAGAAAATTATAATAAACATCTCCAAAGACCTTATAATGTAACAGAGCCGACATAAATGAGCAGGGGGGGTCAGATGTAAGATGCAATGTTTATTGTGTAGTTTATAAATCATGGAAAGTGGGGCATAGATTGACAGAGAAGCTGGGTAGGTTAAAAGAGTTGCTTTAGCATCTAAACGTCCAACGTTCCAAAGGTACCCTGGTGGAATCAGGTGGATTCAGATTCATCTGCGGATGCGGTTTCAGAGATCCGAGACGTCTCTGTGAGTTCTAAGGGGAGCAAAGTGAGTGAAGGACAAAAAATAAATAAAAATATTACAAATGTTAGGGTAATACTGTAATTGGATTTGGCATGAAAATTAACTCAATATTAGGAAGGTGTGCAATGGTTTTGTATACTCAGTGTGTGTTGACTAATGGCCTTACATGATGACGTGATGACTTGTAGACGGCACGTAACGTTACATGGAGTGTACAAAATATTAAGAACACCTTGCTAATATAGAGTTACACCCCCCCTAGAAAGTGTATCACAGGGATGCTGGCCCATGTTGACTCCAATGCTTCCCACAGTTGTGTCAAGATGGCTGGATGTCCTTTGGGTGGTGGACCATTCTTGATACACACAGGAAACTACTACCATAACCCCGTTCAAAGGCCCTTATATCTGTTGTCTTGTCCATTCACCCTCTGAATGGCACACATGCACAATCCATGTCTCAATTGTCTCAAGGGTTAAAAATCCTTCTTTAAGCTGTCTCCTCCCCTTCATCTACACTGATTGAAGTGGATTTATCAGGTGACATCAATAAGGAATAATAGCTTTCACCTGGATTCACCACATGTTATGACAGGTTGATACCGTACCAAATGACTGACCTGTTATGATCTCTTTAACTTGAATTCCCCCTCCTCCACCTCCAGCTAGAAAGACAGATATGAAAGGAAAACCAGATGAGGGGATAGAGAAAGAGCACAGAAGAGATAGCGAGGGAGATACCTTGTTTAGCCATATTCACACATTTTTACTCATGAGATGTTGTGACCAAAAAAATCTGTTCAGCAACTTCCCCATTGCTAAACGTGTTACAGACTTCAGCAGAGAAAATAATATGACCAGAAGGGTAGTTTTCCGTTCTCCTACCCTGAGGCTCCCTCTATGTGTGTGAACTTGCCTTTGTATCTAGCCTGGGTAGGAGGTAAAGGGGAGCCCTGGGGAGTGCTGGAGCGGGGAGCGTCCCAGTCTGCAGGATGGAAATGTGGAGGTGAATGAGGGCTCTGTCTACCCCTACACTCTCCCTCCACACTCCCCAGTACTCCTGCCCCCTACACTACCCCTACACTCTCCCTCCACACTCCCCAGTGCTCCTGCCCCCTACACTACCCCTACACTCTCCCTCCACACTCCGCAATACTCCTGCCCCCTACACTCTCCCTCCACACTTGCCAGTACTCCTGCCCCCTACACTACACCTGCCCTCCACACTCCCCAGTACTCCTGCCCCCTACACTACACCTGCCCACCACACTCCCCAATACTCCTGCCCCCTACACTCTCCCTCCACACTCCCCAGTACTCCTGCCCCCTACACTCTCCCTCCACACTTGCCAGTACTCCTGCCCCCTTACACTACACCTGCCCTCCACACTCCCCAGTACTCCTGCCCCCTACACTACACCTGCCCTCCACACTCCCCAGTACTCCTGCCCCCTACACTACACCTGCCCACCACACTCCCCAGTACTCCTGCCCACTACACTCTCCCTCCACACTTGCCAGTACTCCTGCCCCCTACACTACACTTGCCCACCACACTCCCCAGCACTCCTGCCCCCTACACTACACCTGCCCTCCACACTCCCCAGTACTCCTGCCCACCACACTCCCCAGTACTCCTGCCCCCTCCATGCCAGCTCCAGTGGTCCTACAGATCAACCATCCATCAGGTGGTCTGACTGGGACATTAGTTAAGATTTCTCGATAAATTGATTAGTCAAATTAAAAAATAGATATAGGATTTTAGAAAGGGCCCATCCTGAGTTATTTAAAAAATATATATATATATTTTTGTACTGTTGTGTGCCATCCATTTGGGTACGTTTTCATTGAAAGCCTATGGGTGCTTTTTAGGTTGTATTTTCCCACATGGTATTTTTGGCCCCTCTATTCACCTCTACTATACTCCCTTGTTTCAAATGTTTCTCACCCGAGAAACTGTAGGAAGATGTTGTAAACCCGGATGTCTCAGGTAATCTGGAGGAAAAAGAGTGAAAATATGACAGTTTAACAACCTCCTCACAGTCTTTTTAGATTACATTTTATGATGTTAAATTTGACTAAAGAAACCAGTACACATGCCTTCATCTACACGCAGAGACATAAAAATGGTATCCACAACTTTTATAACTTTTATAACTTGTATAGCTGCTTTAATTGCTTTACGTTTGCTGGACCCCCAAGAAGGCAGCAGCTAATGGGGATCCATAATAAATACAAATACAAATCTGACTCTGGGGAAGTAGAATAACACAATTGCCAGAATCTCACACTATCCTTTTAATACTGTATGTATTGATTGTACTGACTTGAGGTGGTCTCCTTCCAGCAGGGTTCTGTAAGTGGAGATCTCCACGTCTAGAGCCAGCTTGACGTCCAGAAGCTCCTGGTAGGCCATGATCTGCTTGTGGAGGTCATTTTTGGCCACCTCGATGGCCGACGTCAAGCTGGAGATCTGACCCTGGTACCCGGCCACGCCCATGCTAGACTGGGCATGGGCTTCTGCCAAGCTCTGCTCCAGGGACATGTTCTGGAGAGAGGGGTGGAGAGAGAGCACAGGAATGGAGGAGTGTGAGGGCGGGGATTCCGGATAGAGTAAGGTAGGAGGGTAAAGGAGCGAAGGAGATTATGTGAGAAAAGATTAAGTGAGACAGGGAAGAGGAGAAGAGAGGGTGTGGGAATGGGAGATGAATGGGAAGTGGAGAAAGTGAGGGTGTGGGAATGGGAAGAGGAGAAAGAGAGGGTGTGGGAATGAGAGAGAGAGAGAGAGAGAGAGAGAGAGAGAGAGAGAGAGAGAGAGAGAGAGAGAGAGAGAGAGAGAGAGAGAGAGAGAGAGAGAGAGAGAGAGAGAGAGAGAGAGAGAGAGAGAGAGAGATTTAGCTATAGTAACTATTGTATTTGCATGTTGTAATGTCTTGGATGAGCAAAGATCTTTAGACAGTGAAAATCATCTCTTGTTTAAGAAAGGAACAGCATTTTCTTTCAACAGAAAAAAAAAACTGAAAATTAATTAGTGTAAGTTCCCTCTGAGGAAGTCTGTCTGGCACATTCAGAGCTGGTATCATGTGGGACTTTCCTGTCACTCAGAGAACCAGATACAGATTCAACCACTTCCTGTGTCTTCTGCATTCTACTTCCTGACGTGATTTATCATAAAGTCTGACGGTGATCTGCTGGGAAGCAGTGTACTGAAACAAAAGTTAAACAGTCGGTGTAGCTGGCGAACCGTGTGAAAAATGTTTTTTTGCTTTGTTGGCTGAGGTACATTTTTCACAAGGTCTTACTCAGTTGTTTTACTGCAGGTGGTTTCTCTTCTGAAATTGGCCTTGTGATAGCACTATGGTGGGGATTCTCCATGTGGTCACAGTGAGGCATTTTATTTGCATTTATTTAACTAGGGAATTCAGTTGAGAACAAATTCTTATCTACAATGACAGCCTACCCCTTGCCAAAACCAGACGACACTGGGCCAATTGTGCGGTGCCCTATGGGACTCCCAAATCACAGCCGGTTGTGATACAGCCTGGAATCGAACCAGGGTCTGTAGTGACGCCTCTAGCAGTGAGATACAGTACCTTAGACCGCTGCGCCACTCGGGAGATAAGACCAAGACTTTGAGATCAAAATGTTAGGTGTCCCCTCTCACCCCCCAAAACTTTACTGTAAAGAGGGTATTTTTTTTTTGTGTGAGGTGAAGTAGTAAGATGGAGGGTCCCACTCACTGCAGTGACCAGGCCTTGGAGCTCTAGACCGAAAGCCTGCAGCTCCTTCCGGGCCACTGAGATTTCCATCTTGGCCTCTGAGACGGCCTCCGAACTCTTGGCAGTAGCGGTCTGTATCTCTTCCATCTGCAAGAGGAGAGAGACACTCCCTGTTAAAACACTATTTACGTTCTTTGGGATTAGCTCATTTAAACAAGCGCCATTTTGTCACTTGGTACCAGGTAGTTGCCACTCAGTAGTAAACTATACAGATTACGAGAAAGTATCAAAAAGTATGCTTTGTTATTACAGACAGACAGACAGACAGACAAGCCAGGGTAGACAGACAGAGACAGACAAGCCAGGGTAGACAGACAGAGACAGACAAGCCAGGGTAGACAGACAGAGACAGACAAGCCAGGGTAGACAGACAGAGACAGACAGACAGGCCAGGCCAGGGTTGGCAGTTAGATAGATGCAGTAAATTGTTGAAGAACCTTCAGTTTGTAGTAGGCGTCCGCCTCATCTCTGTGTTGCTGCACAGACTTCTCGTACTCCACCCTGATCTTGTTGAGAGCAGTGGAGATGTCGAAGGACTTGCCCGTGTCAACCTCGATCATGGACACAGACGTGTCCATAGACGTGGTGCCCAGTTTGGACTGCAGAGTGGACAATTCCTGTGTGGATAGACGGGTGGACAGTGATGTACAGAGTTCAGCTAGACGGAGTCAGGGTAGAACAGAGAGGTCAGGTAGACAGAGAGTCAGGTGTGATGAACACATACACTTTGACAACCAGATATCAAAATAATGACATTGTTCATTTACTGTACTCATACTTAATTTACTATACTAATTTACTATACTCATAAACATAAACACTTTATTCTCTGTACCTCTTCCTGCGTCTTGGTGACAAAGTCCAGTTCGTCCTTCAAGCTGGAGTACTTGGCATCCAAATCAATGCGTAATTCAGATGCCATATCTATGTCCTGGAAAGAGAGAGTGATAGTGGTACATCTACACGCTGAACAAATTCGGAGGGAGAGTAGGGAATTTTGTCATGGGGGAGGAGGAGTATGTCCGTAAAATGTACACCATATCCCAGTAAAAATAAATGCCTCTTTGTTTCTCTCTTTACCTTCTTCATAGCTGAAATGTCAGAGTCCAACTGAAACTTCACACCTTGCTCAAAGTCAAACCTGCAACAACATGCAGCAAAACCCTTTTTAATGCACCATTCAGCTGCACAAGGAAGTTCCATCTAACCATCAAGCTTGTCTATAGAGGGGCCAGATGAATATGGGACGAGGATAAAAGTGCTATGCAAAATAAAAGCTATCCGGTCAAGAGGCATAATTTCAACAAATGGAGGAATCTTAAAGGATCACCGTTTAGAGTTTCCATATAGTTTTATCAACCGAATAAAGTAATAACTGCTTCTTGAATGTTCAATTACTTACAGTATTTGTCTAAATAAAGGTGGACTAAGTTAGAATATTTATAGTTGTATTGTGCTAGTACTCTAACCAAGATATTAAATAATTCTCTGAAAGTGAAATAAAATATGTGAAACGGACACTCACTTGGCCTTGAGTTCGTGGGCAGTGCCACGAACGTTGTCCAGCTCGATCTCCAGTTTGATGGTGTCCAGGGTGAGCGTCTCCAGGGCACCGCGGTACTCGACGAGCTGAGCCTCGTACTCCGCTGTGGTGGTGGTGGAGGACTCTGGAGACCCCATGTCCGCACCCCCCGACAACTGGGACAGTCTGGCCTCCAGGATGGCGTTCTCCTGCTGGAGGACTCTCACTTTGCCCATGTACGAGGAGAAACGTTCGTTGAGGCCGGACAGCATGTTCTTCTCTGCCTGCCGGGACCTCATAGGAGCCAATGCTGGGCCCAGAGAGGTACCCAATGCCATGGCCGACCCGCCACCGATCCCCCCTGCTGCCATGGTGCGCCCCATAGCGAAGGCAGGACTGGCCATCAGGACTCCACCATAACCTCCACCATAACCTCCACCTCCACCATAACCTGCACCTCCACCATAACCTACACCTCCACCTCCACCACCACCTCCACCTAAGCCACCACCGAAACCCAGCCCACCCCCTGCTCCCCCACCCAACCCCAGCCCAGACCCCATAGCCAGTCCTCCTCCCAAGCCCAGCCCCATGCCCAAGCCTCCTCCGCCACCTCCCCCAAAGCCACTGCCACCTCCCCCAAAGCCATCTCCAACTCCCCCAAAGCCAAAGCCCAACCTGGCTCCACCGCCTCCTATTCCCCCAGACAGGCCACTACCGGCCGACATCCTGGAGGACCAAGCCATGGACATGATGTGCAGCTGAGGATCACAGCATATGCAGCAGATGTAAGAGAATGGGAGAGAGAGCTGTCTATGAGAGTAGATTCCCCAAAGAAAGCAGATCTGGATTTATATACTGTGGAGTCAGGGAGTGGGGGGGGGGGGGGGGGGGGGGTTGAGGGAGTGGAGGAACAGGACGAGGCTTGTGACTGTGCCACACCACCACTCAGGCACAGACAGAGCCCTCGGGGTGCTGGAGCACCTGCCCTTTTGCCTTACTATGAAAAAATGCCCATTTGATTGGTGGAAAAAAATATATATACAGTTGAAGTCAGACGTTTACATACACCTTAGCCAAATACATTTAAACTCAGCTTTCACAATTCCTGACATTTAATCAGAGTAAAAATTCCCTGTCTTAGGTCAGTTAGGATCACCACTTTATTTTAAGAATGTGAAATGTCAGAATAATAGTAGAGAGAATGATTTATTTCAGCTTTTATTTCTTTCATCACATTCCCAGTGGGTCAGAAGCTTAAATACACTCAATTAGTATTTGGTAGCACTGCCTTTAAATTGTTTAACTTGGGTCAAAAGTTTTGGGTAGCCTTCCACAAGTTTCCAACAACAAATTGGGTTAATTTTGGCCCATTCCTCCTGACAGAGCTGGTGTAACTGAGTCAGGTTTGTAGGCCTCCTTGCTCGCACACGCTTTTTCAGTTCTGCCCACAAATTTTCTATAGGATTGAGGTTAGGGCTTTGTGATGGCCACTCCAATACCTTGACTTTGTTGTCCTTAAGCCATTTTGCCACAACTTTGGAAGTATGCTTGGGGTCATTGTCCATTTGGAAGACCCATTTGCGACCAAGCTTTAACCTGTTGGGGATAGGGGGCAGTTGTCCTTAAGCCATTTTGCCACAACTTTGGAAGTATGCTTGGGGTCATTGTCCATTTGGAAGACCCATTTGCGACCAAGCTTTAACTTCCTGACTGATGTCTTGAGATGTTGCTTCAATATATCCACATCATTTTCCAGCCTCATGATTCCATCTATTTTGTGAGGTGCACCAGTCCCTCCTGTAGCAAAGCACCCCCACAACATGATGCTGCCACCCCCATGCTTCACGGTTGGGATGGTGTTCTTCGGCTTGCAAGCGTCCCCCTTTTTCCTCCAAACATAACAATGGTCATTATGGCCAAACAGTTCTATTTATGTTTCATCAGACCAGAGGACATTTCTCCAAAAAGTACGATCTTTGTCACCATGTGCAGTTGCAAACCGTAGTCTGGCTTTGTTATGGCGGTTTTGGAGCAGTGGCTTCTTCCTTGCTGAGCGGCCTTTCAGGTTATGTCAATATAGGACTCGTTTTACTGTGGATATAGATACTTTTGTACCTGTTTCCTCCAGCATGTTCACAAGGTCCTTTGCTGTTGATCTGGGATTGATTTGCACTTTTCCCACCAAAGTACGTTCATCTCTAGGAGACAGAACGCATCTCCTTCCTGAGCGGTATGACAGCTGCGTGGTCCCATGGTGTTTATACATGCGTACTATTGTTTGTACAGATGAACATGGTACCTTCAGGCATTTGGAAATTGCTCCCAAGGATGAACCAGACTTGTGGAGGTCTACAATTTTTTTTCTGAGGTCTTGGCTGATTTCTTTGGATTTCCGATGCTGTCAAGCAAAGAGGCAGTGAGTTTGAAGGTAGGCCTTGAAATACATCCACAGGTACACCTCCAATTGACTCAAATGATGTCAGAAGCTTCTAAAGCCATGACATCATTTTCTGGAATTTTCCAAGCTGTTTAAAGGCACAGTCAACTTTGTGTATGTAAACTTCTGACCCACTGGAATTGGGATACAGTGAATTATAAGTGACATAATCTGTCTGTAAACGATTGTTGGAAAAATGACTTGTGTCATGCACAAAGTAGATGTCCTAACCGACTTGCCAAAACTATAGTTTGTTAACAATACATTTGTGGAGTGGTTGAAAAAACGAGTTTTAATGACTCCAAACTAAGTGTATGTTAACTTCCGACTTCAACTGTGTATATATATATATATATATATATATATATATAAATATATATATTTTTTTAAAGTGCTTGTATTGTATTTTTTTGTCTCTTTTCTCTCGTAACTTTAAATGCAACGAATTGCCTATCAAACTACATACTTTGTCATTAACACATTAATCTTGAAAGAAGTCCCCCCCCCAATGGCTTAAACTTTTAGTTAATGAGGGATACAAAGTATATTGAAAACATGTGCTTCCACACAGGTGTGGTTCCTGAGTTAATTAAGCAATTAACATCCCATCATGCTTAGGGCCATGTATAAAAATGCCCAGTTGCCCATTATTTTGGCTACCATGGCTAGAAGAAGAGATCTCAGGGACTTTGAAATAGAGGTCTCAAAGGAATATTTTAAAGGATGTGTGTGTGTGTGTGTGTGTGTGTGTGTGTGTGTGTGTGTGTGTGTGTGTGTGTGTGTCATCAGATCTCAACCCAATTGAACACTTATGAGAAATTCTGGAGCGGCGCCTGAGACAGCATTTTCCACCAACATCACCACAACACCAAATTATGGAATTTCTCGGGGAAGAATGGTGTCGCATCCCTCTGATAGAGTTCCAGACACTTGTAGAATCTATGCCAAGGAGCATTGAAGCTGTTCTGGCTCGTGGCGGCCCAACAACCCTATTAAAACACTATGTTGGTGTTTCCATTATTATGTGGCAACCTGTATGTCAGTTATGGTATGCTTTTAATGCTCGAGTTTGAAATCAGCCTTTATTAATAACTGCTAAAAAAAAGTACTGCCTCACTTCAACACGATATCAGTTACAGTACTATAACTTTGTTATAAAATCTATAATGCCTTTTTTCCCCTGGCTGTCTCCCAGCTATGCTATATGTCCCAACGGGTTCTCATTCCTGATGCTCATAAAACCTGGAATTCAAGTGGTGATGCAAAGGATACTGTCTGGTCTTGAAAGCCTCTGCGGGCGTTTTTAGGACGCTGTTTTTAGGAGTCTTTCCAGGTAAGAGGGTGTAGCGTGCCTATCTCTCCATGCGGCAGGTGGGGCATACCTGCACGTTGTGTGAAAACATGTACGCAGGATTTCAGCTTAACCCACCATCAGCTATCTGTGTAGCCGGCGCTTCACTAGCTAATCAATCATACTCTAAAGATTGCCCCTGCGGTCAAATACTATTTCTCTCATATTGGAAGGTTGAATGCCACATCACTAGTTAGCCTACGTGTGTTCTTTAATACAGAATCTAGATTGCATACGTCCTGCCATTACTGGGAAATGTTTTCCTTTGTTCTCATTATTAATGTAAATTGCTGAAGTTGATGGTAATGTGTGACTTTATTTAACTGGGAAATTCAGTTAAGAACAAATTCTTATTTACAATGACGGACTACCCCGGCCAAACCCGGACGACGCTGGGCCAATTGTGCACCGCCCTATGATATGCATGTTGTATAACCATTCTATAGCTCTGTACTGTTATTTGTGCACATTTATTTAAATGTATTTAACCGGACAACCTGTAGTGGTTACTATCTTAATTTACTGTAAATACCACTTTTTCATTCTTCATGGTCCTTTAATCCTCCACATATCATTCCTATTTTTTGGGCAGTATTATGTTACAAACATGTTAAGACAGCCTGAAAACACCAATAACCTGTACAAAAAAACATTCATGGCCCTTGTTGAGCAGGTGTGGGCTAACCTGTGTTGGCCTGGTGTGGGCTATCCCTTGTTGATGGGGTGTGGGCTTGATGTAGGCTAGCCCTCGTTGGGCCGGTGTGGGCTTGGAGGTTAGCCCTTGTTGGGCCAGTGTGGGCTTGATGTAGGCTAGCCCTCGTTGGGCCAGTGTGGGCTTGATGTAGGCTATCCCTTGTTGATCCGGTGTGGGCTTGATGTAGGCTAGCCCTCGTTGGGCCAGTGTGGGCTTGATGGAGGTTAGCCCTTGTTGGGCCAGTGTGGGCTTCATGTAGGCTAGCCCTCGTTGGGCCAGTGTGGGCTTCATGTAGGCTAGCCCTTGTTGGGCCGGTGTGGAATGGAAGGTTTGTATACTACAAAATAACAAACTATTTGATCAATTTTAGAATAAGGCTGTAATGTAATAAAATGTGGAAAAGTCAAGGGGTCTGAGTACTTTCCGAAGGTACTGTATAGCCATTGTTCAGCTGGAATGGAACTTTTGGATCCTGTATATTTGACTGTGATATGTGATTGTCTCACCTAGCTATCTTAAGATGAATGCAGTTACTGTAAATCGCTCTGGATAAGAGCATCTGCTAAATGACTAAAATGTAAAATATAAATGTTTTACATAGAGATCTAATATTACTGTATTGATTAAAAAAAACATGTTTTTAAATATTGGTCACAGATTTATTATTTGTAAAGTTCTTTATTAAACATTTGTGTAAAACCTAGCAGTACTACTTATTTCTCTGAGAGTGAAGCATATACTGTATACAGCGTTTTAATAAAAACAAGATTATTTGTCCCACCGAAATGAAACCATCAAGTGGTAAATTTCAAACAAATACATGTCATTGAACAATCCCATGATTAGATAGTGAAAAGACACCCCTATCCCTTTCATAAGTTCTTTAACCTGTTTGGGATAGGGGGCAGTATTTTCACGGCCGGATGAAAAAACGTACCCGATTTAAACTGGTTACTACTCATGCCCAGGAATGAGAATATGCATATTATTAGTAGATTTGGATAGAAAACACTCTAACGTTTCTAAAACTGTTTGAATGGTGTCTGTGAGTATAACAGAACTCATATGGCAGGCAAAAACCTGAGAAAATTCCAAGAAGGAAGTGGCCTGTCTGAGAATTTGTAGTTCTTCTTTTGATTCTCTATCAAAACTACAGTATCTGTGGGGTTACGTAGCACCTTCTAAGGCTTCCATTGGCTCTCTAAAGCCTTCAGAAAGCAGATTGAGGCGTTCTGTCTCTGGGCAGAGTATAGTAGCTCAGTTTGTCAGTGGTCTGCCTGGTGACAAAGAGATTGGATATGCGCGTTCACGTGAGCACGCTGTTTTTTCTTTTCCTCTTGGAATGAATACACTATTGTCCGGTTGGAATTTTATCGCTATTTTACGCGAAAAATCGCATAAAAATTGATTTTGAACACCGTTTGACATGCTTCTAAGTACGGTAATGGAACATTTAGAATTTTTTTGGTCTCGAAATGCGCTCGCGCGTTACCCTTTGGATAGTGACCTGAACGCACGAACAAAACGGAGGTATTTGGACATAACTATGGATTATTTGGAACAAAAACAACATTTCTTGTGGAAGTAGCAGTCCTGGGAGTGCATTCTAACGAAGATCAGCAAAGGTAATACCATTTTTCTAATAGTAATTCTGAGTTTAGTGTGCCCCGAACTTGGCGGGTGTCAAAATAGCTAGCCGTGATGGCTGAGCTATGTACTCAGAATATTGCAAAATGTGCTTTCGCCGAAAAGCTATTTTAAAATCTGACATAGCGATTGCATAAAGGAGTTCTGTATCTATAATTCTTAAAATAATTGTTATGTATTTTGTCAACGTTTATGATGAGTAATTTAGTAAATTCACTGGAAGTTTTGGGTGGGAATGCATGTTCTGAACATCACATGCCAATGTAAAAAGCTGTTTTTGGATATAAATATGAACTTGATTGAACAAAACATGCATGTATTGTATAACATAATGTCCTAGGAGTGTCATCTGATGAAGATCAAAGGTTAGTGCTTCATTTAGCTGTGTTTTGGGTTTTTGTGACATATATGCTTGCTTGGAAAATGGTTGTGTGATTATTTTTGTCTATGTACTCTCCTAACATAATCTAATGTTTTGCTTTCACTGTAAAGCCTTTTTGAAAATCGGACAATGTGGTTACATCAAGGAGAAGTGTATCTTTAAAATGGTGTAAAATAGTTGTATGTTTGAGAAAGTTGAATTATGACATTTTGTTGTTTTTGAATTTGCCGCCCTGATATTTCACTGGCTGTGTCCCGCAGGTGGGACGCTAGCGTCCCACGTAGCCCATAGAAGTTAAACAATAAAAGCCTATTTACTAATATTTTGGAAAAAGGTTTTGGAAAGAAACTAAACTATATAATTTTGTTTCAGTAATTATCAGTTTTGAGAAGTTTCATTAAAGCTGGAATCCTTTAATGAAACTTTCTCATGGCTTCTGGAGGGAAACGCTGTAGGAATGCTCAACCGGTGTCGCTTATTCAGCCGACAGAAACTTTCAACCGGTTCTCCCCATTAAGCGAGTCGGAGTCGGAGGCCGAGACTTCTCTGGTCTCTACTCCTCCCGTTGTGGGGTCTGAGACGCCGACGGCTCCCACCATTAGCTCTGACAAATTGAAAGCCCTAGTCATTGGCGACTCCATTACCCGCAGTATTAGACTTAAAACTAATCATCCAGCGATCATACACTGTTTACCAGGGGGCAGGGCTACCGACGTTAAGGCTAATCTAAAGACGGTGCTGGCTAAAGCTAAAACTGGCGAGTGTAGAGAGTATAGAGATATTGTTATCCACGTCGGCACCAACGATGTTAGGATGAAACAGTCAGAGGTCACCAAGCGCAACATAGCTTCAGCGTGTAAATCAGCTAGAAAGATGTGTCGGCATCGATTAATTGTCTCTGGCCCCCTCCCAGTTAGGGGGAGTGATGAGCTCTACAGCAGAGTCTCACAACTCAATCGCTGGTTGAAAACTGTTTTCTGCCCCTCCCAAAAGATAGAATTTGAAGATAATTGGCCCTCTTTCTGGGACTCACCCACAAACAGGACCAAGCCTGGCCTGTTGAGGAGTGACGGACTCCATCCTAGCTGGAGGGGTGCTCTCATCTTATCTACGAACATAGACAGGGCTCTAACTCCTCTAGCTCCACAATGAAATAGGGTGCAGGCCAGGCAGCAGGCTGTTAGCCAGCCTGCCAGCTTAGTGGAGTCTGCCACTAGCACAGTCAGCGTAGTCAGCTCAGCTTTCCCCATTGAGACCGTGTCTGTGCCTCGATCTAGGTTGGGCAAAATTAAAAATGGCGGTGTTCGCTTTAGCAATCTCACTAGTATAAAGACCTCCTCCATTCCTGCCATTATTGAAAGAGATTGTGATACCTCACATCTCAAAATTGGGTTACTTAATGTTAGATCCCTCACTTCCAAGGCAGTTATAGTCAATGAACTAATCACTGATCATAATCTTGATGTGATTGGCCTGACTGAAACATGGCTTAAGCCTGATGAATTTACTGTGTTAAATGAGGCCTCACCCCCTGGTTACACTAGTGACCATACCCCCCGTGCATCCGGCAAAGGCGGAGGTGTTGCTAACATTTACGATAGCAAATTTCAATTTACAAAAAAAAAAAACAATGACGTTTTCGTCTTTTGAGCTTCTAGTCATGAAATCTATGCAGCCTACTCACTCACTTTTTATAGCTACTGTTTACAGGCCTCCTGGGCCATATGCAGTGTTCCTCACTGAGTTCCCTGAATTCCTATCGGATCTTGTAGTCATAGCAGATAATATTCTAATTTTTGGTGACTTTAACATTCACATGGAAAAGTCCACAGACCCACTCCAAAAGGCTTTCGGAGCCATCATCGACTCACTGGGTTTTGTCCAACATGTCTCTGTACCTACTCACTGCCACAGTCATACTCTGGACCTAGTTTTGTCCCATGGAATAAATGTTGTGGATCTTAATGTTTTTCCTCATAATCCTGGATTATCGGACCACCATTTTATTGCGTTTGCAATCGCAACAAATAATCTGCTCAGACCCCAACCAAGGAGCATTAAAAGTCGTGCTATAAATTCTCAGACAACCCAAAGATTCCTTGATGCCCTTCCAGACTCCCTCTGCCTACCCAAGGACGTCAGAGGACAAAAATCAGTTAACCACCTAACCGAGGAACTCAATTTAACCTTGCGCAATACCCTAGATGCAGTTGCACCCCTAAAAATTTAAAACATCTGTCATAAGAAACTAGCTCCCTGGTATACAGAAAATACACAAGCTCTGAAGCAAGCTCCCAGAAAACTGGAACGGAAATGGCGCCACACCAAACTGGAAGTCTTCCTACTAGCTTGGAAAGACAGTACCGTGCAGGATCGAACAGCCCTTACTGCTGCTCGATCATCCTATTTTTCCAACTTAATTGAGGAAAATAAGAACAATCCAAAATTTCTTTTTGATACTGTCGCAAAGCTAACTAAAAAGCAGCCTTCGCAAATGGAGGATGGCTTTCACTTCAGCAGTAATAAATGTATGAACTTCTTTGAGGAAAAGATCATGATCATTAGAAAGCAAATTACGGACTCCTCTTTAAATCTGGGTATTCCTCCAAAGCTCCATTGTCCTGAGTCTACACAACTCTGCCAGGACCTAGGATCAAGGGAGATACTAAAGTGTTTTAGTACTATATCTCTTGACACAATGATGAAAATAATCATGGCCTCCAAACCCTCAAGCTGCATACTGGACCCTATTCCAACTAAACTACTGAAAGAGCTGCTTCCTGTGCTTGGCCCTCCTATGTTGAACATAATAAACGGCTCTCTATCCACCGGATGTGTACCAAGCTCACTAAAAGTGGCAGTAATAAAGCCTCTCTTGAAAAAGCCGAATCTTGACCCAGAAATTATAAAAAACTATCGCCCTATATCGAATCTTCCATTCCTCTCAAATTTTTTTGAAAAAGCTGTTGCACAGCAACTCACTGCCTTCCTGAAGACAAACAATGTATACGAAACACTTCAGTCTGGTTTTAGACCCCATCATAGCACTGAGACTGCACTTGTGAAGGTGGTAAATGACCTTTTAATGACGTCAGACCGAGGCTCTGCATCTGTCCTCGTGCTCCTAGATCTTAGTGCCGCTTTTGATACCATCGATCACCACATTCTTTTGGAGAGATTGGAAACCCAAATTGGTCTACATGGACAAGTTCTGGCCTGGTTTAGATCTTATCTGTCGGAAAGATATCAGTTTGTCTCTGTGAATGGTTTGTCCTCTGACAAATCAATTGTAAATTTCGGTGTTCCTCAAGGTTCCGTTTTAGGACCACTATTGTTTTCACTATATATTTTACCTCTTGGGGATGTCATTCGAAAACATAATGTTAAATTTCACTGCTATGCGGACGACACACAGCTGTACATTTCAATGAAACATGGTGAAGCCCCAAAATTGCCCTTGCTAGAAGCCTGTGTTTCAGACATAAAGAAGTGGATGGCTGCAAACTTTCTACTTTTAAACTCGGACAAAACAGAGATGCTTGTTCTAGGTCCCAAGAAACAAAGAGATCTTCTGTTGAATCTGACAATTAATCTGGATGGTTGTACAGTCGTCTCAAATAAAACTGTGAAGGACCTCGGCGTTACTCTGGACCCTGATCTCTCTTTTGAAGAACATATCAAGACTGTTTCAAGGACAGCTTTTTTCCATCTACTTAACATTGCAAAAATCAGAAACTTTCTGTCCAAAAATGACGCAGAAAAATTAATCCATGCTTTTGTTACTTCTAGGCTGGACTACTGCAATGCTCTACTTTCCGGCTACCCGGATAAAGCACTAAACAAACTTCAGTTAGTGCTAAATACGGCTGCTAGAATCCTGACTAGAACCCAAAAATTTGATCATATTACTCCAGTGCTAGCCTCCCTACACTGGCTTCCTGTTAAGGCAATGGCTGATTTCAAGGTTTTACTGCTAACCTACAAAGCATTACATGGGCTTGCTCCTACCTATCTTTCCGATTTGGTCCTGCCGTACATACCTACACGTACGCTACGGTCACAAGACGCAGGCCTCCTAATTGTCCCTAGAATTTCTAAGCAAACGGCTGGAGGTAGGGCTTTCTCCTATAGAGCTCCATTTTTATGGAATGGTCTGCCTACCAATGTGAGAGACGCAGACTCAGTCTCAACCTTTAAGTCTTTACTGAAGACTTATCTCTTCAGTAGGTCCTATGATTAAGTATAGTCTGGCCCAGGAGTGTGAAGGTGAACGGAAAGGCTGGAGCAACGAACCGCCCTTGCTGTCTCTGCCTTGCCGGTTCCCCTCTTTCCACTGGGATTCTCTGCCTCTAACCCTTTTACAGGGGCTGAGTCACTGGCTTACTGGTGTTCTTCCATGCCGTCCATGGGAGGGGTGCGTCACTTGAGTGGGTTGAGTCACTGACGTGGTCTTCCTGTCTGGGTTGTGCCATTGTGGAGATCGTTGTGGGCTATACTCGGCCTTGTCTTAGGACGGTAAGTTGGTGGTTGGAGACATCCCTCTAGTGGTGTGGGGGCTGTGCTTTGGCAAAGTGGGTGGGGTTATATCCTGCCTGTTTGGCCCTGTCCGGGGGTATCATCGGATGGGGCCACAGTGTCTTCTGATCCCTCCTGTCTCAGCCTCCAGTATTTATGCTGCAGTAGTTTATGTGTCGGGGGGCTAGGGTCAGTCTGTTACATCTGGAGTATTTCTCTTGTCTTCTCCGGTGTCCTGTGTGAATTTAAATATGCTCTCTCTAATTCTCTCTTTCTCTCTTTCTGTCTTTCTCTCGGAGGACCTGAGCCCTAGGACCATGCCTCAGGACTACCTGGTATGATGACTCCTTGCTGTCCCCGGTCCACCTGGCCGTGCCGCTGCTCCAGTTTCAACTGTTCTGCCTGCGGCTATGGAACCCTGACCTGTTCACCGGACGTGCTTGTTGCACCCTCGACAACTACTATGATTATTATTATTTGACCATGCTGGTCATTTATGAACATTTTAACATCTTGACCATGTTCTGTTATAATATCCACCTGGCACAGCCAGAAGAGGACTGGCCACCCCTCATAGCCTGGTTCCTCTCTAGGTTTCTTCCTAGGTTTTTGGCCTTTCTAGGGAGTTTTTCCTAGGGAGTTTTTCCTAGCCACCGTGCTTCTTTCACATGCATTGCTCTTGCTGTTTGGGGTTTTAGGCTGGGTTTCTGTACAGCACTTTGAGATATCAGCTGATGTACGAAGGGCTATATAAATACATTTGATTTGATTTGATTTATACGCCAGACCGAGGCCCCTGCAGTGGACGAGTGGTTCCGCCCCGTCCGCCGTCAGAAGGATCAGGCGGACCGCCACTGCACTGAGGCTCACGTGTTCCATCCTGGTGATCGCGTCTGGCTCTCCACCAGGAACCTCCCGCTCCGCCTGCCCCGCCAGAGGTGTGCCCCACAGGGAACGGCATCAGCCAGGGGACCAGCAACTACCGGCCTGAGGAGGTAAACATGAAAGGAGGGTGAGATTCCCTCCTTTCAAGTTTCCCTCCTCTGGCAGGTGGTTGCTGGTCCCCTGGCTGATGCCGTCCACCGTGACACCCCGCCGCCTCCCCTAGACATCGAGGGGACACCTGCCTATGCTGTTAGGTCCCTCCTGGACTCCGGACGTTGTGGGGGTTAGCTCCAGTATCTGGTGGACTGGGAGGGCTATGGTCCTGAGGAGCACTCTTGGGTACCGGACATCCTGGACCCCAACATCATCCGGGATTTCCATCTCCATTGTCCGGACCGGCCCGCTCCTCGCCCTCAGAGCCGTCCTGGGGCTCGAGCAGTGCGTTGGGAGGGTACTGTCATGCCTACTCCTGCTCCCTGCCTCCTGCGCTCGACCTCGCCGGTCTACTAACCACCAGTCCTGGCAGCCATCAATGCGCACAACTGATCACCATCATTAAGCACACCTGGACTTCATCACCACCCTGATTACTCTCCTTTTATATAGCCCTCAGTAAGCCTCAGTCATCAGACAGTAATGTTCTCTCTCATGTTCAGTACGCTTCTCATGTTTGTTCTTTTGTATCATTTCATTATTAAACTCAACTTCTGCACCTGCTTCCAGACTCCTGTAAACATTACAATAAACTCAAAGCTGTGGGATTACAATGTTGCAGATGACTGCTCGATGGCTCAAAGTGGGGTCCCTCGAGACCCGGCTTTTCTAGTGTTTAGGTTAGAGTACCACCGTCTGCTACTTCCCAGTGATGCATTAAAGTTCCATGATAATTATAAAACTTATTGAGTGAAACTAAACTTACTTGCTTGCTTTTTGATAACCTACTGTAGATGTGAGACCTATTGAGTGAACATGCAGCTATAATTGTAACTTGCTGAACTCCTTGTCAAACAGGTAGGAAAACTTCCAAAAGCTCAAGTAATTTGTCCAAAAATAGGAAATAGCGTTGTATGAAGCAAGAAACCACTTTACAAAATAAAAGTATAATAATTATCATACAGAGGATAAGAAAATAGGTAGGCTACCCTATGTATATTGGCTTCTTAGCATATTCAAGCCTGACAAACCAATATGCAAAATACCTTTGCATATTCAAGTCTGACTCAAAACAACACTCTTTACCTAACTCGCTTTTCAAAGATGTCTAGAAATATATACGTGTTGTGCTCCTGTAGGAACCAATCACTCCCGCCATTGCTGACCAGAAATTAGCTAGAACTTGGCTAATAACTAGCGAACTAGCAAAAAATACCAACAAATGTACAGACGCAGTGATTGTGTGTTTTTGTAGACTGACACGAGTTGAATTGGTATTTCTAGACCCGCTTGTCCCCATTTGCTTGCTAAATATTGGTATGAGGCCAGGTTAAAAAAAAATTCAGCTGATAATTGATTAAAAGGACCCCTCCAGAAGAAGTTACCGGCGCATTTCAAAGTAATTCCTGTCCTAGTGTGGAACTGCTGGTTCTGTTCCACCCTCCAAACACTGACGTATGGCTCCTTATAAATATTGATTAATCGGGCGTGTACATCTCCACTTTGCTCTGTATGCACAGCCCATACGGTCTCTGTCGCAGCCCACACTCTACGAGTAAACAAACCAAAAAGTCAGGGTCAGGGTAGCTTTGCTAATCACTACAGAAAACAGCACAGCTAGCTACGAAAAGGTGGAGGACCATCCACTCTCCTCTTCTACAACGGAATTGAAAAATCACGGATGAAACAGAGTTTAGCGGTAACCCTTGGGTTTTAGCGGTGAAGCTAGAGGCAAGCTAACCTACTTCCTGGGCCAATATGTAACGACGGTCGTCAGGAATGGACCAAGGCGCAGCGGGTTGAGTGCTCATAATTAACTTTTTAATGAAAACACTTATACAACCAAAAAACTAAACGATGGATGACGAATACAGACTTGAAGGCGAACAACAGCAATTCAAGTGACAACCTCCCACAAATTACAAACACAAACACACCCTAATATATAGGACTCTCAATCAAAGGCAACTAGACAACACCTGCCTTCAATTGAGAGTCCACACCCCAATTAACTAAACATAGAAAACAGACTAACTAGAAAGAACATAGACTAACAGAGCAGTGACCAAAAAACCCCGGAATACATAAATCAACTACCCTCTACATAATACACACACCCCGAACCACATAAACCAAATACCCTCTGCCACGTCCTGACCAGCCTACACTAACAAAAGAACCCTCATACTGGTCAGAACGTGACACAATAAAGCTAGGTAGATAGTGGTAACTACTAGCAACTATGTATAATTTGTTCCAAAAATGTTTCCAGCATAAGAGTACCTGTAACTACACTAGCTAGTTCAGCTGTTTTTCTGATAACTTTATTATCTGAAGCATCAATGGTTAAAAAAAGTAGCTGTACTTGAAATTTATCTAGCTTAGCTACCTGTCTAGCTAACTAAACAACAGCTGTAACGTTTACAAAGTATCCCCACTAGACGACCAAAATATATTTTTTATTTAACTAGGCAAGCCAGTTAAGAACAAATTCTTATTTACAATGCCAGCCTACCGGGTAACAGTGGGTTAACTGCCTTGTTCAGGGGGCAGAACAACAGATTTTTACCTTGTCAGCTTAGGGATTCAATCCAGCAACCTTTTGGTTACTGACCCAACGCTCTAACCACTAGGCTACCTGCCGCCCCTACACTCTAACCACTAGGCTACCTGCCTGCCCCTACACTCTAACCACTAGGCTACCTGCCTGCCCCTACACTCTAACCACTAGGCTACCTGCCTGCCCCTACACTCTAACCACTAGGCAACCTGCCTGCCCCTACACTCTAACCACTAGGCAACCTGCCTGCCCCTACACTCTAACCACTAGGCTACCTGCCGCCCCTACACTCTAACCACTAGGCTACCTGCCTGCCCCTACACTCTAACCACAAGGCAACCTGCCTGCCCCTACACTCTAAATCAAATCAAATTTATTTTTATATAGCCCTTCGTACATCAGCTGATATCTCAAAGTGCTGTACAGAAACCCAGCCTAAAACCCCAAACAGCAAGCAAAGCATGTGAAAGAAGCACGGTGGCTAGGAAAAACTCCCTAGGAAAAACTCCCTAGAAAGGCCAAAAACCTAGGAAGAAACCTAGAGAGGAACCAGGCTATGAGGGGTGGCCATTCCTCTTCTGGCTGTGCAGGGTGGATATTATAACAGAACATGGTCAAGATGTTAAAATGTTAAAATGTTCATAAATGACCAGCATGGTCAAATAATAATAATCATAGTAGTTGTCGAGGGTGCAACAAGCACGTCCGGTGAACAGGTCAGGGTTCCATAGCCGCAGGCAGAACAGTTGAAACTGGAGCAGCAGCACGGCCAGGTGGACTGGGGACAGCAAGGAGTCATCATACCAGGTAGTCCTGAGGCATGGTCCTAGGGCTCAGGTCCTCCGAGAGAAAGACAGAAAGAGAGAATTAGAGAGAGCATATTTAAATTCACACAGGACACCGGATAAGACAAGAGAAATACTCCAGATGTAACAGACTGACCCTAGCCCCCCGACACATAAACTACTGCAGCATAAATACTGGAGGCTGAGACAGGAGGGATCAGAAGACACTGTGGCCCCATCCGATGATACCCCCGGACAGGGCCAAACAGGCAGGATATAACCCCACCCACTTTGCCAAAGCACAGCCCCCACACCACTAGAGGGATGTCTCCAACCACCAACTTACCGTCCTAAGACAAGGCCGAGTATAGCCCACAACGATCTCCGCCATGGCACAACCCAAGGGGGGGCGCCAACCCAGACAGGAAGACCACGTCAGTGACTCAACCCACTCAAGTGACGCACCCCTCCCATGGACGGCATGGAAGAACATCAGTAAGCCAGTGACTCAGCCCCTGTAAAAGGGTTAGAGGCAGAGAATCCCAGTGGAAAGAGGGGAACCGGCAAGGCAGAGACAGCAAGGGCGGTTCGTTGCTCCAGCCTTTCCGTTCACCTTCACACTCCTGGGCCAGACTATACTTAATCATAGGACCTACTGAAGAGATAAGTCTTCAGTAAAGACTTAAAGGTTGAGACTGAGTCTGCGTCTCTCACATTGGTAGGCAGACCATTCCATAAAACTGGAGCTCTATAGGAGAAAGCCCTACCTCCAGCCGTTTGCTTAGAAATTCTAGGGACAATTAGGAGGCCTGTGTCTTGTGACCGTAGCGTACGTGTAGGTATGTACGGCAGGACCAAATCGGAAAGATAGGTAGGAGCAAGCCCATGTAATGCTTTGTAGGTTAGCAGTAAAACCTTGAAATCAGCCCTTGCCTTAACAGGAAGCCAGTGTAGGGAGGCTAGCACTGGAGTAATATGATCAAATTTTTGGGTTCTAGTCAGGATTCTAGCAGCCGTATTTAGCACTAACTGAAGTTTATTTAGTGCTTTATCCGGGTAGCCGGAAAGTAGAGCATTGCAGTAGTCCAGCCTAGAAGTAACAAAAGCATGGATTAATTTTTCTGCGTCATTTTTGGACAGAAGATTTCTGATTTTTGCAATGTTACGTAGATGGAAAAAAGCTGTCCTTGAAACAGTCTTGATATGTTCTTCAAAAGAGAGATCAGGGTCCAGAGTAACGCCGAGGTCCTTCACAGTTTTATTTGAGACGACTGTACAACCATCCAGATTAATTGTCAGATTCAACAGAAGATCTCTTTGTTTCTTGGGACCTAGAACAAGCATCTCTGTTTTGTCCGAGTTTAAAAGTAGAAAGTTTGCAGCCATCCACTTCTTTATGTCTGAAACACAGGCTTCTAGCGAGGGCAATTTTGGGGCTTCACCATGTTTCTGTCACGTCCTGACCAGCAGAGGGCGTATTGCTTAGTCTAGGTCAGGATGTGGCAGGGGGTTTGTGTTTGTTAAATGTTGGGTTGATGATTGGGACTTCCAATTGAAGGCAGGTGTGTATAGTTGCCTTTGATTGGAAGTCCTATATAGGTGTGTGTGTTTGTCTTTGGGGTGGTGGGGAAATGTTCTGTGTTGAGCCTATGCTTTGCCAGACTGTTGGTTGTTCGGTCATTCTCGTGAGTTCGTTTTGTTGTTTTGATGTTCATTTAGTCTGTAAATAAATACACACGATGAGCATACACATACCTGCTGCGTTTTGGTCCTCTTCTCTCCAGTACGACATTTTTAAGGATGAGTACGACTTATTCTACGACAGAATTCCCCACCAACAAAGGACCAAGCAGCGGAAGAAGGCTGGCGAGGTAAGGGAGACCGAGAGGCACCCCAAATAATTTTTTAGGGGGGGGCACAAGGGCTGTTTGACGGGGCAAGAGCTGCCCACCAGTCAACAGTCGCCAGAGCTGCCCGCCAGTCAACAGTCGTCAGAGCTGCCCGCCAGTCAACAGTCGTCAGAGCTGCCCGCCAGTCAACAGTCGTCAGAGCTGCCCGCCAGTCAACAGTCGTCAGAGCTGCCCGCCAGTCAACAGTCGCCAGAGAGGTCAGACTGCGCTGAACTGCCGGAGTGGCCAGACTGCGCTGAACTGCCGGAGTGGCCAGACTGCGCTGAACTGCCGGAGTGGCCAGACTGCGCTGACCTGCCGGAGTGGCCAGACTGCCCTGACCTGCCGGAGTGGCCAGACTGCCCTGACCTGCCGGAGTGGCCAGACTGCCCTGACCTGCCGGAGTGGCCAGACTGCCCTGACCTGCCGGAGTGGCCAGACTGCCCTGACCTGCCGGCGTGGCCAGACTGCCCTGACCTGCCGGAGTGGCCAGACTGCCCTGACCTGCCGGCGCGGCCAGACTGCCCTGAACTGCCGGCGCGGCCAGACTGCCCTGAACAGCCGGCGCGGCCAGACTGCCCTGAACGTCCCGAGCTGCCAGACTGCCCAGACGTCCCGAGCTGCCAGACTGCCCAGACTGTCCCGAGCTGCCAGACTGCCCAGACTGTCCCGAGCTGCCAGACTGCCCAGACTGTCCCGAGCTGCCAGACTGCCCAGACTGTCCCGAGCTGCCAGACTGCCCAGACTGTCCCGAGCTGCCAGACTGCCCAGACTGTCCCGAGCTGCCAGACTGCCCAGACTGTCCCGAGCTGCCAGACTGTCCCGAGCTGCCAGACTGCCCAGACTGTCCCGAGCTGCCAGACTGTCCCGAGCTGCCAGACTGCCCAGACTGTCCCGAGCTGCCAGACTGTCCCGAGCTGCCAGACTGCCCAGACTGTCCCGAGCTGCCAGACTGCCCAGACTGTCCCGAGCTGCCAGACTGCCCAGACTGTCCCGTGCTGCCAGAGTGGCCCGACTGCCTGGAACGGCCTGCACCTGAGCCACCTCCAGGATAGGTGGGTTGGGGAGGGAGGGTGTAGCACAGTGCCGTCGGTGACGGCAGCCACCCTCCCTTCCCTCCCTTATGGTTTAGGGGTTATTGTTTGTTGGGTTTTTGTTGGGGTATTGGGGATTTTCTTGTTTTTCTTTTTTAGGTGCATCCTGGAGTCTGCACCTTGAGGGGGGGGTACTGTCACGTCCTGACCAGCAGAGGGCGTATTGCTTAGTCTAGGTCAGGATGTGGCAGGGGGTTTGTGTTTGTTAAATGTTGGGTTGATGATTGGGACTTCCAATTGAAGGCAGGTGTGTATAGTTGCCTTTGATTGGAAGTCCTATATAGGTGTGTGTGTTTGTCTTTGGGGTGGTGGGGAAATGTTCTGTGTTGAGCCTATGCTTTGCCAGACTGTTGGTTGTTCGGTCATTCTCGTGAGTTCGTTTTGTTGTTTTGATGTTCATTTAGTCTGTAAATAAATACACACGATGAGCATACACATACCTGCTGCGTTTTGGTCCTCTTCTCTCCAGTACGACATTTTTAAGGATGAGTACGACTTATTCTATGACAGTTTCATTGAAATGTACAGCTGTGTGTCGTCTGCATAGCAGTGAAATGTAACATTATGTTTTCGAATGACATCCCCAAGAGGTAAAATATATAGTGAAAACAATAGTGGTCCTAAAACGGAACCTTGAGGAACACCGAAATTTACAATTGATTTGTCAGAGGACAAACTGATATCTTTCCGACAGATAAGATCTAAACCAGGCCAGAACTTGTCCATGTAGACCAATTTGGGTTTCCAATCTCTCCAAAAGAATGTGGTGATCGATGGTATCAAAAGCGGCACTAAGATCTAGGAGCACGAGGACAGATGCAGAGCCTCGGTCTGACGTCATTAAAAGGTCATTTACCACCTTCACAAGTGCAGTCTCAGTGCTATGATGGGGTCTAAAACCAGACTGAAGCGTTTCGTATACATTGTTTGTCTTCAGGAAGGCAGTGAGTTGCTGTGCAACAGCTTTTTCCCCAAAAAATTGAGAGGAATGGAAGATTCGATATAGGCCGATAGTTTTTTATAATTTCTGGATCAAGATTCGGCTTTTTCAAGAGAGGCTTTATTACTGCCACTTTTAGTGAGCTTGGTACACATCCGGTGGATAGAGAGCCGTTTATTATGTTCAACATAGGAGGGCCAAGCACAGGAAGCAGCTCTTTCAGTAGTTTAGTTGGAATAGGGTCCAGTATGCAGCTTGAGGGTTTGGAGGCCATGATTATTTTCATCATTGTGTCAAGAGATATAGTACTAAAACACTTTATCTCCCTTGATCCTAGGTCCTGGCAGAGTTGTGTAGACTCAGGACAATGGAGCTTTGGAGGAATACCCAGATTTAAAGAGGAGTCTGTAATTTGCTTTCTAATGATCATGATCTTTTCCTCAAAGAAGTTCATAAATTTATTACTGCTGAAGTGAAAGCCATCCTCCATTTGCGAAGGCTGCTTTTTAGTTAGCTTTGCGACAGTATCGAAAAGAAATTTCGGATTGTTCTTATTTTCCTCAATTAAGTTGGAAAAATAGGATGATCGAGCAGCAGTGATGGCTCTTCGATACTGCATGGTACTGTCTTTCCAAGCTAGTCGGAAGACTTCCAGTTTGGTGTGGCGCCATTTCCGTTCCAATTTTCTGGAAGCTTGCTTCAGAGCTCGTGTATTTTCTGTATACCAGGGAGCTAGTTTCTTATGACAGATGTTTTTAGTTTTTAGGGGTGCAACTGCATCTAGGGTATTGCGCAAGGTTAAATTGAGTTCCTCGGTTAGGTGGTTAACTGATTTTTGTCCTCTGACGTCCTTGGGTAGGCAGAGGCAGTCTGGAAGGGCATCAAGGAATCTTTGGGTTGTCTGAGAATTTATAGCACGACTTTTAATGCTCCTTGGTTGGGGTCTGAGCAGATTATTTGTTGCAATTGCAAACGTAATAAAATGATGGTCTGATAGTCCAGGATTATGAGGAAAAACATTAAGATCCACAACATTTATTCCATGGGACAAAACTAGGTCCAGAATATGACTGTGGCAGTGAGTAGGTCCAGAGACATGTTGGACAAAACCCACTGAGTCGATGATGGCTCCGAAAGCCTTTTGGAGTGGGTCTGTGGACTTTTCCATGTGAATGTTAAAGTCACCAAAAATTTTAATATTATCTGCGAAGACTACAAGATCCGATAGGAATTCAGGGAACTCAGTGAGGAACACTGCATATGGCCCAGGAGGCCTGTAAACAGTAGCTATAAAAAGTGAGTGAGTAGGATGCATAGATTTCATGACTAGAAGCTCAAAAGACGAAAACGTCATTGTTTTTTTTTTGTAAATTGAAATTTGCTATCGTAAATGTTAGCAACACCTCCGCCTTTGCCGGATGCACGGGGGGTATGGTCACTAGTGTAACCAGGGGGTGAGGCCTCATTTAACACAGTAAATTCATCAGGCTTAAGCCATGTTTCAGTCAGGCCAATCACATCAAGATTATTATCAGTGATTAGTTCATTGACTATAACTGCCTTGGAAGTGAGGGATCTAACATTAAGTAACCCAATTTTGAGATGTGAGGTATCACAATCTCTTTCAATAATGGCAGGAATGGAGGAGGTCTTTATACTAGTGAGATTGCTAAAGCGAACACCGCCATTTTTAATTTTGCCCAACCTAGATCGAGGCACAGACACGGTCTCAATGGGGAAAGCTGAGCTGACTACGCTGACTGTGCTAGTGGCAGACTCCACTAAGCTGGCAGGCCAGGCAGGCCAGGCATCTCTAACCACTAGGCAACCTGCCCGCCCCTACACTCTAACCACTAGGCTACCTGCCTGCCCCTACACTCTAACCACTAGGCTACCTGCCGCCCCTACACTCTAACCACTCGGCAACCTGCCTGCCCCTACACTCTAACCACTAGGCTACCTGCCGCCCCTACACTCTAACCACTAGGCAACCTGCCGCCCCTACACTCTAACCACTAGGCAACCTGCCTGCCCCTACACTCTAACCACTAGGCAACCTGCCTGCCCCTACACTCTAACCACTAGGCTACCTGCCGCCCCTACACTCTAACCACTCGGCAACCTGCCTGCCCCTACACTCTAACCACTAGGCAACCTGCCTGCCCCTACACTCTAACCACTAGGCAACCTGCCTGCCCCTACACTCTAACCACTAGGCTACCTGCCTGCCCCTACACTCTAACCACTAGGCTACCTGCCGCCCCTACACTCTAACCACTAGGCAACCTGCCTGCCCCTACACTCTAACCACTAGGCAACCTGCCTGCCCCTACACTCTAACCACTAGGCAACCTGCCTGCCCCTACACTCTAACCACTAGGCTACCTGCCGCCCCTACACTCTAACCACTAGGCTACCTGCCGCCCCTACACTCTAACCACTAGGCAACCTGCCTGCCCCTACACTCTAACCACTAGGCAACCTGCCTGCCCCTACACTCTAACCACTAGGCAACCTGCCTGCCCCTACACTCTAACCACTAGGCTACCTGCCGCCCCTACACTCTAACCACTAGGCTACCTGCCGCCCCTACACTCTAACCACTAGGCAACCTGCCGCCCCTACACTCTAACCACTAGGCAACCTGCCTCCCCAAAATAAAATAATCTAAGTGTTGGTTGACCCTAAAACCTTTTATAGGGAGCCAAGGAAACCAACTCTTCCGTTCACGTATCAGTGATGGACAGTAGCTAGAATGTGTAAGGTTAACAATACTATTAGCAATAGGCCAATACCAATACAATAGGCCAACTTCTTGCACATTGTTGTGATGAGCCAGTGCCCTTAGAATAAGGCTGTCACTTGGTTAAATCACAATTCATATTCTATACTAAATACATTGCATATCAATAAAAATGTAATTCAACTGCATGTTCCTTTGTATTTACTTATTATTATCAACCGTCATCCAGATATTACACTGTTGATGAGTCTGGACTACAACATTACTAGTTAGCTTGTATTCTCTGAACAATAACACCAGTGTTCCTGTAACAGAATGTGTACACTGTATATACAAAAGTATGTGGACATCCCTTCAAATTAGTGGATTTGGCTATTTCAGCCACAGCCATGCAATCTCCAAAGACAAACATTGGCAGTAGAATGGCCTTACTGAAGAGATCAATGACTTTCAACGTGGCAACGTCATAGGATGCCACCTTTCCAACTAGTCAGTTCGTCAAATTTCTGCCCTGCTAGAGCTGCCCCAGTCAACTGTGCTGTTATTGTGAAATGGAAACATCTAGGAGCAACACTGGCTCAGCCGCAAAGTGGTAGGCCACACAAGCTCACAGAACGGGACCGCCGAGTGCTGAAGCGTGATTGCAATACTCACTACCGAGTTTCAAACTGCCTCAAGAACTGTTCGTCTGGAGCATCATGAAATGGGTTTCCATGGCCGAGCAGTCACACACAAGCCTAAGATCACCATGCGCATGCCAAGCGTCGGCTGGAGTGGTGTAAAGCTCGCAGACATTGGACTCTGGAGCAGTGGAAACGCGTTCTCTGGAGAGATGAATCACGCATGACAATGCACCCGTGCACAAAGTGAGGTCCATACAGAAATGGTTTGTCGAGATCAGTGTGGAAGAACTTGACTGGCCTGCACAGAGCCCTGACCTCAATCCCATCGAACACCTTTGGGATGAATTGGAACGCCGATTACAAGCCAGGCCTAAACGCCCAACATCAGTACCCGACCTCACTAATGCCCTTGTGGCTGAATGGAAGCAAGTCCCTGCAGCAATGTTGCAGTGGAAAACCTTTCCCAGAAGAGTGGAGGTCGTTAAAGCAGCAACGGGGGACCAACTCCATATCCAATGATTTTGGAAATAGATGTTCGACGAGCAGGTGTCCACATACTTTTGGTCATGTAGTGTATGTACTGTAGGTTATAGCCAAGAGAGGAGGAAGTCGTGGCTTCTTAGAACACAGACATGGTTTGAATTTTCCATGGTGCTTCTTATAACATAACCCTGTAAAAAGATTGTAACATTGTAACATCTTATCAATATGTGATAGAACCCTGACCATAAGAGTAGACTATAATGAACAATTTGTTTTCCATTTTATTGTTTGCTCAGATTGAACAGCCATCATTCTCCTGTAGTAAGCACACACACACACACACACACACACACACACACACACACACACACACACACACACACACACACACACACACACACACACACAGCCACACACACACACACACACACACACCATTAAACATACTCACAAACACTTTTATATTGTTTTTCACACTATGTCTATGCTGTTTACTTCAAATAGCTCATTGTAATATACACTATCTACTATTGTACAATACATTTTTGGTTAAACTGTTTATACACACACTGCATATTTATATACTGGATTCTTCAGAACAGGCATTGTGTGATAAACAAAGCAAAACATGGACCCATTTTGGGGAAAGAAAATGTACAATGTCATCCACAACTCACTTTATGTCAATATAACAATATCGCTACTGAGCGTCTGTAAGACACATGAATCGCATAGGTAGGATGTTGAATTTGTCATTATGTCTGTCTCGGGGTTCAGTCCATACCATTACCATTTTGATGTTCTCAGTTTAGCCCAGAGAACAGAATCAGGTAGGGATTCTCTCTGTGTATACAGTCAAGACAGTGCTGTCGGGTTCCTACCCACCCTATGTAGATCAATGATTGGCTCAAGCCACCTCTTCTACTCAATTTCACCTGGGTGGTGGAGGGATTTTAGGGGGGGGGGATGGACAAAATGAAGGAAAAAGGAAACCGCACACTGCTCTATCACTGATCTTTAATAAGCTTAGTATCACTGATCTTTAATAAGCTTAGTATCACTGATCTTTAATAAGCTTACGTATCGGCCTCACAGAGCTTTTGTGAGTTAAAAAAAAAAAGTGCACCCTTATGTAGACCTAGCCACACCCACATCCGTTCCACGCATCGAAAGGGGTTGAAGGGAAAAACAAATAAATGCTACCAAATATAACAATATGCATTTCATAAATATTCAAATAAAGTGTGTAAATAAGATGTATTAAACACGTCTGTAAAACCACAGTGAGGACATAGACCTACCGAGCAAGTCTTCATTAATCATTGGGTACATCGTACGAAAAACATCAGAGTAATCTTAAATAAAGGGATAATTCATGCTCAAATTCACAACATAACATAACAACATAACATAACATAGGCATTTCATCATTAAGTGGACAAACAAACTATCATGGACTGATGAAAATGGGGTCAATTTAGGATCTGATTGGCTGTTTTTGGAGAGAGAGAATAATCTTTCTCAGTTTTCTGGGTATCGCTTGTGTGATTGACAGTGACATACCTTTACAGGCTACTCAAATGAATGTGTAGTACACGGCATTTGTCTGGACAAACTTCAGTGACGCTGAATAGTTGCTGTCTGGTGACTCGTGAAACACAGACAAATACTGTAGGTGGAGTTAGTGAATAGTCACCTTGTCTGTCTGTCATGCATCAAAGTATAGCTTCATTTATAGGAACTATGTAGATCAATGACAGGCTCAAGACACACCCATGATTGTCCAGCCTTGTAGTCCTCACATCCTCTACTCTATTTCCCCTGGGTGGTGAAGGGATTTTAGGGGGATAGAAACTGGGGTTAATTTAGGATCTGATTTGCAGTTTTTAGAAAGAGAAAATAATCTCCCCCCGCAAATTAGACATGGATGTTTAGTCGGGAATTGAGGAAGTATCTTCAAGTTAAGGTTGGTCCAAAATTCTCTGTACTATGCCAAACAGTACGTAATCTGTAACGGCTAATGAAGCATCACATTAGCCCGTTACAATCTGCTAAATAAGCTAGTTAGTGACCCATAGGCCTACTCTTGCTGCTACTTTAGCGCGCCATGCATTATAACATGTATCCAGAAACAACGAGGTGTCCCAGCTGTGTTGACATTTCACCGATCCACGTCATCCACTTTTGATGTCACTACAGATGTAGGATCTTAATTTGATCATCTTGTTGCAGGAGAACTTTCCTGCAACGCATTTAACACTTGTAGTGTATTTGAGGTTTAAAAAAAGCTTCTGAAGTTTGTAATTTCCACTTTCAGACTTGATTTTCACTTACGAAAAATGTATAAACCCCAACAAATGTCCATTAATGTATAATTCACATAATACTTCACATTTTCTGTTGCTGGAGGATTATTTTCCTGCTGTAGCAAACTGGCTCAAATTAAGATCTGTAGCTAGCTATCCATCTAATGTTAGCTAGGTGACATAAGCCATGAAGCTAGCCCGTGATAAGTCGTTCGGCTAGCATGTGCCTTGCTAGGCTGCTTACTTCACACATTCAATGTGACATTGGCAGCCATGGATATATAAGTGAACGTCAGAAGCTCATCAGAATAATATTAGCTATTTTCTTACTCACCGTTTCACCATCTACCCCTCCGCCTCTGGATTTCCCTGAATCCAATGTCGTGTCCACTCAGTGGATGGAGAAAATAGCTAATATTATACACTGTCCACAGAAGGAATCAATCAGATTCCAAACTCTCCACCATGGCCAAGACCAAAGAGACCAAAGAGCTCTCCAAGGATGTCAGGGACAAGATTGTAGACCTACACAAGGCTGGAATGGGCTACAAGACCATCGCCAAGCAGCTTGGTGAGAAGGTGACAACATTTGGTGCGATTATTCGCAAATGGAGGAGAAACAAAAGAACTGTCAATATCCCTCGGCCTGGGGCTCCATGCAAGATCTCACCTCGTGGAGTTGCAATGATAATGAGAACGGTGAGGAATCAGCCCAGAACTACACGGGAGGATGTTGTCAATGATCTCAAGGCAGCTGGGACCATAGTCACCAAGAAAACAATTGGTAATACACTACGCCGTGAAGGACTGAAATCCTACAGCGCACGCAAGGTCCCCCTGCTCAAGAATACATATACATGCCCATCTGAAGTTTGCCAATGAACATCTGAATGACTCAGAGGACAACTGGGGGAAAGTGTTGTAGTCAGATGAGACCAAAATGGAGCTCTTTGACATCAACTCAACTCGCCGTGTTTGGAGGAGGAGGAATGCTGCCTATGACCCCAAGAACACCATCCCCACCGTCAAACATGGAGGTGGAAACATTATGCTTTGGGGGTGTTTTTCTGCTAAGGGTACAGGACAACTTCACCGCATCAAAGGGACGATGGACAGGGCCATGTACCATCAAATCTTGGGTGAGAACCTCCTTCCCTCAGCCAGGGCATTGAAAATGGGTCGTGGATGGGTATTCCAGCATGACAATGACCCAAAACACACGGCCAAGGCAACAAAGGAGTGGCTCAAGAAGAAGCACATTAAGGTCCTGGAGTGGCCTAGCCAGTCTCCAGACCTTAATCCCATAGAAAATCTGTGAGTTTGAGTTGCCAAACGTCAGCCTCGAAACCTTAATGACTTGGAGAAGATCTGCAAAGAGGAGTGGGACAAAATCCCTCCTGAGATGTGTGCAAACCTGGTGGCCAACTACAAGAAACATCTGACCTCTGTGATTGCCAACAAGGGTTTTGCCACCAAGTACTAAGTCATGTTTTGCAGAGGGGTCAAATACTTATTTCCCTCATTAAAATGCAAATAATTTTATAACATTTTTGACATGCGTCTTTTTTGTTGTTGTTGTTATTCTGTCTCTCACTGTTCAAATAAACCTACCATTAAAATTATAGACTGATCATTACTTTGTAAGTGTGCAAACGTACAAAATCAGCAGGGGATCAAATACTTTGTTCCCCCACTGTATGCTTAGTGCTCAGTTGACATTTTCAGAGAGATTCTTGTTTTTCTGAGAAATATTTGAAAAAGAACATGAAATAATTCGTCTCAAAATCGATATCCATCTTACCTCTTTTTTTTTAATGTCCTGTGGGTTCGAGAAGAAAGAACGAGTTCAACAGGAAAGTGAGCCTGTCAGGTAGCCTTAATTCTTGCACAGAATCCAGCCTAGCTGACGCAATACAGTGTTCCACATTTCTGACTACTTTTTTTCTCTCTGGCCCCCATTTGATTTAGTCCCCCATTTGATTTAGTCCCCCGAATTCTGGCCATCCAACAAGGATAAAAACTTCATTTTCTTAACCTCATGTCTCGATCATAATCTGTTATCTTAGAAGATTATCTATACCAGAGCATGAAGGGGAGGACCATCTTCTTCAGTGAATTCCATAAAAATAGTGAAACATTAAAGTTATCCTTTAGATAAAACTATACTAAATATTTTTACGGCTCCAAATAATTGATTAAAACACACTGTTTTGCAATTAAGGTCTACAGTAGCCTCAACTGTAGGGTAGCACCATGGTGTAGCCAGAGGACAGCTAGCTTCTATCCTCCTCTGGGTACATTGACTACAGTATAAAAACTAGGAGGCTCACGGTTCTCACCCCCTTCCATAGACTTACACGGTAATTATGGCAACTTCCGGAGGACGTCCTCCATCCTATCAGAGCTCTTGCAGCATGAACTGTCCACCCAATCAAAGGATCAGAGAATGAATCTAGTACTGAAAGCATAAGCTACAGCTAGCTAGCACTGCAGTGCATAAAATGTGGTGAGTAGTTGACTCAAAAATGAAGGAGAGAGAGGGATTTCGTTGTATTTTTTTCTTCCAATTTCTTAGCTAGCTAGTTTAGCGTACTCAAACACCCGGCTCAAACTTTTCCAAGTCAAGGTAAGCTTTTGATTTTATAAATGTATTGCCACCAGGGCCCGCCGGTGTAACTGCTAAACTGCTTGCTGACTGAACACTGTACTGCATGATTGTAGCGTGTTTACTAACGCGTTAGTTCTAGTAGCTATGTTGACTATGACGTTAGATAATATGGTGACAACGATGTAGGCTGTGTTTAGCAGTTAGGATATGAAGGTTTGGCTTGTAAAGGTCCCAGACAGCTGATGTGTTGTGCACTGAAGTCCACAAGCGAAGGGAAAAGGTGAGAGGAGGAGAGTGCGTCGATGCGAGAAGGAATTATGCTGTTTGTATCTGGCTGCTATGAAAGTGAACTGTGTTTGCGTGTGATCAGGGGTGTATTCATTCAACCGATTCTGTTGAAAAACATTTCTTAAACGGAAGCATAAGGAACGAAATGGGTATAAACATACCTAAATTTGTCCAATAGAAACTCTCGTTTGCAAATGTTGGACTAATGATTACACTCTAGATCAGCTAGATGCAGGCAAGAGTGCAAGGTGGTATTGAATGTGTCACTGTCTGTCACCTTCATTACTCAAATTGTTTCTCTCGACCTGTGCACCTACGTTGTAAAATTTCATTCATAGGGTAGGTTTGGAGCAACCTCATGATGGGTATAGGGAAAATGTGAGTATCATGTAGTAACCTAAACCTATCGATGTTACATTGAGCTGGGTGAATGGAATATGAATGACAGTCATCCAATATGCTGTAATAGAAATAAGGCCATGGTAATTAAAAAAAATGATGGTCCTCCTCATCTTGAACAGCACCAATCCACACAATTAACATATTATTTTACCCGTTGGTCAAAATATGCGTTTTTGATTGGACAACCTACCTTAAGTAAATTGAAATTGTGTACCATTGTTTACTTAATTATATAGCTCACAATAAGACCTGTATAAATGTAGCATCAGTCAGCTTGTTCGTTTATTTGACTAATTTCAAATTTTCTATTGTAATGAAATCCAAAGAAGTTTATAGCAGGATTTCACAATAATATTCTCCGAAAGTCAGTATGAAGGTTTGCGCTCAGACTAGAATGAAAAGTGGCTGGTACGTAGGAGAAAAAATATCTATAGAGTTCAAAAGGTAGTCGCACTTTAAAACCATCTTAATCCCATAGAAAATCTGTGGAGGGAGCTGAAGGTTCGAGTTGCCAAATGTCAGCCTCAAAACCTTAATGACTTGGAGAAGATCTGCAAAGAGGAGTGGGACAAAATCCCTCCTGAGATGTGTGCAAACCTGGTGGCCAACTACAAAAAACGTCTGCACTCTGTGATTGCCAAGAAGTGTTTTGCCACCAAGTACTAAGTCATGTTTTGCAGAGGGGTCAAATACTTATTTCCCTCATTAAAATGCAAATCAATTTATAACGTTTTTTACATGCGTTTTTCTGGATATTTTTTTGTTATTCTGTCTCTCACTGTTCAAATAAACCTACCATTAAAATTATAGACTGATCCTTTCTTTGTCAGTGGGCAAACGTACAAAATCAGCAGGGGATCAAATACTTTTTCCCCCACTGTATACCAAGCTTTTTATATACAAAGCCTTTTACATTTAAATTTAGCTCGTCATGCAAATTTTGCTTTTAGCGACCCGCAGAAACAACTTTGAAGGTGAATAACACCAAAATATAAAATCCTCAAAAATTGTTACTAGAAACCTGCACCTCTGTCAATAGAGCTCGATGCTTATGAATCAGATTTATAATGTTATGAAATCTGACTTTAATGTTGATGATATGTTCAAGAAAGAACCCACTGAACAATTAATAACATGAATTATCATATTTCTATTGGTAAAATGTATTTTATAATACAAGGAAGTGGAACTTCATCACCAAAGCAATCCCTCTTGGCAGTGTGGGTGGACTCCCTACTTAATTAAGGCACTGTTCTTTCACACACCGGACCCATAAAGCTAGAAAGAGTTGGCAGCCTTTGGCAGACAAGATGGCCTACCTGTGGCTGCTCTGAGGCCCCTCTCAGCATGGCCAGGTGGGTGAGCAGTACATTTTTTACATTTACATTTTAGTCATTTAGCAGACGCTCTTATCCAGAGTGACTTACAGTAGTGAAAGCATACATTTCATTTCATGCATATTTTTTTTTTTTTTTTTTTTTTTTTTTTGTACTGGCCCCCCGTGGGAATCGAACCCACAACCCTGGCGTTGCTCACACCATGCAGGCGTTGCAAACACCATGCCCTACCAACTGAGCCACAGGGAAGGCCAAGCAGTCTGACCAGGATGAAGGGGGTGAGGGACATGTTTTTGGTGTCCAGGGTGTCTGGGTTGTCCCTCCTCTGAGGGTCTCCCAGGATGTGGCCAGTCCTTGTGAGATCTCCCCTAAGAGGACACGTTCAGTTATTGGTCATGACATGAGATCTGGAGCCATGTATAAAATGGATCAGAAAACACTCTAAGAAAAAAAGGGTTCCAAAAGGGTTCTTGTCTTCGTAGGAACCCTTTTTGGTTCCAGGTTGGACCCTTTGGGGTTCCATGTAGAACCCTCTGTGGAAAGAGTTGTACATGGAACCAAAAGGGTTCTACCTGGAACCAAAAGGGTTCTTCAAAGACTTATCCTATGAGGATAGATGAAGAACCCTTTTTCTAAGAGTGGTGGGAGTGCTGGTCTAGGATCAGGTCCCTCCTGTCCATATACTTTAGTATTATTTTAAAGGCCAAACTGATCTTACATCAGCACTCCTACTCTGATGCTTTGGCAGTAATATCTATGTTGGACCCTTAGAGAGCTGACTTACTGCTGTAGCTCCATCTTCTGGAAACCAGTCAAGGGAACATGGTTCTCCCCTCCAATCTCCACCCTACACTCTAGACATTGTGCCTTATGGGTGGGTTGACCACACTGCAATAGAGTGAGTAAATCAGTTGGCTGTTTGCTTAGCTAATGAACATAAAATATGAAACTAACGCAATTTTACATGAAGAACTTTGCTTACCTTATCCACAACACAGGGGTGACCATTCGGACAAGCTGTTGAGATTTGAGTCAAAACTGAGCTTATTATTACAGAAATGTCATTGTTTTTAACCCAAAATTGTATTAGCTGAATCTGAAAATAACAATTAATTTATATGTCTATACTGTCTATATGCTTCCTGTAGCACGATGTTAACAAATACAATTTCACAGAGGTGTAACTCGGATGATTTACTCAAAGTTCAAGTTATAGTACATGCATTTATCAGGTTAGGATTCAAAATGTCTGTACTTACAGTACCAGGAGAGTCCATAATCCACTTCACTCTGTGTTATAAGCCTTTGAGCGACAGCCAGCATGTCCTCAGGCATTGTGGGTAGAAAGGCACTCTGTTGGGATAGACATAAGCAGATAAAGACAACTCTCACAGTCAACAAGGAGAAAGTCAATGTAAGATATTGACAGGTGCTGATGAGAATCATACCAGCATATTGTTGGGAGACAGGCCAAGCTGCTGAAGAGGTGTGAGCAGCCCTTCTGTCCCAGTGAGCAGCACAGCAGACATGTGGACAACCAGCTCTATAAGGGTGTGCTCCACACTGGACCGGTCTGCCAGGACACTCAGTCCTCCCATCCTGTTGTGAACCAATTATTTGGCAAAGTCCCTCACTTCCCTGCAATTTAGGTACCTTGATCCCTCGATGAAGTCCTCAAGTGCTTTGCATTGCTGGAGGAATAAAACAAAGTCAGACATTTTGGATAAATGTAATTGGGATTTTCTGAAGTCTACAAAAAGTCAATATAATTCAAAGTATAACTATTATAACATAAAAATCAGAATAGTTTGCCAACTCTATCGTTAGTTGTGGGCTAACAGTTTTCCCTCTGATGTGGAGTTGAAGGAGATGGTCTAACGTGTATAGCTTAGGGGCGGGGTAGGGGGCTGTGTTCCTACCTTAGGGGTGGGGTGGAGGCCTGTGTTCCTACCTTAGGGGCGGGGTGGAGGCCTGTCTTCCTACCTTAGGGGTGGGGTAGGGGCCTGTCTTCCTACCTTAGGGGCGGGGTAGGGGGCTGTCTTCCTACCTTAGGGGAAGGGGTAGAGGCCTGTGTTCCTACATTAGGGGCGGGGTGGAGGCCTGTATTCCTACCTTAGGGGCGGGGTAGAGGCCGGTCTTCCTACCTTAGGGGTGGGGTGGAGGCCTGTCTTCCTACCTTAGGGGTGGGGTGGAGGCCTGTCTTCCTACCTTAGGGGCGGGGTGGAGGCCTGTCTTCCTACCTTAGGGGCGGGGTGGAGGCCTGTCTTCCTACCTTAGGGGTGGGGTGGAGGCCTGTCTTCCTACCTTAGGGGTGGGGTGGAGGCCTGTCTTCCTATCTTAGGGGCGGGGTGGAGGCCTGTCTTCCTACCTTAGGGGTGGGGTAGAGGCCTGTCTTCCTACCTTAGGGGTGGGGTGGAGGCCTGTGTTCCTACCTTAGGGGTGGGGTGGAGGCCTGTCTTCCTACCTTAGGGGTGGAGGCCTGTCTTCCTACCTTAGGGGTGGGGTGGAGGCCTGTGTTCCTACCTTAGGGGTGGGGTAGAGGCCTGTATTCCTACCTTAGGGGTGGGGTAGAGGCCTGTGTTCCTACCTTAGGGGTGGAGGCCTGTCTTCCTACCTTAGGGGTGGAGGCCTGTCTTCCTACCTTAGGGGTGGAGGCCTGTCTTCCTACCTTAGGGGCGGGGTAGAGGCCTGTGTTCCTACCTTAGAATGGGGGTAGAGGCCTGTCTTCCTAACTTAGGGGTGGGGTAGGGGCCTGTCTTCCTAACTTAGGGGTAGAGGCCTGTCTTCCTACCTTAGGGGTAGAGGCCTGTATTACTACCTTAGGGGTGGGGTGGAGGCCTGTATTCCTACCTTAGGGGCGGGGTAGAGGCCTGTATTCCTACCTTAGGGGCGGGGTAGAGGCCTGTGTTCCTACCTTAGGGGTGGGGTGGAGGCCTGTATTCCTACCTTAGGGGCGGGGTAGAGGCCTGTGTTCCTACCTTAGGGGCGGGGTAGAGGCCTGTGTTCCTACCTTAGGGGCGGGGTAGAGGCCTGTATTCCTACCTTAGGGGCGGGGTAGAGGCCTGTCTTCCTACCTTAGGGGCGGGGTAGAGGCCTGTGTTCCTACCTTAGGGGCGGGGTAGAGGCCTGTATTCCTACCTTAGGGGTGGGGTAGAGGCCTGTATTCCTACCTTAGGGGCGGGGTAGAGGCCTGTATTCCTACCTTATGGGCGGGGTAGAGGCCTGTCTTCCTATCTTAGGGGTGGGGTAGAGGCCTGTGTTCCTACCTTAGGGGCGGGGTAGAGGCCTGTGTTCCTACCTTAGGGGCGGGGTAGAGGCCTGTGTTCCTACCTTAGGGGTGGGGTAGAGGCCTGTCTTCCTACCTTAGGGGCGGGGTAGAGGCCTGTATTCCTACCTTAGGGGCGGGGTAGAGGCCTGTATTCCTACCTTAGGGGTGGGGTGGAGGCCTGTGTTGGCTGCTCGGTACAGACTGGTGACTTCTCTGAAAAGAGACAGCAGGACATACAAGGTCCGCCTCCTTGCAGGTGCAGTACATCTCTACAACAAAACAACACACAAAGATGAGGACAAATTCACCAAACATCCATAAACTCTTAGGTTAGAAATAGTTTTAATAAAACTAATACACACACACACACACACACACATTACATACAGTGGTATTGAGTTTAGTGGAGTTAAACTAATACCTGACAGGTATCCTCAATCTCCTGCACACTGTCCTCTAGTACTGCTTTGGCAACAGCCTCGCGGATATCCTGGTAGTCGTCTCCATAGACGAGATACTGGTCCATCTGGCCAACATCTTCATTCTGCATACAAGACGATGGAAGACCCTGATATCTAGAACATCGTCCTTCACAGTACTAGCTAGGAAATACACATCATTGTATCTAACCCGCTCAGGTCCTCTTTAGAAACATGTTTGTAAACAATAGAGAACAGGAAACAGGGCCGATGGGTAATTTCAACAGTTTAAAACAAATGGAGTATGAAACGTTTCATGAAACCCTGTGATGTACCTGCTGCTGCAACTCTTCAGGAAAAAGCCACCTGTACTTCTCTGTATCCTTCAGCATTCTCTGGACATACTCTACACCGTGCTGGCTGCTGACGTTGCGGATCAGGTAAACCCGGTACCAGTCGTTCTTACTCTCCTTACACAGGAACTCCTCGACAACATCCTGAGGATTTTCACATTCCCCTGCACACAATGTGAGGAACCGAGGACAGATCTTGGATCAGTCAGTCAAAGTGATTGCAAGCATTCTTTATAAAACATTCCGTATAAAAAAACAACTATAATTCATTTACACCAACAAGCACAATTTTGAAAGCAACAAGGATCAGAATTCATGACGCCATATTGACTGAGTGTTTTTACCAGACTGTATTACATTTACATTTTAGTCACTTAGCAGACGCTCTTATCCAGAGCGACTTACAGTAGTGAATGCATACATTTCATGCATTTTTTTGCTATGGAGCAGGTGTGCAGCCATGTCCAGGCATAGACGGACCCTCGCGATCTGTTGCAGGTACTCTATTGTGACGGTCTCAGCCGACGTAGTGACAAAGTCCAGGAAGTGACGCAAGAACTCAGTCTCATTCTGCAGGTAGGCCTGCTGATCTGCAGGCTTCTGGCATTCATGTGGCTTTCTGTCGAACATGGAGTCCTGCAGAAAAACAGTTATAAACATCTATTCCATTTATTTAACCTTTATTTATCCATAAAGTCCCGTTGAGGTTAGAAGACCTCTTTTACAAATAGAATAGTGATAGCACTCCATTGATTTAGGGTGAAATCCTGTCAGATCCTACCTCAAGGCAGTTGATGTAGAGCGCATAAAGTTCATTTTTATCCTCAGCCTCTAGAATGTTGCTCTCTTCTATCAATGTCAAATACTGCTGCAGATATTCTTTGACGTCATCAAAGCTAAAAAAAAAATAAAAAAATAAAAAAAGAGTTAATTTTCAGTCAAATGTTTGATAACATCTGAAACCAACTGAATTGCGTTGCTGGTTACAGCAGCATTGCAGTGATACACTACATGACGAAAAGTATGTGGACACCAGCTCGTCAAACATCTCATTGCAAAATCATGGGCATTAATATGGAGTTGGTCCCCCCCCCCCCTTTGCTGCTATAACAGCCTCCACTCTTCTGGTAAGGCTTTCCACTAGATGTTGGAACATTGCTGCGAAACTTGCTTCCATTCAGCCACAAGAGCATTAGTGAGATTGGGTACTAATGTTGGGCGATTAGGCCTGGCTTGCAGTTGGCATTCAAATTCATCCCAAAGGTGTTCGATGGGGTTGAGGTCAGGTCTCTGTGTAGGTCAATCAAGTTCTTCCAAACCGATCTTGACAAACCATTTCTGTATAGACCTCGCTTTGTGCACGGGGGCATTGTCATGCTGAAACAGGAAAGGGCCTTCCCCAAACTGTTGCCACAAAGTTGGAAGCACAGAATCGTCTATAATGTCATAGTATGCGTTAGCGTTAAGATTTTCCTTCACTGGAACTAAGGCGCCGAGCCCGAACCATGAAAAACAGCCCCAGACCATTATTCCGCTTCCACCAAACTTTACAGTTGGCACTAAACATTGGGGCAGGTAGCATTCTCCTGGCATCCGCCAAACCCAGATTCGTCCGTCAGACTGCCAGATGGTGAAGCGTGAGTCATCACGCCAGAGAACACGTTTCCACTGCTCCAGAGTCCAATGGCGGCAAGCTTTACACCACTCCAGCCGACGCTTGGCATTGCGCATGGTGATCTTAGGCTTGTGTACGGCTGCTCGGCCATGGAAACCCATTTCATGAAGCTCCCGACAAACAGTCCTTGTGCTGACGTTGCTTCCAGAGGCAGTTTGGAACTCGGTAGTGGAGTGTTGCAAACAAGGACAGACAGTTTTTACGCAGTAAACGCTTCAGCACTCAATGGTCCCGTTCTGTGAGCTTTTGTGGCCTACCACTTCGCAGCTGAGCCATTGTTGCTCCTAGACGTTTCCACTTCACAATAACAGCACTTACAGTTGACCGGGGCAGGTCCAGCAAGGCAAACATTTTACGAACTGACTTTCTGGAAAGGTGGCATCCTATGACGGTGCCATGTTGAAAGTCACAGAGCTCTTCAGTAAGGCCATTCTACTGCTAATGTTTGTCTATGGAGATCGCATTGCTGTGTGCTCGATTTTATACACCTGTCAGCAACGGGTGTGGCTGAAATAGCTGAATCCACTCATTTGAAGGGGTGTCCACATACTTTTGTATATATAGTGTATAAACAACATTTATTTCCTGGTTCACTCACGTGTACTTGAGCAGAAGCTTGAGTATCACTGATCGCACCACAGGATTCTTGTCCATAGACTCATCAAATGGTGAGAAATCTTTGGTGTGTATCTGACTTTGTGCTGGTACAAATATAATACATATCAGAACACAGATAAAAACATTTTACTGAGCCACAATCTTCCCTCTGGTCTGTTTAATGCTTAAAATGTCAAAAAGAATACAGGAACAAATGGAATCTAAACACTATAATTTTGGCTAGTGTGTGTGTGTGTGTTGAGGGTACCTCTGATGAGTGGGATGGGTTCTGTCTCAACCATGAGGAAGGACAACAGGTGCAGGATGACACCTTTTGATGGGGGGATGTTGTCCTTGAAGCACACAGTAGTGACCAGGTCTATGAAAAACGCATTGCAACTCTGCCTGAACTGAGCGTTTAGTGTGATGCAAGCTCTGCAAAACCATAGTAGACAGATTAGACAGATAAGACGGTTAACAGGGAAAGACATGTCCTTTATCATTGGTTATCCAGATTTAAAAAAAAGGGTAAAACACACCCACCTTATGTCCTCAGTCACTTTGACCTCGAAGTCATCTGGGAGTTCGTGTTTGCACGTGGGGCAGTACATTTGGCCTGTGTTGAGACATCCTCTGACACAGGTCAGACAGAACATGTGGTGGCAGGGCAGGTCCACGGGGTCTTGTGGTTCCCCCATGCACACACGGCACTGGAAACCAAACCTAAAGAGAAAAAAATAGCTGCCGTTATTAAACATCAAATTCTGTATACAGCTTATCAACCACAGCGAATAATGTAGACATATAATATGAATAGACTTTTACACTAAATAAATTATATCATATAGACCTACTTGCAAATCAGATCACTTGCTTTTTGCTTGCAAGTCTTCAGTACTGTAATGATGGCCGCAAATGGTTCCTCCGATTTTACGTCTGAGTTTTTTGCCAGAATCTGCCACACGAGATAATTAGCAGTCACATAGATTAGTTAAAATGACATCCAACCAATTGAGTTGATTTCAGTTGAATGTTTTTTTTTTAAATGACATAGTTGTCGCCCATTACTCCCATTGGTTTTTAGCTAGTGGTGTCAAAAGTTAGCTGAAGTTCCAGGGTTAGGAACCGTTTAAACATTCACTTGTAAAATACTGAATTTATCCTTTACGCACAAAGTTCAATGCAATGAGAAAATTGCAATACGTTAACATAGTTCAAGAGCTCAGGTTGACATTTACATTTATTTCCATCCCATATTTCAGGTTTAGCAACCATCAGACTTAAACTATGTAGAAGTATAAACAAAGCACAAATGTAATTGGTGGCATGTTGACTTAAAGAACAAAAATATATGATATAAACTCACTTTGCCTATGGTACGAGTGTGATCAAGGACCAGAGACTTGAGCTCCCTCTCCTCAGACTCAAAGCCTATCAGCATGTGTTCCACAAACAGAAAGATGATGCAGATACGGTTCCAATGATTACTAAAAACACAAAACAAACAAGGACAAATCTTTACTTATTCTGGAAGAATTAACCATATCTGGGAGAAAGTTAATTCAGACAAACAATTACTTAGCTTTTATTTATTTATATATAAGTTTTACTATGTTCTACATTGTATCAAAACACAAACACAGACATCAAAACTATGAAATAACACATATGGAATCATGTAGTAACCAAAAAAAGTGTTAATTCAAAATATATTTGATATTTGATATTCTTCAAAGTAGCCACCCTTTGCCTTGATGACAGCTTCGCACACACTTGGCATTCTCTCAACCAGCTTCATGAGGTAGTCACCTTGAATACATTTCAATTAACAGGTGTGCCTTGTTCAAAGTTAATTTGTGGAATTTCTTTCTGTCGTAACGCGTTTGAGCCAACCAGTTGTGTTGTGACGAGGTTGGGGTGGTATACAGAAGATAGGGCTATTTGGTAAAAGACCAAGTCCATATTATGGAAAGAACAGCTCAAAGAAGCAAAGAGAAGCGAGAGTCCAGCATTAGTTTTAGACATTAAGGTTTCTTCAAGTGCAGTCGCAAAAACCATCAAGCGCTATGATGAAACTGGCTCTCGTGAGGACCGCCACAGGAAAGGAAGACCCAGAGTTACCTCGCTACAGAGGATACGTTCATTAGAGTTAGCGGCACTTCAGATTGCAGCCCAAATAAATGCTTCACAGAGTTCAAGAGACACATCTCAACATCAACTGTTCAGAGGAGACTGCATGAATCAGGCCTTTATGGTCGAATTGCTGCAAAGAAACCACGACTAGAGGACACCAACAAGAAGAAGAGACTTTCTTGGATCAAGAAACATGAGCAATGTTCATTAGACCGGTGGAAATCTGTCCTTGTCTTTGTTTGACGCAGAGTAGGTGAACAGATGATCTCCGGGTGTATGGTTCCCACCGTGAAGCATGGAGGAGGAGGTGTGAAGGTGTGGGGGTGCATTGATGGTAACACTGTCAGTGATTTATTTAGAATTCAAGGCACACTTAACCAGCATGGCTCCCATAGCATTCTGCAGCAATATGCCATCCCATCTGGTTTGTGCTTAGTGGGACTATCCTTTGTTTTTCAACATGACAATGAACCAACACACCTCCAGGCTGTGTAAAGGTTATTTGACCAAGAATGAGAGTGACGGAGTACTGCATCAAATGACCTGGCCTCCACAATCACCCGACCTCAACCCAATTGAGATGGTTTGGGATGAGTTGGACCGCAGAATGAAGGAAAAGCAGCCAACAAGTGCTCAGCATATATCGGAACTCATTCAAGACTATCGGAAAAGCATTCCAGGTGAAGCTGGTTGAGGGAATGCCAAGAGTGTACAAAGCTGTCATCAAGGCAAAGGGTGGCTACTTTCAAGAATCTAAAATATATTTTGATTTGTTTAACACTCATTTGGTTACTACATGATTCCTTATGTGTTATTTCATAGTTTTTATTCTACAATGTAGAAAATAGTAAAAATAAAGAAAAACCCTTCAATGAGTAAGTGTCTAGATTTTTGACTGATACTATATATTTTTGTTCTTGCTTTTTGAATATCATGGATATGCTTGCTTTATTACTTCATTCCAACATGTGTGGATGGACTAGCACCTTGAATTCAGAACTTTATACAGTGAAGGTCTTCACCTCTTTCACAACGCATATTGACTTTCTTAAAAAATAAAATGAATAAAGAAAGTCAAATGGCCCTCTGTAGTCTTTCAAAGGGACATTTCCCTCACCAGATGTAGTCAAACAGTTCCCGGCTCCTCTCTCCATACTGCTTCAGGCTTCTCTGGGAGCAGACCAGCTCCATAGACCCCTTCAGTCTTTTCACCTGCTTCAGCCAGTCCTGGCACTGGGCATCAAAGTCCAATGCATGGGGGTCCAGGAGCTCAACACAGGCAACAGATGCATAGACATCCAGAACCTGGCAGAGGAGTGAGACAGAAACATAGTATAGTTACTGGCATGTTTACTATGACATTTCTATCAGCATGTTGGCAGCCTCATTTCAATACAGTATATACTGTACATAACCTGGTAAAAGTTCAACTACCATATATACTGATGTGATACTACTATCATACATTCATATATACTGTATCTTCAACTACTATCATACATTCATATATACTCTATACAAACATTTGGCACATAAAAAAAACTGATTTCTCATAACTAAATGCGGCAGTGTGTAGAAAATATATGCACTTAACATCTCTGGGCTGTTCTTCACTAGTGTGATTCTTACCATCTCTGGGCTGTCCTTCACTAGTGTGATTCTTACCATCTCTGGGCTGTCCTTCACTAGTGTGATTCTTACCATCTCTGGGCTGTGCTTCACTAGTGTGATTCTTACCATCTCTGGGCTGTCCTTCACTAGTGTGATTCTTACCATCTCTGGGCTGTTCTTCACTAGTGTGATTCTTACCATCTCTGGGCTGTCCTTCACTAGTGTGATTCTTACCATCTCTGGGCTGTCCTTCACTAGTGTGATTCTTACCATCTATGGGCTGTCCTTCACTAGTGTGATTCTTACCATCTCTGGGCTGTCCTTCACTAGTTTGATTCTTACCATTCTTACCAGGTAAACTGTCAAATTGTACAAATGCTGTGATTCCTTATAAACACGAGGGTTTCTCATGTGGAATTGCAAGGATTAATGTAGCCTAAATAAAGATGAGATTGTAGTTACATGAAAACATTTGTATTATTTGCCTTCCAGGTTTCTATTTTATGGAGCTCGATTGGTGAAATTAGGCTACAGAAATGATTGTAAATGAAGATGTTTCCATAATTGAATGATTTCTAATGAATAGCCTTGTTTTACATGGAAATGCTAAAGAAATATTGGACTTCCACTGTAGCCTAGGCTAACCTAGCCTAGTTTTCGATTGGTTAGAATTAACATATTACCCTATTTAATTTAGAGTTGATCATTTAGGACATCTGTCTACAAAATTGCCCTGCATGGCACAGCCTAGTATCATAAGGGTGTACGACTTTCAAAATTGCTCAGTTGGTAGAGCAGGGTGCTTGTAACGCCAGGGTAGTGGGTTTGATTCCTGGGACCACCCACATGTAAAATGTATTCACGCATGACTGTAAGGCGCTTTGGATAAAAGTGTCTGCTAAATGGCACATTATTATATGCAGAGCATGTGTTGTGTATCTATTGACATAGTGATTGCAAACTAGAGGAACTGATAGTGAACTCCTACAGATGTCTCTATTTGCTGAATTGAGAGGATGGAGTGGGTGCAGGGACAAAACAAGGTCAAGTAAAGTAAACAGACAATGTTTGGAATGGGAGAAGGCTGGCACAGGAGACAGGCTTTACTGGCAGAGTCATTGGGTTGATGACGTGTCCATTTGATATCTAAGATTAAGACAGAGTTGAGTTTGCATATTAATGAATAGTTTCACAGACCAAATCAATCTGTAATATTGTGCATTTATCCCTGTTCTTTTCAAACCCCACACACATCTGTTGTGAACTACTCAGGTCAAGGCCTAGGGTTACCAGGTGCCATAGGCCTATGCAGAGCATAAAGATAAAAACCAAAAAAACAGGACGGTCCAATGATGCCATGAGTGAGTAAATATCCCAACTCAACTCTGTCTTAATGGGATAGTTCACTCAAATCACAAAATGTAATATTGGTTTCCTTACCCTGTAAGCAGTCTAAGACTGCAATCCATGCTTTTGTTGACCTGCCCACTGTCTCCAAATGCTAACGTTGTGTAAATAAAGTTTGATTTGAAAATGTCATTCAAAATAGCAATGCAAAACAATTAGCTTATTTGTCAAATCCTTCAGAATCTATGTGTTCTATTTGGCCTACAATGTGGTTAATAAAATCCGATTTGGATATATTTGGCTGTTTTCACAAAACAGTGTGAAATATACACATAAACATCCTGAATGTAGGCTAAACTTATTGTGCTGTAAAAAGATGAACTAATTGATTAATCTGTTCTACAGCACATGTCATGTTTCTATTGGCCACAGACAACGATTGTGTAGAATCTCCCTTGTAGAGGTATTCACACAGCACGAAATGTGCAGATCTATGACAGATAATTCTGACATGCTAGTCTTTTGTTCGGGACGATTTTGTGTTGTCCGGAGCTCGCAAGTGCAGTAAATTGCGACACGTGAATGGTATCATTATCATTCCAAACTCGCACATTGAGAGCTTGACATTAGGAAAGCAATATATAATGTTGTAATTTGGGTGAACTATCCCTTTAATCGTAGGTTTAAAAATGGGAACGTGCTAATTAAAACACTTGAATGTGACAAATAAAATGTTGATTTGATTATGTTGTTGTTTTTGCGCTGTTGCCAGTGTCGTCTGTCTGTGTTGTCCGTTTTGTCTTATATTGTGTTTTCATTTTTAATTCTAGCCCTTGTCCACACAGGCGACGTTTTGTCTCTTCCAAGGTCGTCATTGCACAATTCAGTTGCCTGGTTAAATGAAGGTTACATAAAAAATACATTAAATGTTGACATGATCCCAGTTAAAGCCAGTGAACCTGTCTTCTACTGTCGGTCAACAACCTAACATCAAGCAAATACACTGGTTCAAAAGTTTGGGGTCACTTTGAAAGAAAAACAATTTTTTGGGCCATTAAAATAACATCAAATCGATCAGAAATACAGTGTAGACATTGTTAATGTTGTAAATGACTATTGTAGCTGGAAACTGCAGATTTTTTATGGAATATCTACATAGGCGTACAGAGGCCCATTATCAGCAACCATCACTCCTGTGTTCCAATGGCACGTTGTGTTAGCTAATCCAAGTTTATCATTTTAAAAGGATAATTGATCATTAGAAAACCCTTTTCCAATTACGTTAGCATAGCTGAAAACTGTTGTTCTGATTAAAGAAGCAATACAACTGGCCTTCTTTAGACTAGTTGAGTATCTGGAGCATCAAACACATGGTTAGCAGATGTTAATGCGAGTGTAGCGAAATGCTTGTGCTTCTAGTTCCGACCGTGCAGTAATATCTAACAAGTAATCTAACAATTTCACAACATCTACCTTATACACACACAAGTGTAAAGGAATGAATAAGAATATGTACATATAAATATATAGATGAGCGATGGCCGTGCTGCGTTGGCAAGATGCAGCAGATGGTATAGAGTACAGTATATACATATGAGATGAGTAATGTAGGGTATGTAAACATTATATAAAGTGGCATTGTTTAAGTGACTAGTGAAACATTTATTACATCCAATTTTTTATTATTAAAGTGGCTAGAGATTGAGTCAGTATGTTGGCAGCAGCTACTCAATGTTAGTCATGGTTGTTTAACAGTCTGATGTCCTTGAGATAGAAGCTGTTTTTCAGTCTCTCGGTCCCAGCTTTGATGCACCTGTACTGACCTCGCCTTCTGGATGATAGCGGGGTGAACAGGCAGTGGCTCAGGTGGTTGTTGTCCTTGGTGATCTTTTTGGCCTTCCTGTGACATCGGGTGGTGTAAGTGTCCTGGAGGGCAGGTAGTTTGCCCCCGGTGATGCGTTGTGCAGACCTCACTACCCTCTGGAAAGCCTTACGGTTGTGGGCGGAGCAGTTGCCATACCAGGCGGTGATACAGCCCGACAGGATGCTCTCGATTGTGCATCTGTAAAAGTTTGTGAGTGTTTTCGGTGACAGGACAGGTTTGTGAGTGTTTTCGGTGACAGGCGCTGTTGCGCCTTCTTCACTACACTGTCTATGTGGGTTGACCATTTCAGTTTGTCCGTGATGTGTATGCCGAGGAACTTAAACAACTTCCCACCTTCTCCACTACTGTCCCGTCGATGTGGATGGGGGGTGCTCCCTCTGCTGTTTCCTGAAGTTTCCAGTGTGATTGCAATTGCATCGTCTGTGGACCTATTGGGGCGGTAAGCAAATTGGAGTGGGTCTAGGGTGTCAGGTAGGGTGGAGGTAGGGTGGATTTGTGGGTTCGATTACAGGCTCAAAATGGCCAGAAACAAATAACCTCTCTGGGAAAGACAACATCCGGTGAAATTGCAGAGCGCCAAATTCAAATGACAGAAATAGTAATAATAAACATTCATAATGATACAAGTGTTATACATCGGCTTAAAGATTTACTTCTTGTTAATCCAGCCGCTGTGTCAGATTTCAAAAAGGCTTTACGGCGAAAGCATACCATGCGATTATCTTTGGACAGTGCCCCGCTTACAAAAGCATACAAACATTTTCCAGCCAAGTAGAGGAGTCAGAAAGTCAGAAATATCGATAAAATGAATCACTTACCTTTGATAATCTTCATCTGGTTGCCCTCACAAGACTCCCTGTTACACAATAAATGTTTGTTTTGTTCGATAAAGTCCCTCTTTATATCCAAAAAACTCAGTTTTGTTGGTGCGTTTTGTTCAGTAATCCACTGGCTCAAAGGCGGTCACAACAGGCAGACGAATACATCCTAATAGTACCGGTAAAGTTCGTCGAAAGATGTCAAACAATGTTTATAATTAATCCTCAGGTTGTCTATTGTCTAAATAATCAATAATATTTCAACCAGACAATATCATTTTCAATAGAAAGGAAAAACAACGAACGGCGCGCCCACAGTCACGCGCCCAATCCAGCTCTGCCTACTTCCCCTGTCCACTGACCAAAAGGTCTTTTTACTCATCGTTTTTCAAAATAAAAGCCTGAAAGCATGTCTAAAGACTGTTGACATCTAGTGGAAGCCATAGGAACTGCAATCTGGGTCCTAACCCATTACATTCTGTATAGGCATTGAATTGAAAAACAGCCACATCAAAATATTTCCACTTCCTGGATGGATTTGTCTCAGGTTTTCGCCTGCCATATCAGTTCTGTTATACTCACAGACATTATTTTAACCGTTTTGGAAACGTTAGAGTGTTTTCTATCCAATACTACCAATTATATGCATATCTTAGCTTCTGGGCCTGAGTAACAGGCAGTTTACATTGGGCACCTCCTTCATCCAAGCTTCCCAATGCTGCCCCCTGTCCCTAACAAGATAACTTTCTTCTGAAAGTCGTCAGTCTATTCTTGTTTGAGGAAATTATGTCTATTCCATGCAAAAAATTGCCAAGAAACTGAAGATCTGGTACAACGCTGTGAACCTCTCCCTTCACAGAACAGCGCAAACTGGCTCTAATCAGAATAGAAAGAGGAGTGGGAGGCCTCGGTACACAACTGAGCAAGAGGACAAGTACATTAGAGTGTCTAGTTTGAGAAACAGATGCCTCACAAGTCCTCAACTGGCAGCTTCATTAAATAGTACCTGTAAAACACCAGTCTCAACATCAACAGTGAAGAGGCGACTCCGGGATGCTGGCCTTCTAGGCAGAGTTCCTCTGTCCAGTGTCTGTGTTATTTTGCCCATCTTAATCTTATATTTTTATTGGCCAGTCTGAGATATGGCTTTTCACTTTAATGTTGAGCTATTTTTTACATTCAGCATCACTATGTCAGGGGAAATATAGTATTCTTTCTAACAAAAATATCTACATATATCTCAAGATGTTGTGTATCCCTGGAAATAATCAGAATTCATGTAAACATAACAGTTTTGAAAACATAGCTTGTCCAAAAAAAGAGGTCTCAGGGTATGGGGTAATAGAGAATGGGTAAGTTGAGCCGCCAGTTGTCTTGAACGGGGATGTTGTGCCAATTCATAGGCAAGTTCTCTACATTTGAGTCTACTAAGCTCATGAAAATGTCTGCCGGATTCTTGATATGTTTAATAAGATCAGACTCCATGTCATGACTCTATCAGACTCTATCAAAGCCTCTCTTTCTCACAGGAACATGTTTGTTTTCTTGTTTGTTAATGTACTGAGCTATTTATTGGCTTAACTTGCCCCTGGCCAAATCACACAATTACCCCAAAGCAACCATTTTGACTGTATTAGCTCGCACAGCTACAGGGATGCACTTTTATGCTAGGTTCAGGTCCTCATATTGTAGCTTATAGAGACCCCAACTAATGTATGAAACAGTCTTTAAATTATCTACTTTGGTTTGGATACAAGCACCATGAAACCTACAACACAATACATTTATTTGACTTTGTGAAAATCTGTTTTTTGGAACTAACAACACTTTTTCCATGTGGTTTCTTCCTTCACAGACTCCATGAAATGATGACCTCTTCCTAAATATCACTTATTTTCTTTCTCCTATCTCCCTTGTTCTCACTCTTTTAGATCAGGCAACAGTTGGCCCAAGCAAAGATTTTGTATTTGAGCAATGCCCTGGCCATGTTACTTGGTACAAACTGGGGTCCTACTGTGTTAAGCACTTCAACCAGAGGTTGGACTATACGTCAGCTGAGGTAAATTCAGACTTCTTTCAGGTTTTATCCCACATACCCATGATGTCTCAGTTAAAGGTAGACATACAGTAGCGTACCTCACCACTGGGCACAGACGTCAGTTCAACATCTAGTTTTGATTTAACATTTGACTGAGTTGTCAAATAACATCACCGACAACGATGAGATAGCCTATAGGGACGAGGTCAGAGACCTGGCAGGGTGGTGCCAGGACAACAACCTCTCCCTCAACGTGAGCAAGACAAAGGAGACGATCGTGGACTACAGGAAAAGGAGGACCGAACACGCCCCCATTCACATCGACAGGGCTGTAGTGGAGCAGCTGGAGAGTTTCAAGTTCCTTGGTGTCCACATCACCAACAAACTATCATGTTCTAAACACACCAAGACAGTCTTGAAGAGGGCACGACAACACCTTTTCCCCCTCAGGAGACTGAAAAGATTTAGCATGGGTCCCCAGATCCTCAAAAAAATCTACAGCTGCACCATCGAGAGCATCCTGACCGGTTGCATCAACGCCTGGTACTGCAACTGCTCGACATTCGACCGTAATGCGCTGCAGAGGGTATGCGTAAAGCCCAGTACATCACTGGGACCAAGCTTCCTGCCATCCAGGACCTATATACTAAGCGGTGTCAGAGGAAAGCCCAAAAAATTGTCAAAGACTCCAGTCACCCAAGTCATAGACTGTTCTCTCTGCTACCGCACGGCAAGCGGTACCGGAGCGCCAAGTCTAGGTCCAAAAGGCTCCTTAACAGCTTCTACCCCTAAGCCATAAGACTGCTGAACAATTAATCAAATGGCCACCCGAACGATTTGTTTTTACACTGCTGCTACTCGTTGTTATTATCTATGCATAGCCAATTTACCCCTACCTACGTGTACAAATGACCTCAACTAACCTGAACCCCCGCACATTGACTCGGTACCGGTACCCCCTGTATATAGCCTCTATATTGTTATTTTATTGTGTTACTTTTTATTGTATTTTTTAATTGAGTTTATTTAGTAAATATTTTCATAACTCTATTTCTTGAACTGCATTGTTGGCTTAGTAAGCAAGCATTTCACGCTAAGGTCTACCTACACCTGTTGTATTCGGCGCATGTGACAAATCAATTTTGATTTGATTTGATATGTGCTGGTTGGGACAACATGCCACGAATAGATGATACTTTAGTTAACATCCACTATAAGATTAAAGGATGCTGCATCAGAGTGAGGGGCTGAAGCAGCCTTGACAGGTTAGAGATGGACAATAGGTTGAACCCATAGATTTAGAATGGATCCCATACCTTCCCATTCATTGCCCTGTTGGAGTAGTGCACCCAAACAGAGACTGGCATGGCACAGCCTAGTATTATAAGGGTGCACGTCTTTCAAAATTGCTCGGTTGGTAGATCAGGGCGCTTGTAATGCCAGGGTAGTGGGTTTGATTCCTGGGACCACCATTACTTAAAATGTATTCACGCATGACTGGGAAATGCTTTGGATAAAAATGTCTGCTAAATGGCACATTATATTATATTATTATTACGTCAAGGTGAAATGAATAAATGTTGAATCTAAATAACATAATGTGTAGAGAATGAGTCTTACATTCCTTGATAAAATATATTTATCGTTCCAAAACCTGCTCATGACAATAGTTCAGGCACAAACCGCAGCTGAAACACAAATTGCTCAAAAACGAATGGTACGTAAGTGGTTTCTGACTGTGCAATTGAAATCAAGGTGAGAGTGAGGTTGGCTCTAAAATGCAGGTGCTGGGGAATGCAGTGCAATCAGGTTTAGGCAACTGCCTTATCTAGCCTTATCTCCTAAAATGTGGGTCTGAACCACTTTTGAAGGCTAAAACGCAGCTAAACTAAAGACACTATAACAGCTGCTTGTGTTCACTATTCAAATTGATCATCATGATAAAATCCAGAAGAGTTGTCATGGCCCCCCAACTGCTTCTGTCCTCATGCTTGGTCTCTGTCTGTCTGTTCTCCCATAGCCTCACCAGTACCTCTGCACTGTCAGATACCTTTTGCCTTATAGCTTAGTCTCAGACATCACAACCACACCAAAACTCTACAAAATGTTAGAGAAAGCCCATGGTTCAAAGACAAAGCCTTTGTCAGTTCAAGATTTCCATCACAGTCAAGATTTTACAAAAAGGACTGTGTTTAAAAAGGCTAAACACAGTGTACTTGAGACTTCTGTACATCGATTTCTTGCTCTTTGTGAATCTATTTTCATAATGAATGATGTTGATATTGCTTCAGTTATTTTAATTTGAGACATCATGCATTGCTACAAATATCTTCATTCATCAATAATCTTTGCCCGACTTTTTTGGACCTGGCCTTATACCAATATTTAGGAATCCGATGGGGACAAATACCAATACACCCTAATGTCTATTGGTGTAATGTGTGGGAGGAGTAGCTGACCAGGAGGGTGAAGTTAATGATTACAGTATATTATGAAATGTTCAGATAGAAATGCGTTGTGTAGAACAGATTATTATTAATATTTTTGTTATTTTTATTTAACTAGGCAAGTCAGTTTTAAGAACAAATTCTTATGTACAATGATGGCCTACCCCAGCCAAACTCGTACGATGCTGGGCCAATTGTGCACCGCCCTATGGGACTCCCAACCACGGCCGGATGTGATGCAGCCACAAACGTGTCCATTTGATATCTAAGATTAAAACAGAGTTGAGTTTGCATATTAATGAATAGTTTCACAGACCAAATCAATCTGTAATATTGTGCATTTATCCCTGTTCTTTTCAAACCCCACACACATCTGTTGTGAACTACTCAGGTCAAGGCCTAGGGTTACCAGGTGCCATAGGCCTATGCAGAGCATAAAGATAAAAACCCAAACCCGGTCCAATGATGCCATGAGTGAGTAAATATCCCAACTCAACTCTGTCTTAATGGGATAGTTCACTCAAATCACAAAATGTAATATTGGTTTCCTTACCCTGTAAGCAGTCTAAGACTGCAATCCATGCTTTTGTTGACCTGCCCATTGTCTCCAAATGCTAACGTTGTGTAAATAAAGTTTGATTTGAAAATGACATTCAAAATAGCAATGCAAAACACTTTGCTTATTTGTCAAATCCTTCAGAATCTATGTGTTCTATTTGGCCTGGTTAAATGAAGGTTACATAAAAAATACATTAAATGTTGACATGAACCCAGTTAAAGCCAGTGAACATGTCTTCTATTCAACAATCTAACGTCAAATAAATATACCAACATAAAATTATAATTGACACATCTCTTCTCTCTAGCGGGCCAATATTGTGTTGGAATGCACAACTCCACTTCATGATAAGCCTAACTTCAAATATGCTCAATAGGCTACTACATTTTAAGATGATAAAATATGATGAACTTTCTTCGTTGTTATGACATTTTGTCATATCTTCTGAAATGCTTTTAAATGGTTAATTGTACTCATAAGGTACTGAATTAAAAACAAACCAAAACAACAGACCTTATAAGGATAGAGACAAACAAGGAAGCATGCAGAGGTGAAGAGGAGATAGAGGAGGGGTATGAGACAGATACACTATAAAAGCAGAGAGCGGTGAGTGAAAGAATTAGAAAGTCAAAAGAATAGAAAAGAAAGAGTTCACACTTTGGTAAGACAATTGTTTTACTTCTTGTATCCATTTTTTGCATCAATCTTTTATTTTTCTCCTTTAGCTAACTTATGCTCTTTTACCTGTGTTAATCAATACAAACAAACAGATAGAGAGACAGACAGACAGAAGACAAGATGAAGGTCCTACTCGTTCTGGCGATGATGTTCCTCGGGGCCTCTGCCCACCCCTGCCCCCATACCTTTGCAGGTGAGCATCAATGCTATCATGATCATGTCAAACCCAGAGTGGCTACTGTATACTTTGAGTTTGGAAGTGGTGTTGTTTTCAGTTTTAATTGTCTTTAGGGGTAAAATAACCAAATTATGAAAGAGGTTGGTTAAACATTTCCAGTTAAGATAGTCTGTTTATAAGGAATTGACTTAAGTCACAGAGTAACATATTTCTAATGTAAACTACTCAGAAGTGGTAGGGGGTATGTTGAGTCATTTTTTACATTCAGCATCACTACATCATAGTATTCTTTCTAACAAATATATCTACATATATCTCAAGATGTTGTGTATCCCTGGAAATAATCAGAATTCATGTAAACATAACAGTTTTGAAAACATAGCTTGTCCAAAAAAAGAGGTCTCAGGGTATGGGGTAATAGAGAATGGGTAAGTTGAGCCGCCAGCTGTCTTGAACGGGGATGTTGTGCCAATTCATAGGCAAGTTCTCTACATTTGAGTCTACTAAACCCATGAAAATGTCTGCCGGATTCTTGATATGTTTAATAAGATCAGACTCCATGTCATGACTCTATCAGACTCTATCAAAGCCTCTCTTTCTCACAGGAACATGTTTGTTTTCTTGTTTGTCAATGTTCCTCTTCAGTGTCACTCTGTCAATTTTTCCTCCCTAACTGCTGCTTGAATGGACTTTTTCCCTTCTCTCACTTCCTTGGCTGCTCTTTCAAGAACCTCAAGGGAGGCTAGACCCCTGCTTGTTTTGCATTTGTATACACGGGGCATGATCGTGCATTTTTATTGCTACAGAGCAGACACTACCTTGAGTTCATATGCATGACAAATGGAAAAAATACTATGCATATTATGTATAAAACTGACTAAATGTAATTAGCATTTGTATGGGGTGTGTTGAGCTATTGGCTTAACTTGTCCCTGGCCAAATGACACAATTTACCCCAAAGCAACCATTTTGACTGTATTAGCTCATGCAGCTACAGGGATGCACTTTCATGCTAGGTTTAGGACCTCATATTGTTGCTTATAGAGACCCCAACTGATATATGAAAGAGTCTTAAAACAACCTATTTTGTTTTAGATACAAGCACCATGAAATCTATAACACAATACATTTATTTGACTTTGTGGAATTCCGTTTTTTGGAACTAGCAACACTTTCTCCATGTTTCTTCCTTCATGAAATGATGACCACTTCCTAAATGTTTGGTCACATTCATTTAATTAATGTCGTGTATGGTTTCCTAGAAACAAGGGGTTGCTCAACTAACCCGTTGGCACAACGTACCCCACTCTCCCCTACAGCCTTACCTCTGTTTTACTTGCTATATTATTAGCTCTGTCTGTTTGTATCACTTGTTTTCTCTCTCCTATCTCTCTTGTTCTCCCTCTTTTAGATAATTCAACAGTTAAACTACTAGAGAATTATGTCATTGAGCAATGCACTGGTCATGCTGCTTGGTACAAACTGGGGTCCTACTGTATTAAGCACTTCAACCAGATGTTGGACTATACGTCAGCTGAGGTAAATTCAGACTTCTCTCAGGTTTTATCCCACGTATCCATGATGTCTCAGTTAAAGGTAGACATACAGTAGTGTACCTCACCACTGGGCACAGATGTCACATCTAGTTTTGATGGATTGAGTTGTCAAGTATCGTGAATTCAAAGTGAAATAAACAACAATTTGAACCATGTCATTGGATTTAGGTTAAACTTTGGGTGAAAAAAAATCCTAAATTCCTGTACTGTACGCTAATGACTTTTTCCTAATCCAACCAGTTTTCCACATTGATTCAATGTCATCAGAAGGAAAAACATAGATTTTTTGATTGAAACGACATGGTAACAACTTTGATTTGATTTAACAAGTTTGTGCCCACTGGGTCTATATCTGCTGTGTGATTTTACCTCCATAAGTAACTCTCAAAGCATCATCAATATTAATCCAACTCTAAATATGTTTTCTCTGTTTCCTTAATGTCTACATCACACAGAATCACTGCAAATCTGTGAAGACTGGTGCTCATCTGGTATCAACCCACAATGCTGAGGAAAACAATGCCCTGGATGAATTCACTCAGTGGAGCAGCCGACCAAACCCTCGCATCTGGCTCGGTGGTTATGCACTAACTGACCCTTCACAGGTGTTAATAATCATAAGAACTAGTGGTGGGCACCAAAATCCATGATATCGATATTGCTTGATGTATCAATATGAGCAAGGCATATCGTGATATTGGTTTATCCCTTCCTGTTAACATACACTTTTATGTAAAAGGGAATACATGATTGTGCCTCTCACAGACCTTCTCACAGGCTCTCAACTGAGCATACATAATTGCCTGCTATTGGGCCATCGACAATGGATGGAAACTGGTTGGGTGGGTTTAGGCTTCTAGAACATTCACACCTGGTCCAATGGGCAATCAGCAAGCCGTTGTCTAGACTTCATAGAACCGTGGAAGTCAACAGAAAAGTGAACATTCATGTGGTTGCAAGGTTGTCATGAAGCCAGTACATACACTGAGTGTATAAACATTAGGAACACCTTCCTAATATTGGTTTTGAAAGCATTCCACAGGGATGCTGGCAAGGGAAATGTTGACTCCAATGCTTCCCACAGTTGTGTCAAGTTGGCTGGATGTCCTTTGGGTGGTGGACCATTCTTGATACACACGGGAAACTGTTGAGCATGAAAAACCAAGCAGTGTTACTTTTATTCACACACTCAAACCGGTGCGCCTGCCACCTACTACCATACCTCGTTCAAAGGCACCTAAATATTTTGTCTTGTCCATTCACCCTCTGAATGGCACATATACACAATCCATGACTCAATTGTCTCAAGGCTTAAAAATCCTTCTTTAGCCTGTCTCCCTTCCTTCATCTATACAAATGTAAGTATATTTAACAAGTGACATCGATAAGGGATCATAGCTTTAACCTGGATTCACCTGGTCAGTCTATGTCATGGGAAGAGCAGGTGTTCCTAATGTTGTTTACACTCATTGTATATCAATATTGTTTGGGGAAAAAATGCAACTGTATTGACATCAACTTTTTGATATCGGTGCCCATCACTAATATGAACTGACTAAAATGAATCTCAAAACAAGTAGTGTTCACTGTTCAAATTGGCCATCATTAGCAAAAGCAGGTGGGCAACACCAGTTATACCCCCTTGCTTGCCCCTATGTTTTGGTCAGTTATATGTCCTGCTCTCTCTCTCTCACAGGCTAGCAACTTCCTCTGGGCCGATGGGTCTAATATGGATTTCTTTGCCTGGATTCAGGAACCCAAGCAACCATCCGGTGATGGACGTTGCATGGAGATGAACTGGCTCGGTAAGCAAGGGATAACTGGCTGTGGTTGGAATTGTGCTGGTGAAACCTTTACATTTCTACTGCTTGAGTACTGGCACTTCTTCTAGAATATTCTGGGACCTTTTTTTTTATTCCAAAAGGTGTTGTGGGGGTGGGAGGCAAGAAAATGTTTCATTTTATTTTTGTTTCTGACATATCATGACATATTCTAAGAATACTATACATTTCTTTCATTTAACGTCTCCATCTCTATTCATCTTCTCAGAAACCGGCAAATGGAATGATAAACCATGTAGCCAGAAGAACTTCTTTGTGTGTGCCTTTAAACCTGACGGAGGCTGCCCAAGAGTGGAAGATACCGATAGATTGGAGCCTGAGGTGTCTCAGTTGAATCCGATGACAGATGAGTAGTATATACCTGTCAGATATGCTTTGCCTTATATAGCTTTAGTCTCAGACATCACAACGACACCAGGACCCTGTAAAACGTTAGAGAAAACCCATGGCTCAAAGACAAAGCTTTTGTTGGATTAAAGATTTCCACATCACAGTCAGTTTCAATCCACCCAAAGTATGAATTTCTGATACTGGTTGTATTTGAATATTCTAAACACATTGCATTTGAGAATACTATATTTTGTCAGAAAACAATGTAACCCAATCTATTTTCTGGATGAATGGTGTTGATATTGCTTCAGTTGTTTGGAAGATGAGACATTACGCATTGCTTGGTTAGCAAATAAAAATGAATATTTTCATCCATCTTATCCATGACCTCCCTCTCTTTTCTAAACTGGCGATTCAACAAGTGTCTCCACAATTCCCTCTTGTGATTCCTCATGCAGCTGTAGGCCTATACATTTACCACAACTATTCACTTACTATGTAGACAGACAGTAAGTAATGCACTTCAAATGAGATGAACCCAATTCAATTCCCTAAATGGATATGTGCTGGTTGGGACAACATGCCACGAATAGATGATACTTTAGTTAACATCCACTATAAGATTAAAGGATGCTGCATCAGAGTGAGGGGCTGAAGCAGCCTTGACAGGTTAGAGATGGACAATAGGTTGAACCCATAGATTTAGAATGAAATCCCATACCTTCCCATTCATTGCCCTGTTGGAGTAGTGCACCCAAACAGAGAGCATGAGTGATTGGACTTCAATACATTTTCACGCAAGGCCACTTATTTTAAAAACAAGTAGACGCTATTGTAGCGTCGTTAGCTTAGCTCTGCTTTAGAAAGATTATACTCAAATCAGTCACATCGTTGGTTTAGAGCGCAGCTGTGCATTAGGTTAAACGTGATTGCTCTGTCCAAACAAGAATGAGTTCAGCTGAATTGCTGCAAAACTGTTAACAAGTCAAGTGTCTGTCCAATCAGCAACCTCTGATAAATAATGGGAAGGGGGCCGGTGCGGTTTTAGACACATGAACCAATGTGGCGTGCTTCTTTACATATGGCCAAAATATGTTTATCTTGTTATTAGAATTGCAGACTTCGCCCTCATTACAGGTAAACTGTCAAATTGTACAAATGCTGTGATTCCTTATAAACACGAGGGTTTCTCATGTGGAATTGCAAGGATTAATGTAGCCTAAATAAAGATGAGATTGTAGTTACATGAAAACATTTGTATTATTTGCCTTCCAGGTTTCTATTTTATGGAGCTCGATTGGTGAAATTAGGCTACAGAAATGATTGTAAATGAAGATGTTTCCATAATTGAATGATTTCTAATGAATAGCCTTGTTTTACATGGAAATGCTAAAGAAATATTGGACTTCCACTGTAGCCTAGGCTAACCTAGTCTTGTTTTCGATGGTGAGAGTTAATATATTACCCTGTTCAATTTAGAGTTGATCATTTAGGACATCTGTCTACAAAATTGCCCTGCATGGCACAGCCTAGTATTATAAGGGTGTACGACTTTCAAAATTGCTCAGTTGGTAGAGCAGGGTGCTTGTAACACCAGGGTAGTGGGTTTGATTCCTGGGACCACCCACATGTAAAATGTATTCACGCATGACTGTAAGACGCTTTGGATAAAAGTGTCTGCTAAATGGCACATTATATTATTATTATTATTATGTCAATGTGAAATAAATTGTAGTAAGATAATGTGTAGAGAATGAGTTTTACATTCCTTGATAAATGATGGTTTATTTGTCCTAAAACATGTTCATGAGGTTAGTTCAGCCACAAACCGCAGCTGAAACACAACTTGCTCTTCCACTAATGGTACAAGAGTAATTTTTGACTGTGCAATTGAAATCAAGGTGAGAGTGAGGTTGGCTCTAAAATGCAGGTGCTGGGGAATGCAGTGCAATCAGGTTTAGGCAACTGCCTTATCTAGCCTTATCTCCTAAAATGTGGGTCTGAACCACTTTTGAAGGCTAAAACGCAGCTAAACTAAAGACACTATAACAGCTGCTTGTGTTCACTATTCAAATTGATCATCATGATAAAATCCAGAAGAGTTGTCATGGCCCCCCAACTGCTTCTGTCCTCATGCTTGGTCTCTGTCTGTCTGTTCTCCCATAGCCTCACCAGTACCTCTGCACTGTCAGATACCTTTCGCCTTATAGCTTAGTCTCAGACATCACAACCACACCAAAACTCTACAAAATGTTAGAGAAAGCCCATGGTTCAAAGACAAAGCCTTTGTCAGTTCAAGATTTCCATCACAGTCAAGATTTTACAAAAAGGACTGTGATTAAAAAGGCTAAACACAGTGTACTTGAGACTTCTGTACATCGATTTCTTGCTCTTTGTGAATCTATTTTCATAATGAATGATGTTGATATTGCTTCAGTTATTTTAATTTGAGACATCATGCATTGCTACAAATATCTTCATTCATCAATAATCTTTGCCCGACTTTTTTGGACCTGGCCTTATACCAATATTTAGGAATCCGATGGGGACAAATACCAATACACCCTAATGTCTATTGGTGTAATGTGTGGGAGGAGTAGCCGACCAGGAGGATGAAGATAATGATTACAGTATATTATGAAGGGGCTGAAATCGGAGGACATAACGTTTCAGAATGTTCAGATAGAAGTGCAACATGTAGAACAGATATGATTGACACGCACGACTCAGCCCGTACTCTACACAGACTGGTGAGGCATAACCAATCAGAGCTGCAGTAGGCCTATATGCAAATAGACCATTGCCATATATGGATTTGTGCCATTTACTTTGATCTGGACTGTGTTTACAGCTGTGGTCGTGAGTAGATGTGCTTGTTTAGAGATCACAGTGAGAGCTGCATGTAGCCACATGTGCACATTTTGTTCATATCCTTTGCCAGTTAGTGAGTTATTAGCCAAGTTATAGATCATTTGTAGTCAGCAATATGGGAGGGATTGCTTCCTACAAGAGCTCAAAACGTTTACATTTCTTTTCATCTTTGAAAAGCAAGTCAAGTAAAGAGCATTTTTATGTCTTAAAGGGGCAGTGTTGTATTTTGAGACAGGCTTGAATAAGTTAAGTAGCCAATAGGCAGAGTGTAGCATAATTTGTCTGACTCTCTGTAATAATGCATTCTATTTTGTAAAGTGGTTTCTTGCATCAAACAACAACACAATTTTCAGTCACCTCCTTGTCTGAAGGACAAGTGGTTAAACAGGTTAATGTCAACAACTGGGGTACTGATCTCCCTCCATCTGATGGTTTCACCACTATTATGGTTGTTGTGGACAGATTGTCTAAATCCTGTTGTTTTATCCCTCTCTGTGGTCTCCCTACCACTCTCCAGGTCGCTGAGGTACTGTTCCAGCAGGTCTTCCGGAACTATGGCCTTCCGGAGGACATCGTCTCTGACCGTGGTGCCCAATTCACATCACGGGTATGGAAAGCCTTCATGGAGAAGCTGGGGGTCACGGTCAGCCTCACTTCCGGGTACCGGCCTCAGTCTGACGGGCAGGTGGAGAGGATGAACCAGGAGCTGGGGAGGTTCCTGAAGAGTCACTGCTAGGAGAGGCAGGGGGAGCGGGCACGATTCCTTCGGAGTACGCCCAGAATTCATTGCGTCACTCCTCCACCGGGCTGACTCCCTTCCAGTGTGTTCTGGGTTATCAGCCAGCCATGGCTAAATAGACCCCGAGCCAGACCGAAGCTCCTGCGGTTGACGAGTGGTTCAGGCACGCAGAAAATGTTTGGAACGATGCCCAAGTGAGGCTCCAGCGCATCGTCCGCCGCCAGAAGGAGCAGGTGGATCGCCACCGTAGTGAGGCTCCCGTGTTCCATCCTGGTGATCGCGTCTGGCTCTCCACCAGGAACCTCCCACTCCGCCTGTCCTGTATGAAGCTGAGCCCCCGGTTTATGGGGCCGTTCAAGGTCCTCCAGAGGGTCAACAAGGTGACATATAGATTACAGCTCCCCACCAACTACCGGATCTTACCCTTTTTTCATGTTTCCCTCCTCAGGCCGGTGGTTCCTGGACCCCTGGCTGATGCCATCCCCACGACACCCCTCCGGAGGCCTCCCCTGGACATCGAGGGAAGCCCCGCCTATGCCGTCAGATCCCTCTTGGATGTTGTGGGGGTCGGCTTTGTGGGGGTCGTCAATCTTCAGCTGGAGCTGGGCGTCAATGGGGGGGGTATCGTCACGTCTACTCCCGCTTTGGCGCTTGATGTCGCCGGTTTACTAACCACCGGTCCTGGTAACCGATCATTATGCACACCTGTGCCCCATCATTAGTCTCACCTGGACTTCATCACTACCCTGATTACTTACCCTTTATCTAGCCCACTGTAGCATTACTCATCCGGCAGTATTGGTTTTGGTTACATTCAGTACGCTTCTCCTGTTTTGTATATTATTCATGTTTATTATTATTAAACTCACCTTCTGCACTTGTTTCCTGACTCCCTGCGTATACATTACAGTTATGATCAAATAGCTACAGTAACCTACTTGGCTGTAACTTAAAGCAGATACAGCCTCAGTGTTCACAGTAAACGTGCACTGGAAGTTACTGAATATTCAATTTTGTGCTCAGCAGAGCTGAAATTTGCTCAGTGCCGGAAAAAATTTGAGGGAACATTGGTGGCCACGCATGACGCCAACTCCATCAAGTTTGCTGACAACACAACAATGGTAGGCCTGGTCACCAACGGCAATGAGACAGCCTACAGGAAGAAGGTCAGAGAACTGGCAGTGTAGTTCCAGGACACCAGAGGTTTGGAGAGGGTCAAGAGCTGAAAGTTCCTCGGTATCCACATCACTGAGGACTTAACATGGTCCTCTCACACCAGAACAGTCGTGAAGAAGGCACGGCAATGCCTCTTTTCCCTCAGGAGGTTGAAACAATTTGGCATGGCCTCTCAGATCCTCAATAACTTTTACAGCTGCACCTAACTGGTTGTATCACTGTATGGTATGGCAACTGCACCGCCCGCCGCCGGAAGGCCTTTGGCAGAGAGTGGTATGGACGGCCCAGCGCATCACAGGGGGCAAGCTCCCTGCCATCCAGACATACTTGCCAGGCGGTGTCTGAGAAAGGCCCATCTCCAGCCACCCGAGACATGGACTGTTCTCCATGCTCCTGTCCGGCAGGCGGTACCGGTGCATCAAGGCTCAGACCAACAGACTCCTAAACAGCTTCTATCCCCTGGCCATAAGACTGTTAAATGGCTAACAACTACTGCTCTCCCTCTCCCACATACTATACTATATAATTCCCTCTTGTGATTCCTCATGCAGCTGTAGGCCTATACATTTACCACAACTATTCACTTACTATGTAGACAGACAGTAAGTAATGCACTTCAAATGAGATGAACCCAATTCAATTCCCTAAATGGATATGTGCTGGTTGGGACAACATGCCACGAATAGATGATACTTTAGTTAACATCCACTATAAGATTAAAGGATGCTGCATCAGAGTGAGGGGCTGAAGCAGCCTTGACAGGTTAGAGATGGACAATAGGTTGAACCCATAGATTTAGAATGAAATCCCATACCTTCCCATTCATTGCCCTGTTGGAGTAGTGCACCCAAACAGAGAGCATGAGTGATTGGACTTCAATACATTTTCACGCAAGGCCACTTATTTTAAAAACAAGTAGACGCTATTGTAGCGTCGTTAGCTTAGCTCTGCTTTAGAAAGATTATACTCAAATCAGTCACATCGTTGGTTTAGAGCGCAGCTGTGCATTAGGTTAAACGTGATTGCTCTGTCCAAACAAGAATGAGTTCAGCTGAATTGCTGCAAAACTGTTAACAAGTCAAGTGTCTGTCCAATCAGCAACCTCTGATAAATAATGGGAAGGGGGCCGGTGCGGTTTTAGACACATGAACCAATGTGGCGTGCTTCTTTACATATGGCCAAAATATGTTTATCTTGTTATTAGAATTGCAGACTTCGCCCTCATTACAGGTAAACTGTCAAATTGTACAAATGCTGTGATTCCTTATAAACACGAGGGTTTCTCATGTGGAATTGCAAGGATTAATGTAGCCTAAATAAAGATGAGATTGTAGTTACATGAAAACATTTGTATTATTTGCCTTCCAGGTTTCTATTTTATGGAGCTCGATTGGTGAAATTAGGCTACAGAAATGATTGTAAATGAAGATGTTTCCATAATTGAATGATTTCTAATGAATAGCCTTGTTTTACATGGAAATGCTAAAGAAATATTGGACTTCCACTGTAGCCTAGGCTAACCTAGTCTTGTTTTCGATGGTGAGAGTTAATATATTACCCTGTTCAATTTAGAGTTGATCATTTAGGACATCTGTCTACAAAATTGCCCTGCATGGCACAGCCTAGTATTATAAGGGTGTACGACTTTCAAAATTGCTCAGTTGGTAGAGCAGGGTGCTTGTAACACCAGGGTAGTGGGTTTGATTCCTGGGACCACCCACATGTAAAATGTATTCACGCATGACTGTAAGACGCTTTGGATAAAAGTGTCTGCTAAATGGCACATTATATTATTATTATTATTATGTCAATGTGAAATAAATTGTAGTAAGATAATGTGTAGAGAATGAGTTTTACATTCCTTGATAAATGATGGTTTATTTGTCCTAAAACATGTTCATGAGGTTAGTTCAGCCACAAACCGCAGCTGAAACACAACTTGCTCTTCCACTAATGGTACAAGAGTAATTTTTGACTGTGCAATTGAAATCAAGGTGAGAGTGAGGTTGGCTCTAAAATGCAGGTGCTGGGGAATGCAGTGCAATCAGGTTTAGGCAACTGCCTTATCTAGCCTTATCTCCTAAAATGTGGGTCTGAACCACTTTTGAAGGCTAAAACGCAGCTAAACTAAAGACACTATAACAGCTGCTTGTGTTCACTATTCAAATTGATCATCATGATAAAATCCAGAAGAGTTGTCATGGCCCCCCAACTGCTTCTGTCCTCATGCTTGGTCTCTGTCTGTCTGTTCTCCCATAGCCTCACCAGTACCTCTGCACTGTCAGATACCTTTCGCCTTATAGCTTAGTCTCAGACATCACAACCACACCAAAACTCTACAAAATGTTAGAGAAAGCCCATGGTTCAAAGACAAAGCCTTTGTCAGTTCAAGATTTCCATCACAGTCAAGATTTTACAAAAAGGACTGTGATTAAAAAGGCTAAACACAGTGTACTTGAGACTTCTGTACATCGATTTCTTGCTCTTTGTGAATCTATTTTCATAATGAATGATGTTGATATTGCTTCAGTTATTTTAATTTGAGACATCATGCATTGCTACAAATATCTTCATTCATCAATAATCTTTGCCCGACTTTTTTGGACCTGGCCTTATACCAATATTTAGGAATCCGATGGGGACAAATACCAATACACCCTAATGTCTATTGGTGTAATGTGTGGGAGGAGTAGCCGACCAGGAGGATGAAGATAATGATTACAGTATATTATGAAGGGGCTGAAATCGGAGGACATAACGTTTCAGAATGTTCAGATAGAAGTGCAACATGTAGAACAGATATGATTGACACGCACGACTCAGCCCGTACTCTACACAGACTGGTGAGGCATAACCAATCAGAGCTGCAGTAGGCCTATATGCAAATAGACCATTGCCATATATGGATTTGTGCCATTTACTTTGATCTGGACTGTGTTTACAGCTGTGGTCGTGAGTAGATGTGCTTGTTTAGAGATCACAGTGAGAGCTGCATGTAGCCACATGTGCACATTTTGTTCATATCCTTTGCCAGTTAGTGAGTTATTAGCCAAGTTATAGATCATTTGTAGTCAGCAATATGGGAGGGATTGCTTCCTACAAGAGCTCAAAACGTTTACATTTCTTTTCATCTTTGAAAAGCAAGTCAAGTAAAGAGCATTTTTATGTCTTAAAGGGGCAGTGTTGTATTTTGAGACAGGCTTGAATAAGTTAAGTAGCCAATAGGCAGAGTGTAGCATAATTTGTCTGACTCTCTGTAATAATGCATTCTATTTTGTAAAGTGGTTTCTTGCATCAAACAACAACACAATTTTCAGTCACCTCCTTGTCTGAAGGACAAGTGGTTAAACAGGTTAATGTCAACAACTGGGGTACTGATCTCCCTCCATCTGATGGTTTCACCACTATTATGGTTGTTGTGGACAGATTGTCTAAATCCTGTTGTTTTATCCCTCTCTGTGGTCTCCCTACCACTCTCCAGGTCGCTGAGGTACTGTTCCAGCAGGTCTTCCGGAACTATGGCCTTCCGGAGGACATCGTCTCTGACCGTGGTGCCCAATTCACATCACGGGTATGGAAAGCCTTCATGGAGAAGCTGGGGGTCACGGTCAGCCTCACTTCCGGGTACCGGCCTCAGTCTGACGGGCAGGTGGAGAGGATGAACCAGGAGCTGGGGAGGTTCCTGAAGAGTCACTGCTAGGAGAGGCAGGGGGAGCGGGCACGATTCCTTCGGAGTACGCCCAGAATTCATTGCGTCACTCCTCCACCGGGCTGACTCCCTTCCAGTGTGTTCTGGGTTATCAGCCAGCCATGGCTAAATAGACCCCGAGCCAGACCGAAGCTCCTGCGGTTGACGAGTGGTTCAGGCACGCAGAAAATGTTTGGAACGATGCCCAAGTGAGGCTCCAGCGCATCGTCCGCCGCCAGAAGGAGCAGGTGGATCGCCACCGTAGTGAGGCTCCCGTGTTCCATCCTGGTGATCGCGTCTGGCTCTCCACCAGGAACCTCCCACTCCGCCTGTCCTGTATGAAGCTGAGCCCCCGGTTTATGGGGCCGTTCAAGGTCCTCCAGAGGGTCAACAAGGTGACATATAGATTACAGCTCCCCACCAACTACCGGATCTTACCCTTTTTTCATGTTTCCCTCCTCAGGCCGGTGGTTCCTGGACCCCTGGCTGATGCCATCCCCACGACACCCCTCCGGAGGCCTCCCCTGGACATCGAGGGAAGCCCCGCCTATGCCGTCAGATCCCTCTTGGATGTTGTGGGGGTCGGCTTTGTGGGGGTCGTCAATCTTCAGCTGGAGCTGGGCGTCAATGGGGGGGGTATCGTCACGTCTACTCCCGCTTTGGCGCTTGATGTCGCCGGTTTACTAACCACCGGTCCTGGTAACCGATCATTATGCACACCTGTGCCCCATCATTAGTCTCACCTGGACTTCATCACTACCCTGATTACTTACCCTTTATCTAGCCCACTGTAGCATTACTCATCCGGCAGTATTGGTTTTGGTTACATTCAGTACGCTTCTCCTGTTTTGTATATTATTCATGTTTATTATTATTAAACTCACCTTCTGCACTTGTTTCCTGACTCCCTGCGAATACATTACAGTTATGATCAAATAGCTACAGTAACCTACTTGGCTGTAACTTAAAGCAGATACAGCCTCAGTGTTCACAGTAAACGTGCACTGGAAGTTACTGAATATTCAATTTTGTGCTCAGCAGAGCTGAAATTTGCTCAGTGCCGGAAAAAATTTGAGGGAACATTGGTGGCCACGCATGACGCCAACTCCATCAAGTTTGCTGACAACACAACAATGGTAGGCCTGGTCACCAACGGCAATGAGACAGCCTACAGGAAGAAGGTCAGAGAACTGGCAGTGTAGTTCCAGGACACCAGAGGTTTGGAGAGGGTCAAGAGCTGAAAGTTCCTCGGTATCCACATCACTGAGGACTTAACATGGTCCTCTCACACCAGAACAGTCGTGAAGAAGGCACGGCAATGCCTCTTTTCCCTCAGGAGGTTGAAACAATTTGGCATGGCCTCTCAGATCCTCAATAACTTTTACAGCTGCACCTAACTGGTTGTATCACTGTATGGTATGGCAACTGCACCGCCCGCCGCCGGAAGGCCTTTGGCAGAGAGTGGTATGGACGGCCCAGCGCATCACAGGGGGCAAGCTCCCTGCCATCCAGACATACTTGCCAGGCGGTGTCTGAGAAAGGCCCATCTCCAGCCACCCGAGACATGGACTGTTCTCCATGCTCCTGTCCGGCAGGCGGTACCGGTGCATCAAGGCTCAGACCAACAGACTCCTAAACAGCTTCTATCCCCTGGCCATAAGACTGTTAAATGGCTAACAACTACTGCTCTCCCTCTCCCACATACTATACATACTGATTCTATGCCCATCCACATATCTCTACCCTCTCTTACCAACACTGCTGCTGAAATGATTATTGTTCCTTCTTTAAAAGGAAATAGCAGATTGAGGATTACATCAAGTAGTTCCAGAAAATAAATGTGAGGAGCTCTCCATTAAAACAACATAACTTCCTGATGAGCCAGGTCACATGACAGAGGTCAAGGTAACATTAACTGGGCATATCTAAAACAACCAGCAGGGGGAGACAAACACACCCAAATGGTAAATGAATACTCACGTAACAGAACGACTATTGATTCGATGCATTACTCCATTACGCTGCTGTCCACTGATTATTGATTGCCATTACCATTAGAATGTATCTATTTATCCTGCTACTGGTCACTATTACTCCTGTTTGCATGTATATATTACCATCAGTATATTACCATAAGTATTTACACTGAGTATACCAAACAGGAACAATTTCCTAATATTGAGTTGCACTCAATGCCCCCCCCCCCCATTTGCCCCCAGAACAGCCTCAATTTGTCAAGGCATCGACTCTACAAGGTGTCGAAAACTTTCCACAGGAATGCTGGCCCATGTTGACTCCAATGCTTCCCACAGTTGTGTCAAGTAGGCTGGATGTCCTTGGTGGACCATCCTTGATACACACGGAAAACTGTTGAGTGTGAAAAACCCAGCAGAGTTGTAGTTCTTGACACAAACCGTTGTGCCTGGCACCTACTACCATACCCCGTTCAAAGGCCCTTATATCTGTTGTCTTGTCCATTCACCCTCTGAATGGCACACATACACAATCCATGTCTCAATTGTCTCAAGGCTTAAAAATCCTTCTTTAACCTGTCTCCCTTCCTTCATCTATACAAATGTAAGTATATTTAACAAGTGACATCGATAAGGGATCATAGCTTTCACCTGGATTCACCTGGTCAGTCTATGTCATGGAAAGAGCAGGTGTTCCTAATGTTGTGTCTACATCACACAGAATCACTGCAAATCTGTGAAGACTGGTGCTCATCTGGTATCAACCCACAATGCTGAGGAAAACAATGCCCTGGATGAATTCACTCAGTGGAGCAGCCGACCAAACCCTCGCATCTGGCTCGGTGGTTATGCACTAACTGACCCTTCACAGGTGTTAATAATCATAAGAACTAGTGGTGGGCACCAAAATCCATGATATCGATATTGCTTGATGTATCAATATGAGCAAGGCATATCGTGATATTGGTTTATCCCTTCCTGTTAACATACACTTTTATGTAAAAGGGAATACATGATTGTGCCTCTTACAGACCTTCTCACAGGCTCTCAACTGAGCATACATAATTGCCTGCTATTGGGCCATCGACAATGGATGGAAACTGGTTGGGTGGGTTTAGGCTTCTAGAACATTCACACCTGGTCCAATGGGCAATCAGCAAGCCGTTGTCTAGACTTCATAGAACCGTGGAAGTCAACAGAAAAGTGAACATTCATGTGGTTGCAAGGTTGTCATAAAGCCAGTACATACACTGAGTGTATAAACATTAGGAACACCTTCCTAATATTGGTTTTGAAAGCATTCCACAGGGATGCTGGCAAGGGAAATGTTGACTCCAATGCTTCCCACAGTTGTGTCAAGTTGGCTGGATGTCCTTTGGGTGGTGGACCATTCTTGATACACACGGGAAACTGTTGAGCATGAAAAACCAAGCAGTGTTACTTTTATTCACACACTCAAACCGGTGCGCCTGCCACCTACTACCATACCTCGTTCAAAGGCACCTAAATATTTTGTCTTGTCCATTCACCCTCTGAATGGCACATATACACAATCCATGACTCAATTGTCTCAAGGCTTAAAAATCCTTCTTTAGCCTGTCTCCCTTCCTTCATCTATACAAATGTAAGTATATTTAACAAGTGACATCGATAAGGGATCATAGCTTTAACCTGGATTCACCTGGTCAGTCTATGTCATGGGAAGAGCAGGTGTTCCTAATGTTGTTTACACTCATTGTATATCAATATTGTTTGGGGAAAAAATGCAACTGTATTGACATCAACTTTTTGATATCGGTGCCCATCACTAATATGAACTGACTAAAATGAATCTCAAAACAAGTAGTGTTCACTGTTCAAATTGGCCATCATTAGCAAAAGCAGGTGGGCAACACCAGTTATACCCCCTTGCTTGCCCCTATGTTTTGGTCAGTTATATGTCCTGCTCTCTCTCTCTCACAGGCTAGCAACTTCCTCTGGACCGATGGGTCTAATATGGATTTCTCTGCCTGGATTCAGGAACCCAAGCAACCATCCGGTGATGGACGTTGCATGGAGATGAACTGGCTCGGTAAGCAAGGGATAACTGGCTGTGGTTGGAATTGTGCTGGTGAAACCTTTACATTTCTACTGCTTGAGTACTGGCACTTCTTCTAGAATATTCTGGGACCTTTTTTTTTATTCCAAAAGGTGTTGTGGGGGTGGGAGGCAAGAAAATGTTTCATTTTATTTTTGTTTCTGACATATCATGACATATTCTAAGAATACTATACATTTCTTTCATTTAACGTCTCCATCTCTATTCATCTTCTCAGAAACCGGCAAATGGAATGATAAACCATGTAGCCAGAAGAACTTCTTTGTGTGTGCCTTTAAACCTGACGGAGGCTGCCCAAGAGTGGAAGATACCGATAGATTGGAGCCTGAGGTGTCTCAGTTGAATCCGATGACAGATGAGTAGTATATACCTGTCAGATATGCTTTGCCTTATATAGCTTTAGTCTCAGACATCACAACGACACCAGGACCCTGTAAAACGTTAGAGAAAACCCATGGCTCAAAGACAAAGCTTTTGTTGGATTAAAGATTTCCACATCACAGTCAGTTTCAATCCACCCAAAGTATGAATTTCTGATACTGGTTGTATTTGAATATTCTAAACACATTGCATTTGAGAATACTATATTTTGTCAGAAAACAATGTAACCCAATCTATTTTCTGGATGAATGGTGTTGATATTGCTTCAGTTGTTTGGAAGATGAGACATTACGCATTGCTTGGTTAGCAAATAAAAATGAATATTTTCATCCATCTTATCCATGACCTCCCTCTCTTTTCTAAACTGGCGATTCAACAAGTGTCTCCACAATTCCCTCTTGTGATTCCTCATGCAGCTGTAGGCCTATACATTTACCACAACTATTCACTTACTATGTAGACAGACAGTAAGTAATGCACTTCAAATGAGATGAACCCAATTCAATTCCCTAAATGGATATGTGCTGGTTGGGACAACATGCCACGAATAGATGATACTTTAGTTAACATCCACTATAAGATTAAAGGATGCTGCATCAGAGTGAGGGGCTGAAGCAGCCTTGACAGGTTAGAGATGGACAATAGGTTGAACCCATAGATTTAGAATGAAATCCCATACCTTCCCATTCATTGCCCTGTTGGAGTAGTGCACCCAAACAGAGAGCATGAGTGATTGGACTTCAATACATTTTCACGCAAGGCCACTTATTTTAAAAACAAGTAGACGCTATTGTAGCGTCGTTAGCTTAGCTCTGCTTTAGAAAGATTATACTCAAATCAGTCACATCGTTGGTTTAGAGCGCAGCTGTGCATTAGGTTAAACGTGATTGCTCTGTCCAAACAAGAATGAGTTCAGCTGAATTGCTGCAAAACTGTTAACAAGTCAAGTGTCTGTCCAATCAGCAACCTCTGATAAATAATGGGAAGGGGGCCGGTGCGGTTTTAGACACATGAACCAATGTGGCGTGCTTCTTTACATATGGCCAAAATATGTTTATCTTGTTATTAGAATTGCAGACTTCGCCCTCATTACAGGTAAACTGTCAAATTGTACAAATGCTGTGATTCCTTATAAACACGAGGGTTTCTCATGTGGAATTGCAAGGATTAATGTAGCCTAAATAAAGATGAGATTGTAGTTACATGAAAACATTTGTATTATTTGCCTTCCAGGTTTCTATTTTATGGAGCTCGATTGGTGAAATTAGGCTACAGAAATGATTGTAAATGAAGATGTTTCCATAATTGAATGATTTCTAATGAATAGCCTTGTTTTACATGGAAATGCTAAAGAAATATTGGACTTCCACTGTAGCCTAGGCTAACCTAGTCTTGTTTTCGATGGTGAGAGTTAATATATTACCCTGTTCAATTTAGAGTTGATCATTTAGGACATCTGTCTACAAAATTGCCCTGCATGGCACAGCCTAGTATTATAAGGGTGTACGACTTTCAAAATTGCTCAGTTGGTAGAGCAGGGTGCTTGTAACACCAGGGTAGTGGGTTTGATTCCTGGGACCACCCACATGTAAAATGTATTCACGCATGACTGTAAGACGCTTTGGATAAAAGTGTCTGCTAAATGGCACATTATATTATTATTATTATTATGTCAATGTGAAATAAATTGTAGTAAGATAATGTGTAGAGAATGAGTTTTACATTCCTTGATAAATGATGGTTTATTTGTCCTAAAACATGTTCATGAGGTTAGTTCAGCCACAAACCGCAGCTGAAACACAACTTGCTCTTCCACTAATGGTACAAGAGTAATTTTTGACTGTGCAATTGAAATCAAGGTGAGAGTGAGGTTGGCTCTAAAATGCAGGTGCTGGGGAATGCAGTGCAATCAGGTTTAGGCAACTGCCTTATCTAGCCTTATCTCCTAAAATGTGGGTCTGAACCACTTTTGAAGGCTAAAACGCAGCTAAACTAAAGACACTATAACAGCTGCTTGTCTTCACTATTCAAATTGATCATCATGATAAAATCCAGAAGAGTTGTCATGGCCCCCCAACTGCTTCTGTCCTCATGCTTGGTCTCTGTCTGTCTGTTCTCCCATAGCCTCACCAGTACCTCTGCACTGTCAGATACCTTTTGCCTTATAGCTTAGTCTCAGACATCACAACCACACCAAAACTCTACAAAATGTTAGAGAAAGCCCATGGTTCAAAGACAAAGCCTTTGTCAGTTCAAGATTTCCATCACAGTCAAGATTTTACAAAAAGGACTGTGTTTAAAAAGGCTAAACACAGTGTACTTGAGACTTCTGTACATCGATTTCTTGCTCTTTGTGAATCTATTTTCATAATGAATGATGTTGATATTGCTTCAGTTATTTTAATTTGAGACATCATGCATTGCTACAAATATCTTCATTCACCAATAATCTTTGCCTGACATTTTTTGGACCTGGCCTCATACCAATATTTAGCAGGCTGATGGGGACAAATACCAATACACCCTAATGTCTATTGGTGTAATGTGTGGGAGGAGTAGCCGACCAGGAGGATGAAGATAATGATTACAGTATATTATGAAGGGGCTGAAATCGGAGGACATAACGTTTCAGAATGTTCAGATAGAAGTGCAACATGTAGAACAGATATGATTGACACGCACGACTCAGCCCGTACTCTACACAGACTGGTGAGGCATAACCAATCAGAGCTGCAGTAGGCCTATATGCAAATAGACCATTGCCATATATGGATTTGTGCCATTTACTTTGATCTGGACTGTGTTTACAGCTGTGGTCGTGAGTAGATGTGCTTGTTTAGAGATCACAGTGAGAGCTGCATGTAGCCACATGTGCACATTTTGTTCATATCCTTTGCCAGTTAGTGAGTTATTAGCCAAGTTATAGATCATTTGTAGTCAGCAATATGGGAGGGATTGCTTCCTACAAGAGCTCAAAACGTTTACATTTCTTTTCATCTTTGAAAAGCAAGTCAAGTAAAGAGCATTTTTATGTCTTAAAGGGGCAGTGTTGTATTTTGAGACAGGCTTGAATAAGTTAAGTAGCCAATAGGCAGAGTGTAGCATAATTTGTCTGACTCTCTGTAATAATGCATTCTATTTTGTAAAGTGGTTTCTTGCATCAAACAACAACACAATTTTCAGTCACCTCCTTGTCTGAAGGACAAGTGGTTAAACAGGTTAATGTCAACAACTGGGGTACTGATCTCCCTCCATCTGATGGTTTCACCACTATTATGGTTGTTGTGGACAGATTGTCTAAATCCTGTTGTTTTATCCCTCTCTGTGGTCTCCCTACCACTCTCCAGGTCGCTGAGGTACTGTTCCAGCAGGTCTTCCGGAACTATGGCCTTCCGGAGGACATCGTCTCTGACCGTGGTGCCCAATTCACATCACGGGTATGGAAAGCCTTCATGGAGAAGCTGGGGGTCACGGTCAGCCTCACTTCCGGGTACCGGCCTCAGTCTGACGGGCAGGTGGAGAGGATGAACCAGGAGCTGGGGAGGTTCCTGAAGAGTCACTGCTAGGAGAGGCAGGGGGAGCGGGCACGATTCCTTCGGAGTACGCCCAGAATTCATTGCGTCACTCCTCCACCGGGCTGACTCCCTTCCAGTGTGTTCTGGGTTATCAGCCAGCCATGGCTAAATAGACCCCGAGCCAGACCGAAGCTCCTGCGGTTGACGAGTGGTTCAGGCACGCAGAAAATGTTTGGAAAGATGCCCAAGTGAGGCTCCAGCGCATCGTCCGCCGCCAGAAGGAGCAGGTGGATCGCCACCGTAGTGAGGCTCCCGTGTTCCATCCTGGTGATCGCGTCTGGCTCTCCACCAGGAACCTCCCACTCCGCCTGTCCTGTATGAAGCTGAGCCCCCGGTTTATGGGGCCGTTCAAGGTCCTCCAGAGGGTCAACAAGGTGACATATAGATTACAGCTCCCCACCAACTACCGGATCTTACCCTTTTTTCATGTTTCCCTCCTCAGGCCGGTGGTTCCTGGACCCCTGGCTGATGCCATCCCCACGACACCCCTCCGGAGGCCTCCCCTGGACATCGAGGGAAGCCCCGCCTATGCCATCAGATCCCTCTTGGATGTTGTGGGGGTCGGCTTCAGTATGTGGTGGACTGGGAGGGGTAAGGTTCAGAGGAGCAGTGTTGGATTCCGATGGATGACATTCTAGATCCCAACGTCATCTGAGATTTCCAACTTCGCAATCCACACTGGCCCGCTCCTCACCCTCGAGCTGTCCCCCTGACCGGTGTCAATCTTCAGCTGGAGCTGGGCGTCAATGGGGGGGGTATCGTCACGTCTACTCCCGCTTTGGCGCTTGATGTCGCCGGTTTACTAACCACCGGTCCTGGTAACCGATCATTATGCACACCTGTGCCCCATCATTAGTCTCACCTGGACTTCATCACTACCCTGATTACTTACCCTTTATCTAGCCCACTGTAGCATTACTCATCAGGCAGTATTGGTTTTGGTTACATTCAGTACGCTTCTCCTGTTTTGTATATTATTCATGTTTATTATTATTAAACTCACCTTCTGCACTTGTTTCCTGACTCCCTGCGTATACATTACAGTTATGATCAAATAGCTACAGTAACCTACTTGGCTGTAACTTAAAGCAGATACAGCCTCAGTGTTCACAGTAAACGTGCACTGGAAGTTACTGAATATTCAATTTTGTGCTCAGCAGAGCTGAAATTTGCTCAGTGCCGGAAAAAAATTGAGGGAACATTGGTGGCCACGCATGACGCCAACTCCATCAAGTTTGCTGACAACACAACAATGGTAGGCCTGGTCACCAACGGCAATGAGACAGCCTACAGGAAGAAGGTCAGAGAACTGGCAGTGTAGTTCCAGGACACCAGAGGTTTGGAGAGGGTCAAGAGCTGAAAGTTCCTCGGTATCCACATCACTGAGGACTTAACATGGTCCTCTCACACCAGAACAGTCGTGAAGAAGGCACGGCAATGCCTCTTTTCCCTCAGGAGGCTGAAACAATAAATGTGAGGAGCTCTAAATTAAAACAACTTAACTTCCTGATGAGCCAGGTCACATGACAGAGGTCAAGGTAACATTAACTGGGCATATCTAAAACAACCAGCAGGGGGAGACAAACACACCCAAATGGTAAATGAATACTCACGTAACAGAACGACTATTGATTTTATGCATTACTCCATTACGCTGCTGTGTACTGATTATTGGTTGCCATTACCATTAGAATGTTATCTATTTCTAATCTATTTATCCTGCTACTGGTCACTATTACTCCTGTTTACATGTATATATTACCATCAGTATATTACCATAAGTATTTACACTGAGTATACCAAACAGGAACAATTTCCTAATATTCAGTTGTGTCAAGTTGGCTGGATGTCCTTGGTGGACCATCCTTGATACACATGGGAGACTGTTGAGTGTGAAAAACCCAGCAGAGTTGTAGTTCTTGATACAAACAGGTGTGCCTGGCACCTACTACCATACCCCGTTCAAAGGCCCTTAAATCAGTTGTCTTGTCCATTCACCCACTGAATGGCACACATACACAATCCATGTCTCATTTGTCTCAAGGCTTAAAAATCCTTCTTTTACCTGTCTCCCTTCCTTCATCTATACGGATTAAAGTGGATTCAACAAGTGACATCAACAAGAGATCATAGCTTTAACCTGGATTCCCCTGGTCAGTTGATGTCACGGAAAGAGCAGGTGGTCCTAATGATATGTGCACTCACTGTATATCAATAGTGTGTGTATAGTCCCATGTGGCTCAGTTGGTAGAGCATGGTGTTTGCAACGCCAGGGTTGTGGGTTCAATTCCCACAGGGGACCAGTACAAAGAAATAAAATGTATGAAATGTATGCATTCACTACCGTAAGTCGCTCTGGATAAGAGCGTCTGCTAAATGACAAAAATGTATGGGGAAAGAATGCAACTGTATTAATTGACTAAAATGAATCTCAAAACAAGTAGTGTTCACTGTTCAAATTGGCCAGCAAAAGCAGGTGGGCAAAACCAGTTATACCCCCTTGCTTGCCCCTATGTTTTGGTCAGTTATATGTCCTGCTCTCTCTCTCTCACAGGCTAGCAACTTCCTCTGGGCCGATGGGTCTAATATGGATTTCTCTGCCTGGATTCAGGAACCCAAGCAACCATCCGGTGATGGACGTTGCATGGAGATGAACTGGCTCAATAAGCAAGAGAGGGGAGGGATAACTGGCTGTGGTTTGAATTGTGCTGGTGAAACCCCTACATTTCTACTGCTTGAGTACTGGCACTTCTTCTAGAATATTCTGGGACCTTTTTTTTTATTCCAGGTGGTGTTGTGGGGATGAGAGGAAAGAAAATGTTTCATTTTATTTTTGTTGATGACATATCATGACATATTCTAAGAATACTAATCATTTCTTTCATTTAATATCTCCATCTCTATTCATCTTCTCAAAAACCGGCAAATGGAATGATAAACCATGTAGCCAGAAGAACTTCTTTGTGTGTGCCTTTAAACCTGACGGAGGCTGCCCAAGAGTGGAAGATACCGATAGATTGGAGCCTGAGGTGTCTCAGTTGAATCTGATGACAGATGAGTAGTACAGTGGGGGGAAAAAGTATATGATCCCCTGCTGATTTTGTACGTTTGCTCACTTACAAAGAAATGATCATTCTATAATTTTAATAGTAGGTTTATTTGAACAGTGAGAGACAGAATAACAACAAAATAATCCAGAAAAACGCATGTCAAAAATGTTATAAAATGATTTGCATTTTAATGAGGGAAATAAGTATTTGACCCCTCTGCAAAACATGACTTAGTACTTGGTGGCAAAACACTTCTTGGCAATCACAGAGGGCAGACGTTTTTTGTAGTTGGCCACCAGGTTTGCACACATCTCAGGAGGGATTTTGTCCCACTCCTCTTTGCAGATCTTCGCCAAGTCATTAAGGTTTCGAGGCTGACATTTGGCAACTCGAACCTTCAGCTCCCTCCACAGATTTTCTATGGGATTAAGATCTGGAGACTCCCTTGGCCACTCCAGGACCTTAATGTGCTTCTTCTTGAGCCACTCCTTTGTTGCCTTGGCCGTGTGTTTTGGGTCATTGTCATGCTGGAATACCCAGCCACGACCCATTTTCAATGCCCTGGCTGAGGGAAGGAGGTTCTCACCCAAGATTTGACGGTACATGGCCCCGTCCATCGTCCCTTTGATGCGGTGAAGTTGTCCTGTCCCCTTAGATGAAAAACACCCCCAAAGCATAATGTTTCCACCTCCATGTTTGACAGTGGAGATGGTGTTCTTGGGGTCATAGGCAGCATTCCTTCTCCTCCAAACACAGCGAGTTGAGTTGATGTCAAAGAGCTCCATTTTGGTCTCATCTGACCACAACACTTTCACCAGTTGTCCTCTGAGTCATTCAGATGTTCATTGGCAAACTTCAGACGGGCATGTATATGTATTCTTGAGCAGGGGGACCTTGCGGGCGCTGCAGGATTTCAGTCCTTCACGGCGTAGTGTGTTACCAATTGTTTTCTTGGTGACTATGGTCCCAGCTGCCTTGAGATCATTGACAAGATCCTCCCGTGTAGTTCTGGGCTGATTCCTCACCGTTCTCATGATCATTGCAACTCCACGAGGTGAGATCTTGCATGGAGCCCCAGGCCAAGGGATATTGACAGTTCTTTTGTGTTTCTTCCATTTGAGAATAATCGCACCAAATGCTGACACCCTCTCACCAAGTTGCTTGGCGATGGTCTTATAGCCCATTCCAGCCTTGTGTAGGTCTACAATCTTGTCCCTGACATCCTTGGAGAGCTCTTTGGTCTTGGCCATGGTGGAGAGTTTGGAATCTGATTGATTGCTTCTGTGGACAGGTGTCTTTTTTACAGGTAACAAGCTGCGGTTAGGAGCACTCCCTTTAAGAGTGAGCTCCTAATCTCAGCTCGTTACCTGTATAAAAGACACCTGGGAGCAGGAAATCTTTCTGATTGAGAGGGGGTCGAATACTTATTTCCCTCATTAAAATGCAAATCAATTTATAACGTTTTTTACATGCGTTTTTCTGGGTATTTTTTTGTTATTCTGTCTCTCACTGTTCAAATAAACCTACCATTAAAATTATAGACTGATCCTTTCTTTGTCAGTGGGCAAACGTACAAAATCAGCAGGGGATCAAATACTTTTTCCCCCACTGTATACCAAGCTTTTTATATACAAAGCCTTTTACATTTAAATTTAGCTCGTCATGCATATTTTGCTTTTAGCGACCCTCAGAAACAACTTTGAAGGTGAATAACCCCAAAATATAAAATCCTCAAAAATTGTTACTAGAAACCTGCACCTCTGTCAATAGAGCTCGATGCTTATGAATCAGATTTATGTTATGAAATCCGACTTTAATGTTGATGATATGTTCAAGAAAGAACCCACTGAACAATTAATAACATGAATTATCATATTTCTATTGGTAAAATGTATTTTATAATACAAGGAAGTGGAACTTCATCACCAAAGCAATCCCTCTTGGCAGTGTGGGTGGACTCCCTACTTAATTAAGGCACTGTTCTTTCACACACCGGACCCATAAAGCCAGAAAGAGTTGGCAGCCTTTGGCAGACAAGATGGCCTACCTGTGGCTGCTCTGAGGCCCCTCTCAGCATGCCCAGGTGGGTGAGCAGTCTGACCAGGATGAAGGGGGTGAGGGACATGTTTTTGGTGTCCAGGGTGTCTGGGTTGTCCCTCCTCTGAGGGTCTCCCAGGATGTGGCCAGTCCTTGTGAGATCTCCCCTAAGAGGACACGTTCAGTTATTGGTCATGACATGAGATCTGGAGCCATGTATAAAACGGATCAGAAAACACTCTAAGAAAAAAAGGGTTCCAAAAGGGTTCTTGTCTTCGTAGGAACCCTTTTTGGTTCCAGGTTGGACCCTTTGGGGTTCCATGTAGAACCCTCTGTGGAAAGAGTTGTACATGGAACCAAAAGGGTTCTTCAAAGACTTATCCTATGGGGATAGATGAAGAACCCTTTTTCTAAGAGCGGTGGGAGTGCTGGTCTAGGATCAGGTCCCTCCTGTCCATATACTTTAGTATTATTTTAAAGGCCAAACTGATCTTACATCAGCACTCCTACTCTGATGCTTTGGCAGTAATATCAATGTTGGGCCCTTAGAGAGCTGACTTACTGCTGTAGCTCCATCTTCTGGAAACCAGTCAAGGGAACATGGTTCTCCCCTCCAATCTCCACCCTACACTCTAGACATTGTGCCTTATGGGTGGGTTGACCACACTGCAATAGAGTGAGTAAATCAGTTGGCTGTTTGCTTAGCTAATGAACATAAAATATGAAACTAACGCAATTTTACATGAAGAACTTTGCTTACCTTATCCACAACACAGGGGTGACCATTCGGACAAGCTGTTGAGATTTGACTCAAAACTGAGCTTATTATTACAGAAATGTCATTGTTTTTAACCCAAAATTGTATTAGCTGAATCTGAAAATAACAATTAATTTATATGTCTATACTGTCTATATGCTTCCTGTAGCACGATGTTAACAAATACAATTTCACAGAGGTGTAACTCGGATGATTTACTCAAAGTTCAAGTTACAGTACATGCATTTATCAGGTTAGGATTCAAAATGTCTGTACTTACAGTACCAGGAGAGTCCATAATCCACTTCACTCTGTGTTATAAGCCTTTGAGCGACAGCCAGCATGTCCTCAGGCATTGTGGGTTGAAAGGCACTCTGTTGGGATAGACATAAGCAGATAAAGACAACTCTCACAGTCAACAAGGAGAAAGTCAATGTAAGATATTGAGAGGTGCTGATGAGAATCATACCAGCATATTGTTGGGAGACAGGCCAAGCTGCTGAAGAGGTGTGAGCAGCCCTTCTGTCCCAGTGAGCAGCACAGCAGACATGTGGACAACCAGCTCTATAAGGGTGTGCTCCACACTGGACCGGTCTGCCAGGACACTCAGTCCTCCCATCCTGTTGTGAACCAATTCTTTGGCAAAGTCCCTCACTTCCCTGCAATTTAGGTACCTTGATCCCTCGATGAAGTCCTCAAGTGCTTTGCATTGCTGGAGGAATAAAACAAAGTCAGCCATTTTGGATAAATGTAATTGGGATTTTCTGAAGTCTACAAAAAGTCAATATAATTCAAAGTATAACTATTATAACATAAAAATCAGAATAGTTTGCCAACTCTATCGTTAGTTGTGGGCTAACAGTTTTCCCTCTGATGTGGAGTTGAAGGAGATGGTCTAACGTGTATAGCTTAGGGGTGGGGTAGAGGCCTGTCTTCCTACCTTAGGGGCGGGGTGGAGGCCTGTCTTCCTACCTTAGGGGTGGGGTGGAGGCCTGTCTTCCTACCTTAGGGGTGGGGTGGAGGCCTGTCTTCCTATCTTAGGGGCGGGGTGGAGGCCTGTCTTCCTACCTTAGGGGTGGGGTAGAGGCCTGTCTTCCTACCTTAGGGGTGGGGTAGAGCCCTGTCTTCCTACCTTAGGGGTGGGGTGGAGGCCTGTGTTCCTACCTTAGGGGAAGGGGTGGAGGCCTGTCTTCCTACCTTAGGGGTGGAGGCCTGTCTTCCTACCTTAGGGGTGGGGTGGAGGCCTGTGTTCCTACCTTAGGGGTGGGGTAGAGGCCTGTATTCCTACCTTAGGGGTGGGGTAGAGGCCTGTGTTCCTACCTTAGGGGTGGAGGCCTGTCTTCCTACCTTAGGGGCGGGGTAGAGGCCTGTGTTCCTACCTTAGGGGTAGAGGCCTGTCTTCCTATCTTAGGGGCGGGGTAGAGGTCTGTCTTCCTACCTTAGGGGCGGGGTAGAGGCCTGTATTACTACCTTAGGGGTGGGGTAGAGGCCTGTGTTCCTACCTTATGGGCGGGGTAGAGGTCTGTCTTCCTACCTTAGGGGCGGGGTAGAGGCCTGTGTTCCTACCTTAGGGGTGGGGTAGAGGCCTGTGTTCCTACCTTATGGGCGGGGTAGAGGCCTGTCTTCCTATCTTAGGGGTGGGGTGGAGGCCTGTCTTCCTACCTTAGGGGCGGGGTAGAGGCCTGTATTACTACCTTAGGGGCGGGGTAGAGGCCTGTGTTCCTACCTTAGGGGCGGGGTAGAGGCCTGTGTTCCTACCTTAGGGGTGGGGTAGAGGCCTGTGTTCCTACCTTATGGGCGGGGTAGAGGCCTGTCTTCCTACCTTAGGGGTGGGGTGGAGGCCTGTATTCCTACCTTAGGGGCGGGGTAGAGGCCTGTGTTCCTACCTTATGGGCGGGGTAGAGGCCTGTCTTCCTACCTTAGGGGTGGGGTGGAGGCCTGTATTCCTACCTTAGGGGCGGGGTAGAGGCCTGTCTTCCTACCTTAGGGGCGGGGTAGAGGCCTGTGTTCCGACCTTAGGGGTGGGGTGGAGGCCTGTCTTCCTACCTTAGGGGTGGGGTGGAGGCCTGTATTCCTACCTTAGGGGCGGGGTAGAGGCCTGTCTTCCTACCTTAGGGGTGGGGTGGAGGCCTGTATTCCTACCTTAGGGGCGGGGTAGAGGCCTGTCTTCCTACCTTAGGGGTGGGGTAGGGGCCTGTCTTCCTACCTTAGGGGTGGGGTAGAGGCCTGTATTCCTACCTTAGGGGCGGAGTAGAGGCCTGTGTTCCTACCTTAGGGGTGGAGGCCTGTCTTCCTACCTTAGGGGTGGGGTGGAGGCCTGTGTTGGCTGCTCGGTACAGACTGGTGACTTCTCTGAAAAGAGACAGCAGGACATACAAGGTCCGCCTCCTTGCAGGTGCAGTACATCTCTACAACAAAAGATGAGGACAAATTCACCAAACATCCATAAACTCTTAGGTTAGAAATAGTTTTAATAAAACTAATACACACACACACACACATTACATACAGTGGTATTGAGTTTAGTGGAGTTAAACTAATACCTGACAGGTATCCTCAATCTCCTGCACACTGTCCTCTAGTACTGCTTTGGCAACAGCCTCGCGGATATCCTGGTAGTCGTCTCCATAGACGAGATACTGGTCCATCTGGCCAACATCTTCATTCTGCATACAAGACGATGGAAGACCCTGATATCTAGAACATCGTCCTTCACAGTACTAGCTAGGAAATACACATCATTGTATCTAACCCGCTCAGGTCCTCTTTAGAAACATGTTTGTAAACAATAGAGAACAGGAAACAGGACCGATGGGTAATTTCAACAGTTTAAAACAAATGGAGTTGTATGAAACGTTTCATGAAACCCTGTGATGTACCTGCTGCTGCAACTCTTCAGGAAAAAGCCACCTGTACTTCTCTGTATCCTTCAGCATTCTCTGGACATACTCTACACCGTGCTGGCTGCTGACGTTGCGGATCAGGTAAACCCGGTACCAGTCGTTCTTACTCTCCTTACACAGGCTCCTAACAGCACACAGGAACTCCTCGACAACATCCTGAGGATTTTCACATTCCCCTGCACACAATGTGAGGAACCGAGGACAGATCTTGGATCAGTCAGTCAAAGTGATTGCAAGCATTCTTTATAAAACATTCCGTATAAAAAAACAACTATAATTCATTTACACCAACATGCACAATTTTTAAAGCAACAAGGATCAGAATTCATGACGCCATATTGACTGAGTGTTTTTACCAGACTGTATGCTATGGAGCAGGTGTGCAGCCATGTCCAGGCATAGACGGACCCTCGCGATCTGTTGCAGGTACTCTATTGTGACGGTCTCAGCCGACGCAGTGACAAAGTCCAGGAAGTGACGCAAGAACTCAGTCTCATTCTGCAGGTAGGCCTGCTGATCTGCAGGCTTCTGGCATTCATGTGGCTTTCTGTCGAACATGGAGTCCTGCAGAAAAACAGTTATAAACATCTATTCTATTTATTTAACCTTTATTTATCCATAAAGTCCCGTTGAGGTTAGAAGACCTCTTTTACAAATAGAATAGTGATAGCACTCCATTGATTTAGGGTGAAATCCTGTCAGATCCTACCTCAAGGCAGTTGATGTAGAGCGCATAAAGTTCATTTTTATCCTCTAGAATGTTGCTCTCTTCTATCAATGTCAAATACTGCTGCAGATATTCTTTGACGTCATCAAAGCTAAAAAAAAAAAAAAAAAATTAAAAAAGAGTTAATTTTCAGTCAAATGTTTGATAACATCTGAAACCAACTGAATTGCGTTGCTGGTTACAGCAGCATTGCAGTGATACACTACATGACGAAAAGTATGTGGACACCAGCTCGTCAAACATCTCATTCCAAAATCATGGGCATTAATATGGAGTTGGTCCCCCCCCCCCTTGCTGCTATAACAGCCTCCACTCTTCTGGGAAGGCTTTCCACTAGATGTTGGAACATTGCTGCGAAACTTGCTTCCATTCAGCCACAAGAGCATTAGTGAGATTGGGTACTAATGTTGGGCGATTAGGCCTGGCTTGCAGTTGGCATTCAAATTCATCCCAAAGGTGTTCGATGGGGTTGAGGTCAGGTCTCTGTGTAGGCCAATCAAGTTCTTCCACACCGATCTTGACAAACCATTTCTGTATGGACCTCGCTTTGTGCACGGGGGGCATTGTCATGCTGAAACAGGAAAGGGCCTTCCCCAAACTGTTGCCACAAAGTTGGAAGCACAGAATCGTCTATAATGTCATTGTATGCTGTAGCGTTACGATTTCCCTTCACTGGAACTAAGGGGCCGAGCCCGAACCATGAAAAACAGCCCCAGACCATTATTCCGCTTCCACCAAACTTTACAGTTGGCACTAAACATTGGGGCAGGTAGCATTCTCCTGGCATCCGCCAAACCCAGATTCGTCCGTCAGACTGCCAGATGGTGAAGCGTGAGTCATCACGCCAGAGAACACGTTTCCACTGCTCCAGAGTCCAATGGCGGCAAGCTTTACACCACTCCAGCCGACGCTTGGCATTGCGCATGGTGATCTTAGGCTTGTGTACGGCTGCTCGGCCATGGAAACCCATTTCATGAAGCTCCCGACAAACAGTCCTTGTGCTGACGTTGCTTCCAGAGGCAGTTTGGAACTCGGTAGTGGAGTGTTGCAAACAAGGACAGACAGTTTTTACGCAGTAAACGCTTCAGCTCTCAATGGTCCCGTTCTGTGAGCTTTTGTGGCCTACCACTTCGCAGCTGAGCCATTGTTGCTCCTAGACGTTTCCACTTCACAATAACAGCACTTACAGTTGACCGGGGCAGGTCCAGCAAGGCAAACATTTTACGAACTGACTTTCTGGAAAGGTGGCATCCTATGACGGTGCCATGTTGAAAGTCACAGAGCTCTTCAGTAAGGCCATTCTACTGCCAATGTTTGTCTATGGAGATCGCATTGCTGTGTGCTCGATTTTATACACCTGTCAGCAACGGGTGTGGCTGAAATAGCTGAATCCACTCATTTGAAGGGGTGTCCACATACTTTTGTATATATAGTGTATAAACAACATTTATTTCCTGGTTCACTCACGTGTACTTGAGCAGAAGCTTGAGTATCACTGATCGCACCACAGGATTCTTGTCCATAGACTCATCAAATGGTGAGAAATCTTTGGTGTGTATCTGACTTTGTGCTGGTACAAATATAATACATATCAGAACACAGATAAAAACATTTTACTGAGCCACAATCTTCCCTCTGGTCTGTTTAATGCTTAAAATGTCAAAAAGAATACAGGAACAAATGGAATCTAAACTCTATAATTTTGGCTAGTGTGTGTGTGTGTGTTGAGGGTACCTCTGATGAGTGGGATGGGTTCTGTCTCAACCATGAGGAAGGACAACAGGTGCAGGATGACACCTTTTGATGGGGGGATGTTGTCCTTGAAGCACACAGTAGTGACCAGGTCTATGAAAAACGCATTGCAACTCTGCCTGAACTGAGCGTTTAGTGTGATGCAAGCTCTGCAAAACCATAGTAGACAGATTAGACAGATAAGACGGTTAACAGGGAAAGACATGTCCTTTATCATTGGTTATCCAGATTTAAAAAAAAGGGTAAAACACACCCACCTTATGTCCTCAGTCACTTTGACCTCGAAGTCATCTGGGAGTTCGTGTTTGCACGTGGGGCAGTACATTTGGCCTGTGTTGAGACATCCTCTGACACAGGTCAGACAGAACATGTGGTGGCAGGGCAGGTCCACGGGGTCTTGTGGTTCCCCCATGCACACACGGCACTGGAAACCAAACCTAAAGAGAAAAAAATAGCTGCCGTTATTAAACATCAAATTCTGTATACAGCTTATCAACCACAGCGAATAATGTAGACATATAATATGAATAGACTTTTACACTAAATAAATTATATCATATAGACTTACTTGCAAATCAGATCACTTGCTTTTTGCTTGCAAGTCTTCAGTACTGTAATGATGGCCGCAAATGGTTCCTCCGATTTTACGTCTGAGTTTTTTGCCAGAATCTGCCACACGAGATAATTAGCAGTCACATAGATTAGTTAAAATGACATCCAACCAATTGAGTTGATTTCAGTTGAATGTTTTTTTTTTAAATGACATAGTTGTCGCCCATTACTCCCATTGGTTTTTAGCTAGTGGTGTCAAAAGTTAGCTGAAGTTCCAGGGTTAGGAACCGTTTAAACATTCACTTGTAAAATACTGAATTTATCCTTTACGCACAAAGTTCAATGCAATGAGAAAATTGCAATACGTTAACATAGTTCAAGAGCTCAGGTTGACATTTACATTTATTTCCATCCCATATTTCAGGTTTAGCAACCATCAGACTTAAACTATGTAGAAGTATAAACAAAGCACAAATGTAATTGGTGGCATGTTGACTTAAAGAACAAAAATATATGATATAAACTCACTTTGCCTATGGTACGAGTGTGATCAAGGACCAGAGACTTGAGCTCCCTCTCCTCAGACTCAAAGCCTATCAGCATGTGTTCCACAAACAGAAAGACGATGCAGATACGGTTCCAATGATTACTAAAAACACAAAACAAACAAGGACAAATCTTTACTTATTCTGGAAGAATTAACCATATCTGGGAGAAAGTTAATTCAGACAAACAATTACTTAGCTTTTATTTATTTATATATAAGTTTTACTATGTTCTACATTGTATCAAAACACAAACACAGACATCAAAACTATGAAATAACACATATGGAATCATGTAGTAACCAAAAAAAGTGTTAATTCAAAATATATTTGATATTTGATATTCTTCAAAGTAGCCACCCTTTGCCTTGATGACAGCTTCGCACACACTTGGCATTCTCTCAACCAGCTTCATGAGGTAGTCACCTTGAATACATTTCAATTAACAGGTGTGCCTTGTTCAAAGTTAATTTGTGGAATTTCTTTCTGTCGTAACGCGTTTGAGCCAACCAGTTGTGTTGTGACGAGGTTGGGGTGGTATACAGAAGATAGGGCTATTTGGTAAAAGACCAAGTCCATATTATGGAAAGAACAGCTCAAAGAAGCAAAGAGAAGCGAGAGTCCAGCATTAGTTTTAGACATTAAGGTTTCTTCAAGTGCAGTCGCAAAAACCATCAAGCGCTATGATGAAACTGGCTCTCGTGAGGACCGCCACAGGAAAGGAAGACCCAGAGTTACCTCGCTACAGAGGATACGTTCATTAGAGTTAGCGGCACTTCAGATTGCAGCCCAAATAAATGCTTCACAGAGTTCAAGAGACACATCTCAACATCAACTGTTCAGAGGAGACTGCGTGAATCAGGCCTTTATGGTCGAATTGCTGCAAAGAAACCACGACTAGAGGACACCAACAAGAAGAAGAGACTTTCTTGGATCAAGAAACATGAGCAATGTTCATTAGACCGGTGGAAATCTGTCCTTGTCTTTGTTTGACGCAGAGTAGGTGAACAGATGATCTCCGGGTGTATGGTTCCCACCGTGAAGCATGGAGGAGGAGGTGTGAAGGTGTGGGGGTGCATTGATGGTAACACTGTCAGTGATTTATTTAGAATTCAAGGCACACTTAACCAGCATGGCTACCATAGCATTCTGCAGCAATATGCCATCCCATCTGGTTTGTGCTTAGTGGGACTATCCTTTGTTTTTCAACATGACAATGAACCAACACACCTCCAGGCTGTGTAAAGGTTATTTGACCAAGAATGAGAGTGACGGAGTACTGCATCAAATGACCTGGCCTCCACAATCACCCGACCTCAACCCAATTGAGATGGTTTGGGATGAGTTGGACCGCAGAATGAAGGAAAAGCAGCCAACAAGTGCTCAGCATATATCGGAACTCATTCAAGACTATCGGAAAAGCATTCCAGGTGAAGCTGGTTGAGGGAATGCCAAGAGTGTACAAAGCTGTCATCAAGGCAAAGGGTGGCTACTTTCAAGAATCTAAAATATATTTTGATTTGTTTAACACTCATTTGGTTACTACATGATTCCTTATGTGTTATTTCATAGTTTTTATTCTACAATGTAGAAAATAGTAAAAATAAAGAAAAACCCTTCAATGAGTAAGTGTCTAGATTTTTGACTGATACTATATATTTTTGTTCTTGCTTTTTGAATATCATGGATATGCTTGCTTTATTACTTCATTCCAACATGTGTGGATGGACTAGCACCTTGAATTCAGAACTTTATACAGTGAAGGTCTTCACCTCTTTCACAACGCATATTGACTTTCTTAAAAAATAAAATGAATAAAGAAAGTCAAATGGCCCTCTGTAGTCTTTCAAAGGGACATTTCCCTCACCAGATGTAGTCAAACAGTTCCCGGCTCCTCTCTCCATACTGCTTCAGGCTTCTCTGGGAGCAGACCAGCTCCATAGACCCCTTCAGTCTTTTCACCTGCTTCAGCCAGTCCTGGCACTGGGCATCAGAGTCCAATGCATGGGGTTCCAGGAGCTCAACACAGGAAACAGATGCATAGACATCCAGAACCTGGCAGAGGAGTGAGACAGAAACATAGTATAGTTACTGGCATGTTTACTATGACATTTCTATCAGCATGTTGGCAGCCTCATTTCAATACAGTATATACTGTACATAACCTGGTAAAAGTTCAACTACCATATATACTGATGTGATACTACTATCATACATTCATATATACTGTATCTTCAACTACTATCATACATTCATATATACTCTATACAAACATTTGGCACATAAAAAAACTGATTTCTCATAACTAAATGCGTCAGTGTGTGGAAAATATATGCACTTAACATCTCTGGGCTGTTCTTCACTAGTGTGATTCTTACCATCTCTGGGCTGTCCTTCACTAGTGTGATTCTTACCATCTCTGGGCTGTGCTTCACTAGTGTGATTCTTACCATCTCTGGGCTGTCCTTCACTAGTGTGATTCTTACCATCTCTGGGCTGTCCTTCACTAGTGTGATTCTTACCATCTATGGGCTGTCCTTCACTAGTGTGATTCTTACCATCTATGGGCTGTCCTTCACTAGTGTGATTCTTACCATCTCTGGGCTGTCCTTCACTAGTGTGATTCTTACCATCTCTGGGCTGTCCTTCACTAGTGTGATTCTTACAATCTATGGGCTGTCCTTCACTAGTTTGATTCTTACCATTCTTACCAGGTAAACTGTCAAATTGTACAAATGCTGTGATTCCTTATAAACACGAGGGTTTCTCATGTGGAATTGCAAGGATTAATGTAGCCTAAATAAAGATGAGATTGTAGTTACATGAAAACATTTGTATTATTTGCCTTCCAGGTTTCTATTTTATGGAGCTCGATTGGTGAAATTAGGCTACAGAAATGATTGTAAATGAAGATGTTTCCATAATTGAATGATTTCTAATGAATAGCCTTGTTTTACATGGAAATGCTAAAGAAATATTGGACTTCCACTGTAGCCTAGGCTAACCTAGCCTAGTTTTCGATTGGTTAGAATTAACATATTACCCTATTTAATTTAGAGTTGATCATTTAGGACATCTGTCTACAAAATTGCCCTGCATGGCACAGCCTAGTATCATAAGGGTGTACGACTTTCAAAATTGCTCAGTTGGTAGAGCAGGGTGCTTGTAACGCCAGGGTAGTGGGTTTGATTCCTGGGACCACCCACATGTAAAATGTATTCACGCATGACTGTAAGGCGCTTTGGATAAAAGTGTCTGCTAAATGGCACATTATTATATGCAGAGCATGTGTTGTGTATCTATTGACCTAGTGATTGCAAACTAGAGGAACTGATAGTGAACTCCTACTGATGTCTCTATTTGCTGAATTGAGAGGATGGAGTGGGTGCAGGGACAAAACAAGGTCAAGTAAAGTAAACAGACAATGTTTGGAATGGGAGAAGGCTGGCACAGGAGACAGGCTTTACTGGCAGAGTCATTGGGTTGATGACGTGTCCATTTGATATCTAAGATTAAGACAGAGTTGAGTTTGCATATTAATGAATAGTTTCACAGACCAAATCAATCTGTAATATTGTGCATTTATCCCTGTTCTTTTCAAACCCCACACACATCTGTTGTGAACTACTCAGGTCAAGGCCTAGGGTTACCAGGTGCCATAGGCCTATGCAGAGCATAAAGATAAAAACCAAAAAAACAGGACGGTCCAATGATGCCATGAGTGAGTAAATATCCCAACTCAACTCCGTCTTAATGGGATAGTTCACTCAAATCACAAAATGTAATATTGGTTTCCTTACCCTGTAAGCAGTCTAAGACTGCAATCCATGCTTTTGTTGACCTGCCCACTGTCTCCAAACGCTAACGTTGGTGTAAATAAAGTTTGATTTGAAAATGTCATTCAAAATAGCAATGCAAAACAATTAGCTTATTTGTCAAATCCTTCAGAATCTATGTGTTCTATTTGGCCTACAATGTGGTTAATAAAATCCGATTTGGATATATTTGGCTGTTTTCACAAAACAGTGTGAAATATACACATAAACATCCTGAATGTAGGCTAAACTTATTGTGCTGTAAAAAGATGAACTAATTGATTAATCTGTTCTACAGCACATGTCATGTTTCTATTGGCCACAGACAACGATTGTGTAGAATCTCCCTTGTAGAGGTATTCACACAGCACGAAATGTACAGATCTATGACAGATAATTCTGACATGCTAGTCTTTTGTTCGGGACGATTTTGTGTTGTCCGGAGCTCGCAAGTGCAGTAAATTGCGACACGTGAATGGTATCATTATCATTCCAAACTCGCACATTGAGAGCTTGACATTAGGAAAGCAATATATAATGTTGTAATTTGGGTGAACTATCCCTTTAATCGTAGGTTTAAAAATGGGAACGTGCTAATTAAAACACTTGTATGTGACAAATAAAATGTTGATTTGATTATGTTGTTGTTTTTGCGCTGTTGCCAGTGTCGTCTGTCTGTGTTGTCCGTTTTGTCTTATATTGTGTTTTCATTTTTAATTCTAGCCCTTGTCCACACAGGCGACGTTTTGTCTCTTCCAAGGTCGTCATTGCACAATTCAGTTGCCTGGTTAAATGAAGGTTACATAAAAAATACATTAAATGTTGACATGATCCCAGTTAAAGCCAGTGAACCTGTCTTCTACTGTCGGTCAACAACCTAACATCAAGCAAATACACTGGTTCAAAAGTTTGGGGTCACTTTGAAAGAAAAACAAATTTTTTGGGCCATTAAAATAACATCAAATCGATCAGAAATACAGTGTAGACATTGTTAATGTTGTAAATGACTATTGTAGCTGGAAACTGCAGATTTTTTATGGAATATCTACATAGGCGTACAGAGGCCCATTATCAGCAACCATCACTCCTGTGTTCCAATGGCACGTTGTGTTAGCTAATCCAAGTTTATCATTTTAAAAGGATAATTGATCATTAGAAAACCCTTTTACAATTACGTTAGCATAGCTGAAAACTGTTGTTCTGATTAAAGAAGCAATACAACTGGCCTTCTTTAGACTAGTTGAGTATCTGGAGCATCAAACACATGGTTAGCAGATGTTAATGCGAGTGTAGCGAAATGCTTGTGCTTCTAGTTCCGACCGTGCAGTAATATCTAACAAGTAATCTAACAATTTCACAACATCTACCTTATACACACACAAGTGTAAAGGAATGAATAAGAATATGTACATATAAATATATAGATGAGCGATGGCCGTGCTGCGTTGGCAAGATGCAGCAGATGGTATAGAGTACAGTATATACATATGAGATGAGTAATGTAGGGTATGTAAACATTATATAAAGTGGCATTGTTTAAGTGACTAGTGAAACATTTATTACATCCAATTTTTTATTATTAAAGTGGCTAGAGATTGAGTCAGTATGTTGGCAGCAGCTACTCAATGTTAGTCATGGTTGTTTAACAGTCTGATGTCCTTGAGATAGAAGCTGTTTTTCAGTCTCTCGGTCCCAGCTTTGATGCACCTGTACTGACCTCGCCTTCTGGATGATAGCGGGGTGAACAGGCAGTGGCTCAGGTGGTTGTTGTCCTTGGTGATCTTTTTGGCCTTCCTGTGACATCGGGTGGTGTAAGTGTCCTGGAGGGCAGGTAGTTTGCCCCCGGTGATGCGTTGTGCAGACCTCACTACCCTCTGGAAAGCCTTACGGTTGTGGGCGGAGCAGTTGCCATACCAGGCGGTGATACAGCCCGACAGGATGCTCTCGATTGTGCATCTGTAAAAGTTTGTGAGTGTTTTCGGTGACAGGACAGGTTTGTGAGTGTTTTCGGTGACAGGCGCTGTTGCGCCTTCTTCACTACACTGTCTATGTGGGTTGACCATTTCAGTTTGTCCGTGATGTGTATGCCGAGGAACTTAAACAACTTCCCACCTTCTCCACTACTGTCCCGTCGATGTGGATGGGGGGTGCTCCCTCTGCTGTTTCCTGAAGTTTCCAGTGTGATTGCAATTGCATCGTCTGTGGACCTATTGGGGCGGTAAGCAAATTGGAGTGGGTCTAGGGTGTCAGGTAGGGTGGAGGTAGGGTGGATTTGTGGGTTCGATTACAGGCTCAAAATGGCCAGAAACAAATAACCTCTCTGGGAAAGACAACATCCGGTGAAATTGCAGAGCGCCAAATTCAAATGACAGAAATAGTAATAATAAACATTCATAATGATACAAGTGTTATACATCGGCTTAAAGATTTACTTCTTGTTAATCCAGCCGCTGTGTCAGATTTCAAAAAGGCTTTACGGCGAAAGCATACCATGCGATTATCTTTGGACAGTGCCCCGCTTACAAAAGCATACAAACATTTTCCAGCCAAGTAGAGGAGTCAGAAAGTCAGAAATATCGATAAAATGAATCACTTACCTTTGATAATCTTCATCTGGTTGCCCTCACAAGACTCCCTGTTACACAATAAATGTTTGTTTTGTTCGATAAAGTCCCTCTTTATATCCAAAAAACTCAGTTTTGTTGGTGCGTTTTGTTCAGTAATCCACTGGCTCAAAGGCGGTCACAACAGGCAGACGAATACATCCTAATAGTACCGGTAAAGTTCGTCGAAAGATGTCAAACAATGTTTATAATTAATCCTCAGGTTGTCTATTGTCTAAATAATCAATAATATTTCAACCAGACAATATCATTTTCAATAGAAAGGAAAAACAACGAACGGCGCGCCCACAGTCACGCGCCCAATCCAGCTCTGCCTACTTCCCCTGTCCACTGACCAAAAGGTCTTTTTACTCATCGTTTTTCAAAATAAAAGCCTGAAAGCATGTCTAAAGACTGTTGACATCTAGTGGAAGCCATAGGAACTGCAATCTGGGTCCTAACCCATTACATTCTGTATAGGCATTGAATTGAAAAACAGCCACATCAAAATATTTCCACTTCCTGGATGGATTTGTCTCAGGTTTTCGCCTGCCATATCAGTTCTGTTATACTCACAGACATTATTTTAACCGTTTTGGAAACGTTAGAGTGTTTTCTATCCAATATTACCAATTATATGCATATCTTAGCTTCTGGGCCTGAGTAACAGGCAGTTTACATTGGGCACCTCCTTCATCCAAGCTTCCCAATGCTGCCCCCTGTCCCTAACAAGATAACTTTCTTCTGAAAGTCGTCAGTCTATTCTTGTTTGAGGAAATTATGTCTATTCCATGCAAAAAATTGCCAAGAAACTGAAGATCTGGTACAACGCTGTGAACCTCTCCCTTCACAGAACAGCGCAAACTGGCTCTAATCAGAATAGAAAGAGGAGTGGGAGGCCTCGGTACACAACTGAGCAAGAGGACAAGTACATTAGAGTGTCTAGTTTGAGAAACAGATGCCTCACAAGTCCTCAACTGGCAGCTTCATTAAATAGTACCTGTAAAACACCAGTCTCAACATCAACAGTGAAGAGGCGACTCCGGGATGCTGGCCTTCTAGGCAGAGTTCCTCTGTCCAGTGTCTGTGTTATTTTGCCCATCTTAATCTTATATTTTTATTGGCCAGTCTGAGATATGGCTTTTCACTTTAATGTTGAGCTATTTTTTACATTCAGCATCACTATGTCAGGGGAAATATAGTATTCTTTCTAACAAAAATATCTACATATATCTCAAGATGTTGTGTATCCCTGGAAATAATCAGAATTCATGTAAACATAACAGTTTTGAAAACATAGCTTGTCCAAAAAAAGAGGTCTCAGGGTATGGGGTAATAGAGAATGGGTAAGTTGAGCCGCCAGTTGTCTTGAACGGGGATGTTGTGCCAATTCATAGGCAAGTTCTCTACATTTGAGTCTACTAAGCTCATGAAAATGTCTGCCGGATTCTTGATATGTTTAATAAGATCAGACTCCATGTCATGACTCTATCAGACTCTATCAAAGCCTCTCTTTCTCACAGGAACATGTTTGTTTTCTTGTTTGTTAATGTACTGAGCTATTTATTGGCTTAACTTGCCCCTGGCCAAATCACACAATTACCCCAAAGCAACCATTTTGACTGTATTAGCTCGCACAGCTACAGGGATGCACTTTTATGCTAGGTTCAGGTCCTCATATTGTAGCTTATAGAGACCCCAACTAATGTATGAAACAGTCTTTAAATTATCTACTTTGGTTTGGATACAAGCACCATGAAACCTACAACACAATACATTTATTTGACTTTGTGAAAATCTGTTTTTTGGAACTAACAACACTTTTTCCATGTGGTTTCTTCCTTCACAGACTCCATGAAATGATGACCTCTTCCTAAATATCACTTATTTTCTTTCTCCTATCTCCCTTGTTCTCACTCTTTTAGATCAGGCAACAGTTGACCCAAGCAAAGATTTTGTATTTGAGCAATGCCCTGGCCATGTTACTTGGTACAAACTGGGGTCCTACTGTGTTAAGCACTTCAACCAGAGGTTGGACTATACGTCAGCTGAGGTAAATTCAGACTTCTTTCAGGTTTTATCCCACATACCCATGATGTCTCAGTTAAAGGTAGACATACAGTAGCGTACCTCACCACTGGGCACAGACGTCAGTTCAACATCTAGTTTTGATTTAACATTTGACTGAGTTGTCAAATAACATCACCGACAACGATGAGATAGCCTATAGGGACGAGGTCAGAGACCTGGCAGGGTGGTGCCAGGACAACAACCTCTCCCTCAACGTGAGCAAGACAAAGGAGACGATCGTGGACTACAGGAAAAGGAGGACCGAACACGCCCCCATTCACATCGACAGGGCTGTAGTGGAGCAGCTGGAGAGTTTCAAGTTCCTTGGTGTCCACATCACCAACAAACTATCATGTTCTAAACACACCAAGACAGTCTTGAAGAGGGCACGACAACACCTTTTCCCCCTCAGGAGACTGAAAAGATTTAGCATGGGTCCCCAGATCCTCAAAAAAATCTACAGCTGCACCATCGAGAGCATCCTGACCGGTTGCATCAACGCCTGGTACTGCAACTGCTCGACATTCGACCGTAATGCGCTGCAGAGGGTATGCGTAAAGCCCAGTACATCACTGGGACCAAGCTTCCTGCCATCCAGGACCTATATACTAAGCGGTGTCAGAGGAAAGCCCAAAAAATTGTCAAAGACTCCAGTCACCCAAGTCATAGACTGTTCTCTCTGCTACCGCACGGCAAGCGGTACCGGAGCGCCAAGTCTAGGTCCAAAAGGCTCCTTAACAGCTTCTACCCCTAAGCCATAAGACTGCTGAACAATTAATCAAATGGCCACCCGAACGATTTGTTTTTACACTGCTGCTACTCGTTGTTATTATCTATGCATAGCCAATTTACCCCTACCTACGTGTACAAATGACCTCAACTAACCTGAACCCCCGCACATTGACTCGGTACCGGTACCCCCTGTATATAGCCTCTATATTGTTATTTTATTGTGTTACTTTTTATTGTATTTTTTAATTGAGTTTATTTAGTAAATATTTTCTTAACTCTATTTCTTGAACTGCATTGTTGGCTTAGTAAGCAAGCATTTCACGCTAAGGTCTACCTACACCTGTTGTATTCGGCGCATGTGACAAATCAATTTTGATTTGATTTGATATGTGCTGGTTGGGACAACATGCCACGAATAGATGATACTTTAGTTAACATCCACTATAAGATTAAAGGATGCTGCATCAGAGTGAGGGGCTGAAGCAGCCTTGACAGGTTAGAGATGGACAATAGGTTGAACCCATAGATTTAGAATGGATCCCATACCTTCCCATTCATTGCCCTGTTGGAGTAGTGCACCCAAACAGAGACTGGCATGGCACAGCCTAGTATTATAAGGGTGCACGTCTTTCAAAATTGCTCGGTTGGTAGATCAGGGCGCTTGTAATGCCAGGGTAGTGGGTTTGATTCCTGGGACCACCATTACTTAAAATGTATTCACGCATGACTGGGAAATGCTTTGGATAAAAATGTCTGCTAAATGGCACATTATATTATATTATTATTACGTCAAGGTGAAATGAATAAATGTTGAATCTAAATAACATAATGTGTAGAGAATGAGTCTTACATTCCTTGATAAAATATATTTATCGTTCCAAAACCTGCTCATGACAATAGTTCAGGCACAAACCGCAGCTGAAACACAAATTGCTCAAAAACGAATGGTACGTAAGTGGTTTCTGACTGTGCAATTGAAATCAAGGTGAGAGTGAGGTTGGCTCTAAAATGCAGGTGCTGGGGAATGCAGTGCAATCAGGTTTAGGCAACTGCCTTATCTAGCCTTATCTCCTAAAATGTGGGTCTGAACCACTTTTGAAGGCTAAAACACAGCTAAACTAAAGACACTATAACAGCTGCTTGTGTTCACTATTCAAATTGATCATCATGATAAAATCCAGAAGAGTTGTCATGGCCCCCCAACTGCTTCTGTCCTCATGCTTGGTCTCTGTCTGTCTGTTCTCCCATAGCCTCACCAGTACCTCTGCACTGTCAGATACCTTTCACCTTATAGCTTAGTCTCAGACATCACAACCACACCAAAACTCCACAAAATGTTAGAGAAAGCCCATGGTTCAAAGACAAAGCCTTTGTCAGTTCAAGATTTCCATCACAGTCAAGATTTTACAAAAAGGACTGTGATTAAAAAGGCTAAACACAGTGTACTTGAGACTTCTGTACATCGATTTCTTGCTCTTTGTGAATCTATTTTCATAATGAATGATGTTGATATTGCTTCAGTTATTTTAATTTGAGACATCATGCATTGCTACAAATATCTTCATTCATCAATAATCTTTGCCCGACTTTTTTGGACCTGGCCTTATACCAATATTTAGGAATCCGATGGGGACAAATACCAATACACCCTAATGTCTATTGGTGTAATGTGTGGGAGGAGTAGCTGACCAGGAGGGTGAAGTTAATGATTACAGTATATTATGAAATGTTCAGATAGAAATGCGTTGTGTAGAACAGATTATTATTAATATTTTTGTTATTTTTATTTAACTAGGCAAGTCAGTTTTAAGAACAAATTCTTATGTACAATGATGGCCTACCCCAGCCAAACTCGGACGATGCTGGGCCAATTGTGCACCGCCCTATGGGACTCCCAACCACGGCCGGATGTGATGCAGCCACAAACGTGTCCATTTGATATCTAAGATTAAAACAGAGTTGAGTTTGCATATTAATGAATAGTTTCACAGACCAAATCAATCTGTAATATTGTGCATTTATCCCTGTTCTTTTCAAACCCCACACACATCTGTTGTGAACTACTCAGGTCAAGGCCTAGGGTTACCAGGTGCCATAGGCCTATGCAGAGCATAAAGATAAAAACCAAAAAAACAGGACAGTCCAATGATGCCATGAGTGAGTAAATATCCCAACTCAACTCTGTCTTAATGGGATAGTTCACTCAAATCACAAAATGTAATATTGGTTTCCTTACCTTGTAAGCAGTCTAAGACTGCGATCCATGCTTTTGTTGACCTGCCCATTGTCTCCAAATGCTAACGTTGTGTAAATAAAGTTTGATTTGAAAATGTCATTCAAAATAGCAATGCAAAACACTTTGCTTATTTGTCAAATCCTTCAGAATCTATGTGTTCTATTTGGCCTGGTTAAATGAAGGTTACATAAAAAATACATTAAATGTTGACATGAACCCAGTTAAAGCCAGTGAACATGTCTTCTATTCAACAATCTAACGTCAAATAAATATACCAACATAAAATTATAATTGACACATCTCTTCTCTCTAGCGGGCCAATATTGTGTTGGAATGCACAACTCCACTTCATGATAAGCCTAACTTCAAATATGCTCAATAGGCTACTACATTTTAAGATGATAAAATATGATGAACTTTCTTCGTTGTTATGACATTTTGTCATATCTTCTGAAATGCTTTTAAATGGTTAATTGTACTCATAAGGTACTGAATTAAAAACAAACCAAAACAACAGACCTTATAAGGATAGAGACAAACAAGGAAGCATGCAGAGGTGAAGAGGAGATAGAGGAGGGGTATGAGACAGATACACTATAAAAGCAGAGAGCGGTGAGTGAAAGAATTAGAAAGTCAAAAGAATAGAAAAGAAAGAGTTCACACTTTGGTAAGACAATTGTTTTACTTCTTGTATCCATTTTTTGCATCAATCTTTTATTTTTCTCCTTTAGCTAACTTATGCTCTTTCACCTGTGTTAATCAATACAAACAAACAGATAGAGAGACAGACAGACAGAAGACAAGATGAAGGTCCTACTCGTTCTGGCGATGATGTTCCTCGGGGCCTCTGCCCACCCCTGCCCCCATACCTTTGCAGGTGAGCATCAATGCTATCATGATCATGTCAAACCCAGAGTGGCTACTGTATACTTTGAGTTTGGAAGTGGTGTTGTTTTCAGTTTTAATTGTCTTTAGGGGTAAAATAACCAAATTATGAAAGAGGTTGGTTAAACATTTCCAGTTAAGATAGTCTGTTTATAAGGAATTGACTTAAGTCACAGAGTAACATATTTCTAATGTAAACTACTCAGAAGTGGTAGGGGGTATGTTGAGTCATTTTTTACATTCAGCATCACTACATCATAGTATTCTTTCTAACAAATATATCTACATATATCTCAAGATGTTGTGTATCCCTGGAAATAATCAGAATTCATGTAAACATAACAGTTTTGAAAACATAGCTTGTCCAAAAAAAGAGGTCTCAGGGTATGGGGTAATAGAGAATGGGTAAGTTGAGCCGCCAGTTGTCTTGAACGGGGATGTTGTGCCAATTCATAGGCAAGTTCTCTACATTTGAGTCTACTAAACCCATGAAAATGTCTGCCGGATTCTTGATATGTTTAATAAGATCAGACTCCATGTCATGACTCTATCAGACTCTATCAAAGCCTCTCTTTCTCACAGGAACATGTTTGTTTTCTTGTTTGTCAATGTTCCTCTTCAGTGTCACTCTGTCAATTTTTCCTCCCTAACTGCTGCTTGAATGGACTTTTTCCCTTCTCTCACTTCCTTGGCTGCTCTTTCAAGAACCTCAAGGGAGGCTAGACCCCTGCTTGTTTTGCATTTGTATACACGGGGCATGATCGTGCATTTTTATTGCTACAGAGCAGACACTACCTTGAGTTCATATGCATGACAAATGGAAAAAATACTATGCATATTATGTATAAAACTGACTAAATGTAATTAGCATTTGTATGGGGTGTGTTGAGCTATTGGCTTAACTTGTCCCTGGCCAAATGACACAATTTACCCCAAAGCAACCATTTTGACTGTATTAGCTCATGCAGCTACAGGGATGCACTTTCATGCTAGGTTTAGGACCTCATATTGTTGCTTATAGAGACCCCAACTGATATATGAAAGAGTCTTAAAACAACCTATTTTGTTTTAGATACAAGCACCATGAAATCTATAACACAATACATTTATTTGACTTTGTGGAATTCCGTTTTTTGGAACTAGCAACACTTTCTCCATGTTTCTTCCTTCATGAAATGATGACCACTTCCTAAATGTTTGGTCACATTCATTTAATTAATGTCGTGTATGGTTTCCTAGAAACAAGGGGTTGCTCAACTAACCCGTTGGCACAACGTACCCCACTCTCCCCTACAGCCTTACCTCTGTTTTACTTGCTATATTATTAGCTCTGTCTGTTTGTATCACTTGTTTTCTCTCTCCTATCTCTCTTGTTCTCCCTCTTTTAGATAATTCAACAGTTAAACTACTAGAGAATTATGTCATTGAGCAATGCACTGGTCATGCTGCTTGGTACAAACTGGGGTCCTACTGTATTAAGCACTTCAACCAGATGTTGGACTATACGTCAGCTGAGGTAAATTCAGACTTCTCTCAGGTTTTATCCCACGTATCCATGATGTCTCAGTTAAAGGTAGACATACAGTAGTGTACCTCACCACTGGGCACAGATGTCACATCTAGTTTTGATGGATTGAGTTGTCAAGTATCGTGAATTCAAAGTGAAATAAACAACAATTTGAACCATGTCATTGGATTTAGGTTAAACTTTGGGTGAAAAAAAATCCTAAATTCCTGTACTGTACGCTAATGACTTTTTCCTAATCCAACCAGTTTTCCACATTGATTCAATGTCATCAGAAGGAAAAACATAGATTTTTTGATTGAAACGACATGGTAACAACTTTGATTTGATTTAACAAGTTTGTGCCCACTGGGTCTATATCTGCTGTGTGATTTTACCTCCATAAGTAACTCTCAAAGCATCATCAATATTAATCCAACTCTAAATATGTTTTCTCTGTTTCCTTAATGTCTACATCACACAGAATCACTGCAAATCTGTGAAGACTGGTGCTCATCTGGTATCAACCCACAATGCTGAGGAAAACAATGCCCTGGATGAATTCACTCAGTGGAGCAGCCGACCAAACCCTCGCATCTGGCTCGGTGGTTATGCACTAACTGACCCTTCACAGGTGTTAATAATCATAAGAACTAGTGGTGGGCACCAAAATCCATGATATCGATATTGCTTGATGTATCAATATGAGCAAGGCATATCGTGATATTGGTTTATCCCTTCCTGTTAACATACACTTTTATGTAAAAGGGTATACATGATTGTGCCTCTTACAGACCTTCTCACAGGCTCTCAACTGAGCATACATAATTGCCTGCTATTGGGCCATCGACAATGGATGGAAACTGGTTGGGTGGGTTTAGGCTTCTAGAACATTCACACCTGGTCCAATGGGCAATCAGCAAGCCGTTGTCTAGACTTCATAGAACCGTGGAAGTCAACAGAAAAGTGAACATTCATGTGGTTGCAAGGTTGTCATGAAGCCAGTATATACACTGAGTGTATAAACATTAGGAACACCTTCCTAATATTGGTTTTGAAAGCATTCCACAGGGATGCTGGCAAGGGAAATGTTGACTCCAATGCTTCCCACAGTTGTGTCAAGTTGGCTGGATGTCCTTTGGGTGGTGGACCATTCTTGATACACACGGGAAACTGTTGAGCATGAAAAACCAAGCAGTGTTACTTTTATTCACACACTCAAACCAGTGCGCCTGCCACCTACTACCATACCTCGTTCAAAGGCACCTAAATATTTTGTCTTGTCCATTCACCCTCTGAATGGCACATATACACAATCCATGACTCAATTGTCTCAAGGCTTAAAAATCCTTCTTTAGCCTGTCTCCCTTCCTTCATCTATACAAATGTAAGTATATTTAACAAGTGACATCGATAAGGGATCATAGCTTTAACCTGGATTCACCTGGTCAGTCTATGTCATGGGAAGAGCAGGTGTTCCTAATGTTGTTTACACTCATTGTATATCAATATTGTTTGGGGAAAAAATGCAACTGTATTGACATCAACTTTTTGATATCGGTGCCCATCACTAATATGAACTGACTAAAATGAATCTCAAAACAAGTAGTGTTCACTGTTCAAATTGGCCATCATTAGCAAAAGCAGGTGGGCAACACCAGTTATACCCCCTTGCTTGCCCCTATGTTTTGGTCAGTTATATGTCCTGCTCTCTCTCTCTCACAGGCTAGCAACTTCCTCTGGACCGATGGGTCTAATATGGATTTCTCTGCCTGGATTCAGGAACCCAAGCAACCATCCGGTGATGGACGTTGCATGGAGATGAACTTGTTCGGTAAGCAAGGGATAACTGGCTGTGGTTGGAATTGTGCTGGTGAAACCTTTACATTTCTACTGCTTGAGTACTGGCACTTCTTCTAGAATATTCTGGGACCTTTTTTTTTATTCCAAAAGGTGTTGTGGGGGTGGGAGGCAAGAAAATGTTTCATTTTATTTTTGTTTCTGACATATCATGACATATTCTAAGAATACTATACATTTCTTTCATTTAACGTCTCCATCTCTATTCATCTTCTCAGAAACCGGCAAATGGAATGATAAACCATGTAGCCAGAAGAACTTCTTTGTGTGTGCCTTTAAACCTGACGGAGGCTGCCCAAGAGTGGAAGATACCGATAGATTGGAGCCTGAGGTGTCTCAGTTGAATCCGATGACAGATGAGTAGTATATACCTGTCAGATATGCTTTGCCTTATATAGCTTTAGTCTCAGACATCACAACGACACCAGGACCCTGTAAAACGTTAGAGAAAACCCATGGCTCAAAGACAAAGCTTTTGTTGGATTAAAGATTTCCACATCACAGTCAGTTTCAATCCACCCAAAGTATGAATTTCTGATACTGGTTGTATTTGAATATTCTAAACACATTGCATTTGAGAATACTATATTTTGTCAGAAAACAATGTAACCCAATCTATTTTCTGGATGAATGGTGTTGATATTGCTTCAGTTGTTTGGAAGATGAGACATTACGCATTGCTTGGTTAGCAAATAAAAATGAATATTTTCATCCATCTTATCCATGACCTCCCTCTCTTTTCTAAACTGGCGATTCAACAAGTGTCTCCACAATTCCCTCTTGTGATTCCTCATGCAGCTGTAGGCCTATACATTTACCACAACTATTCACTTACTATGTAGACAGACAGTAAGTAATGCACTTCAAATGAGATGAACCCAATTCAATTCCCTAAATGGATATGTGCTGGTTGGGACAACATGCCACGAATAGATGATACTTTAGTTAACATCCACTATAAGATTAAAGGATGCTGCATCAGAGTGAGGGGCTGAAGCAGCCTTGACAGGTTAGAGATGGACAATAGGTTGAACCCATAGATTTAGAATGAAATCCCATACCTTCCCATTCATTGCCCTGTTGGAGTAGTGCACCCAAACAGAGAGCATGAGTGATTGGACTTCAATACATTTTCACGCAAGGCCACTTATTTTAAAAACAAGTAGACGCTATTGTAGCGTCGTTAGCTTAGCTCTGCTTTAGAAAGATTATACTCAAATCAGTCACATCGTTGGTTTAGAGCGCAGCTGTGCATTAGGTTAAACGTGATTGCTCTGTCCAAACAAGAATGAGTTCAGCTGAATTGCTGCAAAACTGTTAACAAGTCAAGTGTCTGTCCAATCAGCAACCTCTGATAAATAATGGGAAGGGGGCCGGTGCGGTTTTAGACACATGAACCAATGTGGCGTGCTTCTTTACATATGGCCAAAATATGTTTATCTTGTTATTAGAATTGCAGACTTCGCCCTCATTACAGGTAAACTGTCAAATTGTACAAATGCTGTGATTCCTTATAAACACGAGGGTTTCTCATGTGGAATTGCAAGGATTAATGTAGCCTAAATAAAGATGAGATTGTAGTTACATGAAAACATTTGTATTATTTGCCTTCCAGGTTTCTATTTTATGGAGCTCGATTGGTGAAATTAGGCTACAGAAATGATTGTAAATGAAGATGTTTCCATAATTGAATGATTTCTAATGAATAGCCTTGTTTTACATGGAAATGCTAAAGAAATATTGGACTTCCACTGTAGCCTAGGCTAACCTAGTCTTGTTTTCGATGGTGAGAGTTAATATATTACCCTGTTCAATTTAGAGTTGATCATTTAGGACATCTGTCTACAAAATTGCCCTGCATGGCACAGCCTAGTATTATAAGGGTGTACGACTTTCAAAATTGCTCAGTTGGTAGAGCAGGGTGCTTGTAACACCAGGGTAGTGGGTTTGATTCCTGGGACCACCCACATGTAAAATGTATTCACGCATGACTGTAAGACGCTTTGGATAAAAGTGTCTGCTAAATGGCACATTATATTATTATTATTATTATGTCAATGTGAAATAAATTGTAGTAAGATAATGTGTAGAGAATGAGTTTTACATTCCTTGATAAATGATGGTTTATTTGTCCTAAAACATGTTCATGAGGTTAGTTCAGCCACAAACCGCAGCTGAAACACAACTTGCTCTTCCACTAATGGTACAAGAGTAATTTTTGACTGTGCAATTGAAATCAAGGTGAGAGTGAGGTTGGCTCTAAAATGCAGGTGCTGGGGAATGCAGTGCAATCAGGTTTAGGCAACTGCCTTATCTAGCCTTATCTCCTAAAATGTGGGTCTGAACCACTTTTGAAGGCTAAAATGCAGCTAAACTAAAGACACTATAACAGCTGCTTGTCTTCACTATTCAAATTGATCATCATGATAAAATCCAGAAGAGTTGTCATGGCCCCCCAACTGCTTCTGTCCTCATGCTTGGTCTCTGTCTGTCTGTTCTCCCATAGCCTCACCAGTACCTCTGCACTGTCAGATACCTTTCGCCTTATAGCTTAGTCTCAGACATCACAACCACACCAAAACTCTACAAAATGTTAGAGAAAGCCCATGGTTCAAAGACAAAGCCTTTGTCAGTTCAAGATTTCCATCACAGTCAAGATTTTACAAAAAGGACTGTGATTAAAAAGGCTAAACACAGTGTACTTGAGACTTCTGTACATCGATTTCTTGCTCTTTGTGAATCTATTTTCATAATGAATGATGTTGATATTGCTTCAGTTATTTTAATTTGAGACATCATGCATTGCTACAAATATCTTCATTCACCAATAATCTTTGCCTGACATTTTTTGGACCTGGCATCATACCAATATTTAGCAGGCTGATGGGGACAAATACCAATACACCCTAATGTCTATTGGTGTAATGTGTGGGAGGAGTAGCTGACCAGGAGGATGAAGATAATGATTACAGTATATTATGAAAGGCTGAAATCAGAGGACATAACGTTTCAGAATGTTCAGATAGAAGTGCAACATGTAGAACAGATATGATTGACACGCACGACTCAGCCCGTACTCTACACAGACTGGTGAGGCATAACCAATCAGAGCTGCAGTAGGCCTATATGCAAATAGACCATTGCCATATATGGATTTGTGCCATTTACTTTGATCTGGACTGTGTTTACAGCTGTGGTCGTGAGTAGATGTGCTTGTTTAGAGATCACAGTGAGAGCTGCATGTAGCCACATGTGCACATTTTGTTCATATCCTTTGCCAGTTAGTGAGTTATTAGCCAAGTTATAGATCATTTGTAGTCAGCAATATGGGAGGGATTGCTTCCTACAAGAGCACAAAACGTTTACATTTCTTTTCATCTTTGAAAAGCAAGTCAAGTAAAGAGCATTTTTATGTCTTAAAGGGGCAGTGTTGTATTTTGAGACAGGCTTGAATAAGTTAAGTAGCCAATAGGCAGAGTGTAGCATAATTTGTCTGACTCTCTGTAATAATGCATTCTATTTTGTAAAGTGGTTTCTTGCATCAAACAACAACACAATTTTCAGTCACCTCCTTGTCTGAAGGACAAGTGGTTAAACAGGTTAATGTCAACAACTGGGGTACTGATCTCCCTCCATCTGATGGTTTCACCACTATTATGGTTGTTGTGGACAGATTGTCTAAATCCTGTTGTTTTATCCCTCTCTGTGGTCTCCCTACCACTCTCCAGGTCGCTGAGGTACTGTTCCAGCAGGTCTTCCGGAACTATGGCCTTCCGGAGGACATCGTCTCTGACCGTGGTGCCCAATTCACATCACGGGTATGGAAAGCCTTCATGGAGAAGCTGGGGGTCACGGTCAGCCTCACTTCCGGGTACCGGCCTCAGTCTGACGGGCAGGTGGAGAGGATGAACCAGGAGCTGGGGAGGTTCCTGAAGAGTCACTGCTAGGAGAGGCAGGGGGAGCGGGCACGATTCCTTCCGAGTACGCCCAGAATTCATTGCGTCACTCCTCCACCGGGCTGACTCCCTTCCAGTGTGTTCTGGGTTATCAGCCAGCCATGGCTAAATAGACCCCGAGCCAGACCGAAGCTCCTGCGGTTGACGAGTGGTTCAGGCACGCAGAAAATGTTTGGAACGATGCCCAAGTGAGGCTCCAGCGCATCGTCCGCCGCCAGAAGGAGCAGGTGGATCGCCACCGTAGTGAGGCTCCCGTGTTCCATCCTGGTGATCGCGTCTGGCTCTCCACCAGGAACCTCCCACTCCGCCTGTCCTGTATGAAGCTGAGCCCCCGGTTTATGGGGCCGTTCAAGGTCCTCCAGAGGGTCAACAAGGTGACATATAGATTACAGCTCCCCACCAACTACCGGATCTTACCCTTTTTTCATGTTTCCCTCCTCAGGCCGGTGGTTCCTGGACCCCTGGCTGATGCCATCCCCACGACACCCCTCCGGAGGCCTCCCCTGGACATCGAGGGAAGCCCCGCCTATGCCGTCAGATCCCTCTTGGATGTTGTGGGGGTCGGCTTCAGTATGTGGTGGACTGGGAGGGGTAAGGTTCAGAGGAGCAGTGTTGGATTCCGATGGATGACATTCTAGATCCCAACGTCATCTGAGATTTCCAACTTCGCAATCCACACTGGCCCGCTCCTCACCCTCGAGCTGTCCCCCTGACCGGTGTCAATCTTCAGCTGGAGCTGGGCGTCAATGGGGGGGGTATCGTCACGTCTACTCCCGCTTTGGCGCTTGATGTCGCCGGTTTACTAAACACCGGTCCTGGTAACCGATCATTATGCACACCTGTGCCCCATCATTAGTCTCACCTGGACTTCATCACTACCCTGATTACTTACCCTTTATCTAGCCCACTGTAGCATTACTCATCAGGCAGTATTGGTTTTGGTTACATTCAGTACGCTTCTCCTGTTTTGTATATTATTCATGTTTATTATTATTAAACTCACCTTCTGCACTTGTTTCCTGACTCCCTGCGTATACATTACAGTTATGATCAAATAGCTACAGTAACCTACTTGGCTGTAACTTAAAGCAGATACAGCCTCAGTGTTCACAGTAAACGTGCACTGGAAGTTACTGAATATTCAATTTTGTGCTCAGCAGAGCTGAAATTTGCTCAGTGCCGGAAAAAAATTGAGGGAACATTGGTGGCCACGCATGACGCCAACTCCATCAAGTTTGCTGACAACACAACAATGGTAGGCCTGGTCACCAACGGCAATGAGACGGCCTACAGGAAGAAGGTCAGAGAACTGGCAGTGTAGTTCCAGGACACCAGAGGTTTGGAGAGGGTCAAGAGCTGAAAGTTCCTCGGTATCCACATCACTGAGGACTTAACATGGTCCTCTCACACCAGAACAGTCGTGAAGAAGGCACGGCAATGCCTCTTTTCCCTCAGGAGGCTGAAACAATAAATGTGAGGAGCTCTAAATTAAAACAACTTAACTTCCTGATGAGCCAGGTCACATGACAGAGGTCAAGGTAACATTAACTGGGCATATCTAAAACAACCAGCAGGGGGAGACAAACACACCCAAATGGTAAATGAATACTCACGTAACAGAACGACTATTGATTTGATGCATTACTCCATTACGCTGCTGTGTACTGATTATTGGTTGCCATTACCATTAGAATGTTATCTATTTCTAATCTATTTATCCTGCTACTGGTCACTATTACTCCTGTTTACATGTATATATTACCATCAGTATATTACCATAAGTATTTACACTGAGTATACCAAACAGGAACAATTTCCTAATATTCAGTTGTGTCAAGTTGGCTGGATGTCCTTGGTGGACCATCCTTGATACACATGGGAGACTGTTGAGTGTGAAAAACCCAGCAGAGTTGTAGTTCTTGATACAAACAGGTGTGCCTGGCACCTACTACCATACCCCGTTCAAAGGCCCTTAAATCAGTTGTCTTGTCCATTCACCCACTGAATGGCACACATACACAATCCATGTCTCATTTGTCTCAAGGCTTAAAAATCCTTCTTTTACCTGTCTCCCTTCCTTCATCTATACGGATTAAAGTGGATTCAACAAGTGACATCAACAAGAGATCATAGCTTTAACCTGGATTCCCCTGGTCAGTTGATGTCACGGAAAGAGCAGGTGGTCCTAATGATATGTGCACTCACTGTATATCAATAGTGTGTGTATAGTCCCATGTGGCTCAGTTGGTAGAGCATGGTGTTTGCAACGCCAGGGTTGTGGGTTCAATTCCCACAGGGGACCAGTACAAAGAAAAAAAAGAAATAAAATGTATGAAATGTATGCATTCACTACCATAAGTCGCTCTGGATAAGAGCGTCTGCTAAATGACAAAAATGTATGGGGAAAGAATGCAACTGTATTAATTGACTAAAATGAATCTCAAAACAAGTAGTGTTCACTGTTCAAATTGGCCAGCAAAAGCAGGTGGGCAAAACCAGTTATACCCCCTCGCTTGCCCCTATGTTTTGGTCAGTTATATGTCCTGCTCTCTCTCTCTCACAGGCTAGCAACTTCCTCTGGGCCGATGGGTCTAATATGGATTTCTCTGCCTGGATTCAGGAACCCAAGCAACCATCCGGTGATGGACGTTGCATGGAGATGAACTGGCTCAATAAGCAAGAGAGGGGAGGGATAACTGGCTGTGGTTTGAATTGTGCTGGTGAAACCCCTACATTTCTACTGCTTGAGTACTGGCACTTCTTCTAGAATATTCTGGGACCTTTTTTTTTATTCCAGGTGGTGTTGTGGGGATGAGAGGAAAGAAAATGTTTCATTTTATTTTTGTTGATGACATATCATGACATATTCTAAGAATACTAATCATTTCTTTCATTTAATATCTCCATCTCTATTCATCTTCTCAAAAACCGGCAAATGGAATGATAAACCATGTAGCCAGAAGAACTTCTTTGTGTGTGCCTTTAAACCTGACGGAGGCTGCCCAAGAGTGGAAGATACCGATAGATTGGAGCCTGAGGTGTCTCAGTTGAATCTGATGACAGATGAGTAGTACAGTGGGGGGAAAAAGTATATGATCCCCTGCTGATTTTGTACGTTTGCTCACTTACAAAGAAATGATCATTCTATAATTTTAATAGTAGGTTTATTTGAACAGTGAGAGACAGAATAACAACAAAATAATCCAGAAAAACGCATGTCAAAAATGTTATAAAATGATTTGCATTTTAATGAGGGAAATAAGTATTTGACCCCTCTGCAAAACATGACTTAGTACTTGGTGGCAAAACACTTCTTGGCAATCACAGAGGGCAGACGTTTTTTGTAGTTGGCCACCAGGTTTGCACACATCTCAGGAGGGATTTTGTCCCACTCCTCTTTGCAGATCTTTGCCAAGTCATTAAGGTTTCGAGGCTGACATTTGGCAACTCGAACCTTCAGCTCCCTCCACAGATTTTCTATGGGATTAAGATCTGGAGACTCCCTTGGCCACTCCAGGACCTTAATGTGCTTCTTCTTGAGCCACTCCTTTGTTGCCTTGGCCGTGTGTTTTGGGTCATTGTCATGCTGGAATACCCAGCCACGACCCATTTTCAATGCCCTGGCTGAGGGAAGGAGGTTCTCACCCAAGATTTGACGGTACATGGCCCCGTCCATCGTCCCTTTGATGCGGTGAAGTTGTCCTGTCCCCTTAGATGAAAAACACCCCCAAAGCATAATGTTTCCACCTCCATGTTTGACAGTGGAGATGGTGTTCTTGGGGTCATAGGCAGCATTCCTTCTCCTCCAAACACAGCGAGTTGAGTTGATGTCAAAGAGCTCCATTTTGGTCTCATCTGACCACAACACTTTCACCAGTTGTCCTTTGAGTCATTCAGATGTTCATTGGCAAACTTCAGACGGGCATGTATATGTATTCTTGAGCAGGGGGACGTTGCGGGCGCTGCAGGATTTCAGTCATTCACGGCGTAGTGTGTTACCAATTGTTTTCTTGGTGACTATGGTCCCAGCTGCCTTGAGATCATTGACAAGATCCTCCCGTGTAGTTCTGGGCTGATTCCTCACCGTTCTCATGATCATTGCAACTCCACGAGGTGAGATCTTGCATGGAGCCCCAGGCCAAGGGATATTGACAGTTCTTTTGTGTTTCTTCCATTTGAGAATAATCGCACCAAATGCTGACACCTTCTCACCAAGCTGCTTGGCGATGGTCTTATAGCCCATTCCAGCCTTGTGTAGGTCTACAATCTTGTCCCTGACATCCTTGGAGAGCTCTTTGGTCTTGGCCATTGTGGAGAGTTTGGAATCTGATTGATTGCTTCTGTGGACAGGTGTCTTTTTTACAGGTAACAAGCTGCGGTTAGGAGCACTCCCTTTAAGAGTGAGCTCCTAATCTCAGCTCGTTACCTGTATAAAAGACACCTGGGAGCAGGAAATCTTTCTGATTGAGAGGGGGTCGAATACTTATTTCCCTCATTAAAATGCAAATCAATTTATAACGTTTTTTACATGCGTTTTTCTGGGTATTTTTTTGTTATTCTGTCTCTCACTGTTCAAATAAACCTACCATTAAAATTATAGACTGATCCTTTCTTTGTCAGTGGGCAAACGTACAAAATCAGCAGGGGATCAAATACTTTTTCCCCCACTGTATACCAAGCTTTTTATATACAAAGCCTTTTACATTTAAATTTAGCTCGTCATGCATATTTTGCTTTTAGCGACCCGCAGAAACAACTTTGAAGGTGAATAACCCCAAAATATAAAATCCTCAAAAATTGTTACTAGAAACCTGCACCTCTGTCAATAGAGCTCGATGCTTATGAATCAGATTTATAATGTTATGAAATCTGACTTTAATGTTGATGATATGTTCAAGAAAGAACCCACTGAACAATTAATAACATGAATTATCATATTTCTATTGGTAAAATGTATTTTATAATACAAGGAAGTGGAACTTCATCACCAAAGCAATCCCTCTTGGCAGTGTGGGTGGACTCCCTACTTAATTAAGGCACTGTTCTTTCACACACCGGACCCATAAAGCCAGAAAGAGTTGGCAGCCTTTGGCAGACAAGATGGCCTACCTGTGGCTGCTCTGAGGCCCCTCTCAGCATGGCCAGGTGGGTGAGCAGTACATTTTTTACATTTACATTTTAGTCATTTAGCAGACGCTCTTATCCAGAGTGACTTACAGTAGTGAAAGCATACATTTCATTTCATGCATATTTTTTTTTTTTGTACTGGCCCCCCGTGGGAATCGAACCCACAACCCTGGCGTTGCTCACACCATGCAGGCGTTGCAAACACCATGCCCTACCAACTGAGCCACAGGGAAGGCCAAGCAGTCTGACCAGGATGAAGGGGGTGAGGGACATGTTTTTGGTGTCCAGGGTGTCTGGGTTGTCCCTCCTCTGAGGGTCTCCCAGGATGTGGCCAGTCCTTGTGAGATCTCCCCTAAGAGGACACGTTCAGTTATTGGTCATGACATGAGATCCGGAGCCATGTATAAAACGGATCAGAAAACACTCTAAGAAAAAAAGGGTTCCAAAAGGGTTCTTGTCTTCGTAGGAACCCTTTTTGGTTCCAGGTTGGACCCTTTGGGGTTCCATGTAGAACCCTCTGTGGAAAGAGTTGTACATGGAACCAAAAGGGTTCTACCTGGAACCATAAAGGGTTCTTCAAAGACTTATCCTATGGGGATAGATGAAGAACCCTTTTTCTAAGAGTGGTGGGAGTGCTGGTCTAGGATCAGGTCCCTCCTGTCCATATACTTTAGTATTATTTTAAAGGCCAAACTGATCTTACATCAGCACTCCTACTCTGATGCTTTGGCAGTAATATCAATGTTGGGCCCTTAGAGAGCTGACTTACTGCTGTAGCTCCATCTTCTGGAAACCAGTCAAGGGAACATGGTTCTCCCCTCCAATCTCCGCCCTACACTCTAGACATTGTGCCTTATGGGTGGGTTGACCACACTGCAATAGAGTGAGTAAATCATTTGGCTGTTTGCTTAGCTAATGAACATAAAATATGAAACTAACGCAATTTTACATGAAGAACTTTGCTTACCTTATCCACAACACAGGGGTGACCATTCGGACAAGCTGTTGAGATTTGAGTCAAAACTGAGCTTATTATTACAGAAATGTCATTGTTTTTAACCCAAAATTGTATTAGCTGAATCTGAAAATAACAATTAATTTATATGTCTATACTGTCTATATGCTTCCTGTAGCACGATGTTAACAAATACAATTTCACAGAGGTGTAACTCGGATGATTTACTCAAAGTTCAAGTTATAGTACATGCATTTATCAGGTTAGGATTCAAAATGTCTGTACTTACAGTACCAGGAGAGTCCATAATCCACTTCACTCTGTGTTATAAGCCTTTGAGCGACAGCCAGCATGTCCTCAGGCATTGTGGGTAGAAAGGCACTCTGTTGGGATAGACATAAGCAGATAAAGGCAACTCTCACAGTCAACAAGGAGAAAGTCAATGTAAGATATTGACAGGTGCTGATGAGAATCATACCAGCATATTGTTGGGAGACAGGCCAAGCTGCTGAAGAGGTGTGAGCAGCCCTTCTGTCCCAGTGAGCAGCACAGCAGACATGTGGACAACCAGCTCTATAAGGGTGTGCTCCACACTGGACCGGTCTGCCAGGACACTCAGTCCTCCCATCCTGTTGTGAACCAATTATTTGGCAAAGTCCCTCACTTCCCTGCAATTTAGGTACCTTGATCCCTCGATGAAGTCCTCAAGTGCTTTGCATTGCTGGAGGAATAAAACAAAGTCAGACATTTTGGATAAATGTAATTGGGATTTTCTGAAGTCTACAAAAAGTCAATATAATTCAAAGTATAACTATTATAACATAAAAATCAGAATAGTTTGCCAACTCTATCGTTAGTTGTGGGCTAACAGTTTTCCCTCTGATGTGGAGTTGAAGGAGATGGTCTAACGTGTATAGCTTAGGGGTGGGGTAGAGGCCTGTCTTCCTACCTTAGGGGCGGGGTGGAGGCCTGTGTTCCTACATTAGGGGCGGGGTAGAGGCCTGTCTTCCTACCTTAGGGGTGGGGTAGAGGCCTGTCTTCCTACCTTAGGGGTGGGGTAGGGGCCTGTCTTCCTACCTTAGGGGAAGGGGTAGAGGCCTGTGTTCCTACATTAGGGGCGGGGTGGAGGCCTGTATTCCTACCTTAGGGGTGGGGTGGAGGCCTGTATTCCTACCTTAGGGGCGGGGTGGAGGCCGGTCTTCCTACCTTAGGGGCGGGGTGGAGGCCTGTGTTCCTACCTTAGGGGCGGGGTAGAGGCCGGTCTTCCTACCTTATGGGCGGGGTAGAGGCCTGTCTTCCTACCTTAGGGGCGGGGTGGAGGCCTGTGTTCCTACCTTAGGGGCGGGGTGGAGGCCTGTCTTCCTACCTTAGGGGTGGGGTGGAGGCCTGTCTTCCTACCTTATGGGCGGGGTAGAGGCCTGTCTTCCTACCTTAGGGGCGGGGTGGAGGCCTGTCTTCCTACCTTAGGGGTGGGGTGGAGGCCTGTCTTCCTACCTTAGGGGTGGGGTAGGGGCCTGTCTTCCTACCTTAGGGCCGGGGTAGGGGCCTGTCTTCCTACCTTAGGGGAAGGGGTAGAGGCCTGTGTTCCTACATTAGGGGCGGGGTGGAGAACTGTATTCCTACCTTAGGGGCGGGGTAGAGGCCGGTCTTCCTACCTTAGGGGCGGGGTGGAGGCCTGTGTTCCTACCTTAGGGGCGGGGTAGAGGCCGGTCTTCCTACCTTAGGGGTGGGGTGGAGGCCTGTCTTCCTACCTTAGGGGTGGGGTGGAGGCCTGTCTTCCTACCTTAGGGGCGGGGTGGAGGCCTGTCTTCCTACCTTAGGGGCGGGGTGGAGGCCTGTCTTCCTACCTTAGGGGTGGGGTGGAGGCCTGTCTTCCTACCTTAGGGGTGGGGTGGAGGCCTGTCTTCCTATCTTAGGGGCGGGGTGGAGGCCTGTCTTCCTACCTTAGGGGTGGGGTAGAGGCCTGTCTTCCTACCTTAGGGGTGGGGTGGAGGCCTGTGTTCCTACCTTAGGGGTGGGGTGGAGGCCTGTCTTCCTACCTTAGGGGTGGAGGCCTGTCTTCCTACCTTAGGGGTGGGGTGGAGGCCTGTGTTCCTACCTTAGGGGTGGGGTAGAGGCCTGTATTCCTACCTTAGGGGTGGGGTAGAGGCCTGTGTTCCTACCTTAGGGGTGGAGGCCTGTCTTCCTACCTTAGGGGTGGAGGCCTGTCTTCCTACCTTAGGGGCGGGGTAGAGGCCTGTGTTCCTACCTTAGAATGGGGGTAGAGGCCTGTCTTCCTAACTTAGGGGTGGGGTAGGGGCCTGTCTTCCTAACTTAGGGGTAGAGGCCTGTCTTCCTACCTTAGGGGTAGAGGCCTGTCTTCCTATCTTAGGGGTGGGGTAGGGGCCTGTCTTCCTACCTTAGGGGCGGGGTAGAGGCCTGTATTACTACCTTATGGGCGGGGTAGAGGCCTGTATTCCTACCTTAGGGGTGGGGTAGAGGCCTGTATTCCTACCTTAGGGGTGGGGTATAGGCCTGTGTTCCTACCTTAGGGGCGGGGTAGAGGCCTGTATTCCTACCTTAGGGGCGGGGTAGAGGCCTGTATTACTACCTTAGGGGTGGGGTAGAGGCCTGTGTTGGCTGCTCGGTACAGACTGGTGACTTCTCTGAAAAGAGACAGCAGGACATACAAGGTCCGCCTCCTTGCAGGTGCAGTACATCTCTACAACAAAACAACACACAAAGATGAGGACAAATTCACCAAACATCCATAAACTCTTAGGTTAGAAATAGTTTTAATAAAACTAATACACACACACACACACACACACACATTACATACAGTGGTATTGAGTTTAGTGGAGTTAAACTAATACCTGACAGGTATCCTCAATCTCCTGCACACTGTCCTCTAGTACTGCTTTGGCAACAGCCTCGCGGATATCCTGGTAGTCGTCTCCATAGACGAGATACTGGTCCATCTGGCCAACATCTTCATTCTGCATACAAGACGATGGAAGACCCTGATATCTAGAACATCGTCCTTCACAGTACTAGCTAGGAAATACACATCATTGTATCTAACCCGCTCAGGTCCTCTTTAGAAACATGTTTGTAAACAATAGAGAACAGGAAACAGGGCCGATGGGTAATTTCAACAGTTTAAAACAAATGGAGTATGAAACGTTTCATGAAACCCTGTGATGTACCTGCTGCTGCAACTCTTCAGGAAAAAGCCACCTGTACTTCTCTGTATCCTTCAGCATTCTCTGGACATACTCTACACCGTGCTGGCTGCTGACGTTGCGGATCAGGTAAACCCGGTACCAGTCGTTCTTACTCTCCTTACACAGGAACTCCTCGACAACATCCTGAGGATTTTCACATTCCCCTGCACACAATGTGAGGAACCGAGGACAGATCTTGGATCAGTCAGTCAAAGTGATTGCAAGCATTCTTTATAAAACATTCCGTATAAAAAAACAACTATAATTAATTTACACCAACAAGCACAATTTTGAAAGCAACAAGGATCAGAATTCATGACGCCATATTGACTGAGTGTTTTTACCAGACTGTATTACATTTACATTTTAGTCACTTAGCAGACGCTCTTATCCAGAGCGACTTACAGTAGTGAATGCATACATTTCATGCATTTTTTTGCTATGGAGCAGGTGTGCAGCCATGTCCAGGCATAGACGGACCCTCGCGATCTGTTGCAGGTACTCTATTGTGACGGTCTCAGCCGACGTAGTGACAAAGTCCAGGAAGTGACGCAAGAACTCAGTCTCATTCTGCAGGTAGGCCTGCTGATCTGCAGGCTTCTGGCATTCATGTGGCTTTCTGTCGAACATGGAGTCCTGCAGAAAAACAGTTATAAACATCTATTCCATTTATTTAACCTTTATTTATCCATAAAGTCCCGTTGAGGTTAGAAGACCTCTTTTACAAATAGAATAGTGATAGCACTCCATTGATTTAGGGTGAAATCCTGTCAGATCCTACCTCAAGGCAGTTGATGTAGAGCGCATAAAGTTCATTTTTATCCTCAGCCTCTAGAATGTTGCTCTCTTCTATCAATGTCAAATACTGCTGCAGATATTCTTTGACGTCATCAAAGCTAAAAAAAAAAATATTTAAAAAAAAAGAGTTAATTTTCAGTCAAATGTTTGATAACATCTGAAACCAACTGAATTGCGTTGCTGGTTACAGCAGCATTGCAGTGATACACTACATGACGAAAAGTATGTGGACACCAGCTCGTCAAACATCTCATTCCAAAATCATGGGCATTAATATGGAGTTGGTCCCCCCCCCCTTTGCTGCTATAACAGCCTCCACTCTTCTGGGAAGGCTTTCCACTAGATGTTGGAACATTGCTGCGAAACTTGCTTCCATTCAGCCACAAGAGCATTAGTGAGATTGGGTACTAATGTTGGGCGATTAGGCCTGGCTTGCAGTTGGCATTCAAATTCATCCCAAAGGTGTTCGATGGGGTTGAGGTCAGGTCTCTGTGTAGGTCAATCAAGTTCTTCCAAACCGATCTTGACAAACCATTTCTGTATAGACCTCGCTTTGTGCACGGGGGCATTGTCATGCTGAAACAGGAAAGGGCCTTCCCCAAACTGTTGCCACAAAGTTGGAAGCACAGAATCGTCTATAATGTCATAGTATGCGTTAGCGTTAAGATTTTCCTTCACTGGAACTAAGGCGCCGAGCCCGAACCATGAAAAACAGCCCCAGACCATTATTCCGCTTTCACCAAACTTTACAGTTGGCACTAAACATTGGGGCAGGTAGCATTCTCCTGGCATCCGCCAAACCCAGATTCGTCCGTCAGACTGCCAGATGGTGAAGCGTGAGTCATCACGCCAGAGAACACGTTTCCACTGCTCCAGAGTCCAATGGCGGCAAGCTTTACACCACTCCAGCCGACGCTTGGCATTGCGCATGGTGATCTTAGGCTTGTGTACGGCTGCTCGGCCATGGAAACCCATTTCATGAAGCTCCCGACAAACAGTCCTTGTGCTGACGTTGCTTCCAGAGGCAGTTTGGAACTCGGTAGTGGAGTGTTGCAAACAAGGACAGACAGTTTTTACGCAGTACACGCTTCAGCACTCAATGGTCCCGTTCTGTGAGCTTTTGTGGCCTACCACTTCGCAGCTGAGCCATTGTTGCTCCTAGACGTTTCCACTTCACAATAACAGCACTTACAGTTGACCGGGGCAGGTCCAGCAAGGCAAACATTTTACGAACTGACTTTCTGGAAAGGTGGCATCCTATGACGGTGCCATGTTGAAAGTCACAGAGCTCTTCAGTAAGGCCATTCTACAGCCAATGTTTGTCTATGGAGATCGCATTGCTGTGTGCTCGATTTTATACACCTGTCAGCAACGGGTGTGGCTGAAATAGCTGAATCCACTCATTTGAAGGGGTGTCCACATACTTTTGTATATATAGTGTATAAACAACATTTATTTCCTGGTTCACTCACGTGTACTTGAGCAGAAGCTTGAGTATCACTGATCGCACCACAGGATTCTTGTCCATAGACTCATCAAATGGTGAGAAATCTTTGGTGTGTATCTGACTTTGTGCTGGTACAAATATAATACATATCAGAACACAGATAAAAACATTTTACTGAGCCACAATCTTCCCTCTGGTCTGTTTAATGCTTAAAATGTCAAAAAGAATACAGGAACAAATGGAATCTAAACTCTATAATTTTGGCTAGTGTGTGTGTGTGTGTTGAGGGTACCTCTGATGAGTGGGATGGGTTCTGTCTCAACCATGAGGAAGGACAACAGGTGCAGGATGACACCTTTTGATGGGGGGATGTTGTCCTTGAAGCACACAGTAGTGACCAGGTTTATGAAAAACGCATTGCAACTCTGCCTGAACTGAGCGTTTAGTGTGATGCAAGCTCTGCAAAACCATAGTAGACAGATTAGACAGATAAGACGGTTAACAGGGAAAGACATGTCCTTTATCATTGGTTATCCAGATTTAAAAAAAGGGTAAAACACACCCACCTTATGTCCTCAGTCACTTTGACCTCGAAGTCATCTGGGAGTTCGTGTTTGCACGTGGGGCAGTACATTTGGCCTGTGTTGAGACATCCTCTGACACAGGTCAGACAGAACATGTGGTGGCAGGGCAGGTCCACGGGGTCTTGTGGTTCCCCCATGCACACACGGCACTGGAAACCAAACCTAAAGAGAAAAAAATAGCTGCCGTTATTAAACATCAAATTCTGTATACAGCTTATCAACCACAGCGAATAATGTAGACATATAATATGAATAGACTTTTACACTAAATAAATTATATCATATAGACCTACTTGCAAATCAGATCACTTGCTTTTTGCTTGCAAGTCTTCAGTACTGTAATGATGGCCGCAAATGGTTCCTCCGATTTTACGTCTGAGTTTTTTGCCAGAATCTGCCACACGAGATAATTAGCAGTCACATAGATTAGTTAAAATGACATCCAACCAATTGAGTTGATTTCAGTTGAATGTTTTTTTTTTAAATGACATAGTTGTCGCCCATTACTCCCATTGGTTTTTAGCTAGTGGTGTCAAAAGTTAGCTGAAGTTCCAGGGTTAGGAACCGTTTAAACATTCACTTGTAAAATACTGAATTTATCCTTTACGCACAAAGTTCAATGCAATGAGAAAATTGCAATACGTTAACATAGTTCAAGAGCTCAGGTTGACATTTACATTTATTTCCATCCCATATTTCAGGTTTAGCAACCATCAGACTTAAACTATGTAGAAGTATAAACAAAGCACAAATGTAATTGGTGGCATGTTGACTTAAAGAACAAAAATATATGATATAAACTCACTTTGCCTATGGTACGAGTGTGATCAAGGACCAGAGACTTGAGCTCCCTCTCCTCAGACTCAAAGCCTATCAGCATGTGTTCCACAAACAGAAAGACGATGCAGATACGGTTCCAATGATTACTAAAAACACAAAACAAACAAGGACAAATCTTTACTTATTCTGGAAGAATTAACCATATCTGGGAGAAAGTTAATTCAGACAAACAATTACTTAGCTTTTATTTATTTATATATAAGTTTTACTATGTTCTACATTGTATCAAAACACAAACACAGACATCAAAACTATGAAATAACACATATGGAATCATGTAGTAACCAAAAAAAGTGTTAATTCAAAATATATTTGATATTTGATATTCTTCAAAGTAGCCACCCTTTGCCTTGATGACAGCTTCGCACACACTTGGCATTCTCTCAACCAGCTTCATGAGGTAGTCACCTTGAATACATTTCAATTAACAGGTGTGCCTTGTTCAAAGTTAATTTGTGGAATTTCTTTCTGTCGTAACGCGTTTGAGCCAACCAGTTGTGTTGTGACGAGGTTGGGGTGGTATACAGAAGATAGGGCTATTTGGTAAAAGACCAAGTCCATATTATGGAAAGAACAGCTCAAAGAAGCAAAGAGAAGCGAGAGTCCAGCATTAGTTTTAGACATTAAGGTTTCTTCAAGTGCAGTCGCAAAAACCATCAAGCGCTATGATGAAACTGGCTCTCGTGAGGACCGCCACAGGAAAGGAAGACCCAGAGTTACCTCGCTACAGAGGATACGTTCATTAGAGTTAGCGGCACTTCAGATTGCAGCCCAAATAAATGCTTCACAGAGTTCAAGAGACACATCTCAACATCAACTGTTCAGAGGAGACTGCATGAATCAGGCCTTTATGGTCGAATTGCTGCAAAGAAACCACGACTAGAGGACACCAACAAGAAGAAGAGACTTTCTTGGATCAAGAAACATGAGCAATGTTCATTAGACCGGTGGAAATCTGTCCTTGTCTTTGTTTGACGCAGAGTAGGTGAACAGATGATCTCCGGGTGTATGGTTCCCACCGTGAAGCATGGAGGAGGAGGTGTGAAGGTGTGGGGGTGCATTGATGGTAACACTGTCAGTGATTTATTTAGAATTCAAGGCACACTTAACCAGCATGGCTACCATAGCATTCTGCAGCAATATGCCATCCCATCTGGTTTGTGCTTAGTGGGACTATCCTTTGTTTTTCAACATGACAATGAACCAACACACCTCCAGGCTGTGTAAAGGTTATTTGACCAAGAATGAGAGTGACGGAGTACTGCATCAAATGACCTGGCCTCCACAATCACCCGACCTCAACCCAATTGAGATGGTTTGGGATGAGTTGGACCGCAGAATGAAGGAAAAGCAGCCAACAAGTGCTCAGCATATATCGGAACTCATTCAAGACTATCGGAAAAGCATTCCAGGTGAAGCTGGTTGAGGGAATGCCAAGAGTGTACAAAGCTGTCATCAAGGCAAAGGGTGGCTACTTTCAAGAATCTAAAATATATTTTGATTTGTTTAACACTCATTTGGTTACTACATGATTCCTTATGTGTTATTTCATAGTTTTTATTCTACAATGTAGAAAATAGTAAAAATAAAGAAAAACCCTTCAATGAGTAAGTGTCTAGATTTTTGACTGATACTATATATTTTTGTTCTTGCTTTTTGAATATCATGGATATGCTTGCTTTATTACTTCATTCCAACATGTGTGGATGGACTAGCACCTTGAATTCAGAACTTTATACAGTGAAGGTCTTCACCTCTTTCACAACGCATATTGACTTTCTTAAAAAATAAAATGAATAAAGAAAGTCAAATGGCCCTCTGTAGTCTTTCAAAGGGACATTTCCCTCACCAGATGTAGTCAAACAGTTCCCGGCTCCTCTCTCCATACTGCTTCAGGCTTCTCTGGGAGCAGACCAGCTCCATAGACCCCTTCAGTCTTTTCACCTGCTTCAGCCAGTCCTGGCACTGGGCATCAGAGTCCAATGCATGGGGTTCCAGGAGCTCAACACAGGAAACAGATGCATAGACATCCAGAACCTGGCAGAGGAGTGAGACAGAAACATAGTATAGTTACTGGCATGTTTACTATGACATTTCTATCAGCATGTTGGCAGCCTCATTTCAATACAGTATATACTGTACATAACCTGGTAAAAGTTCAACTACCATATATACTGATGTGATACTACTATCATACATTCATATATACTGTATCTTCAACTACTATCATACATTCATATATACTCTATACAAACATTTGGCACATAAAAAAACTGATTTCTCATAACTAAATGCGTCAGTGTGTGGAAAATATATGCACTTAACATCTCTGGGCTGTTCTTCACTAGTGTGATTCTTACCATCTCTGGGCTGTCCTTCACTAGTGTGATTCTTACCATCTCTGGGCTGTGCTTCACTAGTGTGATTCTTACCATCTCTGGGCTGTCCTTCACTAGTGTGATTCTTACCATCTCTGGGCTGTCCTTCACTAGTGTGATTCTTACCATCTATGGGCTGTCCTTCACTAGTGTGATTCTTACCATCTATGGGCTGTCCTTCACTAGTGTGATTCTTACCATCTCTGGGCTGTCCTTCACTAGTGTGATTCTTACCATCTCTGGGCTGTCCTTCACTAGTGTGATTCTTACAATCTATGGGCTGTTCTTCACTAGTTTGATTCTTACCATTCTTACCAGGTAAACTGTCAAATTGTACAAATGCTGTGATTCCTTATAAACACGAGGGTTTCTCATGTGGAATTGCAAGGATTAATGTAGCCTAAATAAAGATGAGATTGTAGTTACATGAAAACATTTGTATTATTTGCCTTCCAGGTTTCTATTTTATGGAGCTCGATTGGTGAAATTAGGCTACAGAAATGATTGTAAATGAAGATGTTTCCATAATTGAATGATTTCTAATGAATAGCCTTGTTTTACATGGAAATGCTAAAGAAATATTGGACTTCCACTGTAGCCTAGGCTAACCTAGCCTAGTTTTCGATTGGTTAGAATTAACATATTACCCTATTTAATTTAGAGTTGATCATTTAGGACATCTGTCTACAAAATTGCCCTGCATGGCACAGCCTAGTATCATAAGGGTGTACGACTTTCAAAATTGCTCAGTTGGTAGAGCAGGGTGCTTGTAACGCCAGGGTAGTGGGTTTGATTCCTGGGACCACCCACATGTAAAATGTATTCACGCATGACTGTAAGGCGCTTTGGATAAAAGTGTCTGCTAAATGGCACATTATTATATGCAGAGCATGTGTTGTGTATCTATTGACCTAGTGATTGCAAACTAGAGGAACTGATAGTGAACTCCTACTGATGTCTCTATTTGCTGAATTGAGAGGATGGAGTGGGTGCAGGGACAAAACAAGGTCAAGTAAAGTAAACAGACAATGTTTGGAATGGGAGAAGGCTGGCACAGGAGACAGGCTTTACTGGCAGAGTCATTGGGTTGATGACGTGTCCATTTGATATCTAAGATTAAGACAGAGTTGAGTTTGCATATTAATGAATAGTTTCACAGACCAAATCAATCTGTAATATTGTGCATTTATCCCTGTTCTTTTCAAACCCCACACACATCTGTTGTGAACTACTCAGGTCAAGGCCTAGGGTTACCAGGTGCCATAGGCCTATGCAGAGCATAAAGATAAAAACCAAAAAAACAGGACGGTCCAATGATGCCATGAGTGAGTAAATATCCCAACTCAACTCTGTCTTAATGGGATAGTTCACTCAAATCACAAAATGTAATATTGGTTTCCTTACCCTGTAAGCAGTCTAAGACTGCAATCCATGCTTTTGTTGACCTGCCCACTGTCTCCAAACGCTAACGTTGGTGTAAATAAAGTTTGATTTGAAAATGTCATTCAAAATAGCAATGCAAAACAATTAGCTTATTTGTCAAATCCTTCAGAATCTATGTGTTCTATTTGGCCTACAATGTGGTTAATAAAATCCGATTTGGATATATTTGGCTGTTTTCACAAAACAGTGTGAAATATACACATAAACATCCTGAATGTAGGCTAAACTTATTGTGCTGTAAAAAGATGAACTAATTGATTAATCTGTTCTACAGCACATGTCATGTTTCTATTGGCCACAGACAACGATTGTGTAGAATCTCCCTTGTAGAGGTATTCACACAGCACGAAATGTGCAGATCTATGACAGATAATTCTGACATGCTAGTCTTTTGTTCGGGACGATTTTGTGTTGTCCGGAGCTCGCAAGTGCAGTAAATTGCGACACGTGAATGGTATCATTATCATTCCAAACTCGCACATTGAGAGCTTGACATTAGGAAAGCAATATATAATGTTGTAATTTGGGTGAACTATCCCTTTAATCGTAGGTTTAAAAATGGGAACGTGCTAATTAAAACACTTGAATGTGACAAATAAAATGTTGATTTGATTATGTTGTTGTTTTTGCGCTGTTGCCAGTGTCGTCTGTCTGTGTTGTCCGTTTTGTCTTATATTGTGTTTTCATTTTTAATTCTAGCCCTTGTCCACACAGGCGACGTTTTGTCTCTTCCAAGGTCGTCATTGCACAATTCAGTTGCCTGGTTAAATGAAGGTTACATAAAAAATACATTAAATGTTGACATGATCCCAGTTAAAGCCAGTGAACCTGTCTTCTACTGTCGGTCAACAACCTAACATCAAGCAAATACACTGGTTCAAAAGTTTGGGGTCACTTTGAAAGAAAAACAATTTTTTGGGCCATTAAAATAACATCAAATCGATCAGAAATACAGTGTAGACATTGTTAATGTTGTAAATGACTATTGTAGCTGGAAACTGCAGATTTTTTATGGAATATCTACATAGGCGTACAGAGGCCCATTATCAGCAACCATCACTCCTGTGTTCCAATGGCACGTTGTGTTAGCTAATCCAAGTTTATCATTTTAAAAGGATAATTGATCATTAGAAAACCCTTTTCCAATTACGTTAGCATAGCTGAAAACTGTTGTTCTGATTAAAGAAGCAATACAACTGGCCTTCTTTAGACTAGTTGAGTATCTGGAGCATCAAACACATGGTTAGCAGATGTTAATGCGAGTGTAGCGAAATGCTTGTGCTTCTAGTTCCGACCGTGCAGTAATATCTAACAAGTAATCTAACAATTTCACAACATCTACCTTATACACACACAAGTGTAAAGGAATGAATAAGAATATGTACATATAAATATATAGATGAGCGATGGCCGTGCTGCGTTGGCAAGATGCAGCAGATGGTATAGAGTACAGTATATACATATGAGATGAGTAATGTAGGGTATGTAAACATTATATAAAGTGGCATTGTTTAAGTGACTAGTGAAACATTTATTACATCCAATTTTTTATTATTAAAGTGGCTAGAGATTGAGTCAGTATGTTGGCAGCAGCTACTCAATGTTAGTCATGGTTGTTTAACAGTCTGATGTCCTTGAGATAGAAGCTGTTTTTCAGTCTCTCGGTCCCAGCTTTGATGCACCTGTACTGACCTCGCCTTCTGGATGATAGCGGGGTGAACAGGCAGTGGCTCAGGTGGTTGTTGTCCTTGGTGATCTTTTTGGCCTTCCTGTGACATCGGGTGGTGTAAGTGTCCTGGAGGGCAGGTAGTTTGCCCCCGGTGATGCGTTGTGCAGACCTCACTACCCTCTGGAAAGCCTTACGGTTGTGGGCGGAGCAGTTGCCATACCAGGCGGTGATACAGCCCGACAGGATGCTCTCGATTGTGCATCTGTAAAAGTTTGTGAGTGTTTTCGGTGACAGGACAGGTTTGTGAGTGTTTTCGGTGACAGGCGCTGTTGCGCCTTCTTCACTACACTGTCTATGTGGGTTGACCATTTCAGTTTGTCCGTGATGTGTATGCCGAGGAACTTAAACAACTTCCCACCTTCTCCACTACTGTCCCGTCGATGTGGATGGGGGGTGCTCCCTCTGCTGTTTCCTGAAGTTTCCAGTGTGATTGCAATTGCATCGTCTGTGGACCTATTGGGGCGGTAAGCAAATTGGAGTGGGTCTAGGGTGTCAGGTAGGGTGGAGGTAGGGTGGATTTGTGGGTTCGATTACAGGCTCAAAATGGCCAGAAACAAATAACCTCTCTGGGAAAGACAACATCCGGTGAAATTGCAGAGCGCCAAATTCAAATGACAGAAATAGTAATAATAAACATTCATAATGATACAAGTGTTATACATCGGCTTAAAGATTTACTTCTTGTTAATCCAGCCGCTGTGTCAGATTTCAAAAAGGCTTTACGGCGAAAGCATACCATGCGATTATCTTTGGACAGTGCCCCGCTTACAAAAGCATACAAACATTTTCCAGCCAAGTAGAGGAGTCAGAAAGTCAGAAATATCGATAAAATGAATCACTTACCTTTGATAATCTTCATCTGGTTGCCCTCACAAGACTCCCTGTTACACAATAAATGTTTGTTTTGTTCGATAAAGTCCCTCTTTATATCCAAAAAACTCAGTTTTGTTGGTGCGTTTTGTTCAGTAATCCACTGGCTCAAAGGCGGTCACAACAGGCAGACGAATACATCCTAATAGTACCGGTAAAGTTCGTCGAAAGATGTCAAACAATGTTTATAATTAATCCTCAGGTTGTCTATTGTCTAAATAATCAATAATATTTCAACCAGACAATATCATTTTCAATAGAAAGGAAAAACAACGAACGGCGCGCCCACAGTCACGCGCCCAATCCAGCTCTGCCTACTTCCCCTGTCCACTGACCAAAAGGTCTTTTTACTCATCGTTTTTCAAAATAAAAGCCTGAAAGCATGTCTAAAGACTGTTGACATCTAGTGGAAGCCATAGGAACTGCAATCTGGGTCCTAACCCATTACATTCTGTATAGGCATTGAATTGAAAAACAGCCACATCAAAATATTTCCACTTCCTGGATGGATTTGTCTCAGGTTTTCGCCTGCCATATCAGTTCTGTTGTACTCACAGACATTATTTTAACTGTTTTGGAAACGTTAGAGTGTTTTCTATCCAATACTACCAATTATATGCATATCTTAGCTTCTGGGCCTGAGTAACAGGCAGTTTACATTGGGCACCTCCTTCATCCAAGCTTCCCAATGCTGCCCCCTGTCCCTAACAAGATAACTTTCTTCTGAAAGTCGTCAGTCTATTCTTGTTCGGAGAAATTATGTCTATTCCATGCAAAAAATTGCCAAGAAACTGAAGATCTGGTACAACGCTGTGAACCTCTCCCTTCACAGAACAGCGCAAACTGGCTCTAATCAGAATAGAAAGAGGAGTGGGAGGCCTCGGTACACAACTGAGCAAGAGGACAAGTACATTAGAGTGTCTAGTTTGAGAAACAGATGCCTCACAAGTCCTCAACTGGCAGCTTCATTAAATAGTACCTGTAAAACACCAGTCTCAACATCAACAGTGAAGAGGCGACTCCGGGATGCTGGCCTTCTAGGCAGAGTTCCTCTGTCCAGTGTCTGTGTTATTTTGCCCATCTTAATCTTATATTTTTATTGGCCAGTCTGAGATATGGCTTTTCACTTTAATGTTGAGCTATTTTTTACATTCAGCATCACTATGTCAGGGGAAATATAGTATTCTTTCTAACAAAAATATCTACATATATCTCAAGATGTTGTGTATCCCTGGAAATAATCAGAATTCATGTAAACATAACAGTTTTGAAAACATAGCTTGTCCAAAAAAAGAGGTCTCAGGGTATGGGGTAATAGAGAATGGGTAAGTTGAGCCGCCAGTTGTCTTGAACGGGGATGTTGTGCCAATTCATAGGCAAGTTCTCTACATTTGAGTCTACTAAGCCCATGAAAATGTCTGCCGGATTCTTGATATGTTTAATAAGATCAGACTCCATGTCATGACTCTATCAGACTCTATCAAAGCCTCTCTTTCTCACAGGAACATGTTTGTTTTCTTGTTTGTTAATGTACTGAGCTATTTATTGGCTTAACTTGCCCCTGGCCAAATCACACAATTACCCCAAAGCAACCATTTTGACTGTATTAGCTCGCACAGCTACAGGGATGCACTTTTATGCTAGGTTCAGGTCCTCATATTGTAGCTTATAGAGACCCCAACTAATGTATGAAACAGTCTTTAAATTATCTACTTTGGTTTGGATACAAGCACCATGAAACCTACAACACAATACATTTATTTGACTTTGTGAAAATCTGTTTTTTGGAACTAACAACACTTTTTCCATGTGGTTTCTTCCTTCACAGACTCCATGAAATGATGACCTCTTCCTAAATATCACTTATTTTCTTTCTCCTATCTCCCTTGTTCTCACTCTTTTAGATCAGGCAACAGTTGACCCAAGCAAAGATTTTGTATTTGAGCAATGCCCTGGCCATGTTACTTGGTACAAACTGGGGTCCTACTGTGCTGAGCTACAAGCCTTCCCTGTAGCTCAGTTGGTAGAGCATGGTGTTTGCAACGTCAGGGTTGTGGGTTCGATTCCCACGGGGGGCCAGTACGAAAAAAAAAAATGTATGAAATGTATGCATTCACTACTGTAAGTCGCTCTGGATAAGAGCGTCTGCTAAATGACTAAAATGTAAATGTAAAATGTTAAGCACTTCAACCAGAGGTTGGACTATACGTCAGCTGAGGTAAATTCAGACTTATTTCAGGTTTTATCCCACATACCCATGATGTCTCAGTTAAAGGTAGACATACAGTAGCGTACCTCACCACTGGGCACAGACGTCAGTTCAACATCTAGTTTTGATTTAACATTTGACTGAGTTGTCAAATAACATCACCGACAACGATGAGATAGCCTACAGGGACGAGGTCAGAGACCTGGCAGGGTGGTGCCAGGACAACAACCTCTCCCTCAACGTGAGCAAGACAAAGGAGACGATCGTGGACTACAGGAAAAGGAGGACCGAACACGCCCCCATTCACATCGACAGGGCTGTAGTGGAGCAGCTGGAGAGTTTCAAGTTCCTTGGTGTCCACATCACCAACAAACTATCATGTTCTAAACACACCAAGACAGTCTTGAAGAGGGCACGACAACACCTTTTCCCCCTCAGGAGACTGAAAAGATTTAGCATGGGTCCCTAGATCCTCAAAAAAATCTACAGCTGCACCATCGAGAGCATCCTGACCGGTTGCATCAACGCCTGGTACTGCAACTGCTCGACATTCGACCGTAATGCGCTGCAGAGGGTATGCGTAAAGCCCAGTACATCACTGGGACCAAGCTTCCTGCCATCCAGGACCTATATACTAAGCGGTGTCAAAGGAAAGCCCAAAAAATTGTCAAAGACTCCAGTCACCCAAGTCATAGACTGTTCTCTCTGCTACCGCACGGCAAGCGGTACCGGAGCGCCAAGTCTAGGTCCAAAAGGCTCCTTAACAGCTTCTACCCCTAAGCCATAAGACTGCTGAACAATTAATCAAATGGCCACCCGAACGATTTGTTTTTACACTGCTGCTACTCGTTGTTATTATCTATGCATAGCCAATTTACCCCTACCTACGTGTACAAATGACCTCAACTAACCTGAACCCCCGCACATTGACTGGGTACCGGTACCCCCTGTATATAGCCTCTATATTGTTATTTTATTGTGTTACTTTTTATTGTATTTTTTAATTGAGTTTATTTAGTAAATATTTTCTTAACTCTATTTCTTGAACTGCATTGTTGGCTTAGTAAGCAAGCATTTCACGCTAAGGTCTACCTACACCTGTTGTATTCGGCGCATGTGACAAATCAATTTTGATTTGATTTGATATGTGCTGGTTGGGACAACATGCCACGAATAGATGATACTTTAGTTAACATCCACTATAAGATTAAAGGATGCTGCATCAGAGTGAGGGGCTGAAGCAGCCTTGACAGGTTAGAGATGGACAATAGGTTGAACCCATAGATTTAGAATGAAATCCCATACCTTCCCATTCATTGCCCTGTTGGAGTAGTGCACCCAAACAGAGACTGGCATGGCACAGCCTAGTATTATAAGGGTGCACGTCTTTCAAAATTGCTCGGTTGGTAGATCAGGGCGCTTGTAATGCCAGGGTAGTGGGTTTGATTCCTGGGACCACCATTACTTAAAATGTATTCACGCATGACTGGGAAATGCTTTGGATAAAAATGTCTGCTAAATGGCACATTATATTATATTATTATTACGTCAAGGTGAAATGAATAAATGTTGAATCTAAATAACATAATGTGTAGAGAATGAGTCTTACATTCCTTGATAAAATATATTTATCGTTCCAAAACCTGCTCATGACAATAGTTCAGGCACAAACCGCAGCTGAAACACAAATTGCTCAAAAACGAATGGTACGTAAGTGGTTTCTGACTGTGCAATTGAAATCAAGGTGAGAGTGAGGTTGGCTCTAAAATGCAGGTGCTGGGGAATGCAGTGCAATCAGGTTTAGGCAACTGCCTTATCTAGCCTTATCTCCTAAAATGTGGGTCTGAACCACTTTTGAAGGCTAAAACGCAGCTAAACTAAAGACACTATAACAGCTGCTTGTGTTCACTATTCAAATTGATCATCATGATAAAATCCAGAAGAGTTGTCATGGCCCCCCAACTGCTTCTGTCCTCATGCTTGGTCTCTGTCTGTCTGTTCTCCCATAGCCTCACCAGTACCTCTGCACTGTCAGATACCTTTCACCTTATAGCTTAGTCTCAGACATCACAACCACACCAAAACTCTACAAAATGTTAGAGAAAGCCCATGGTTCAAAGACAAAGCCTTTGTCAGTTCAAGATTTCCATCACAGTCAAGATTTTACAAAAAGGACTGTGTTTAAAAAGGCTAAACACAGTGTACTTGAGACTTCTGTACATCGATTTCTTGCTCTTTGTGAATCTATTTTCATAATGAATGATGTTGATATTGCTTCAGTTATTTTAATTTGAGACATCATGCATTGCTACAAATATCTTCATTCATCAATAATATTTGCCCGACTTTTTTGGACCTGGCCTTATACCAATATTTAGGAATCCGATGGGGACAAATACCAATACACCCTAATGTCTATTGGTGTAATGTGTGGGAGGAGTAGCTGACCAGGAGGGTGAAGTTAATGATTACAGTATATTATGAAATGTTCAGATAGAAATGCGTTGTGTAGAACAGATTATTATTAATATTTTTGTTATTTTTATTTAACTAGGCAAGTCAGTTTTAAGAACAAATTCTTATGTACAATGATGGCCTACCCCAGCCAAACTCGGACGATGCTGGGCCAATTGTGCACCGCCCTATGGGACTCCCAACCACGGCCGGATGTGATGCAGCCACAAACGTGTCCATTTGATATCTAAGATTAAAACAGAGTTGAGTTTGCATATTAATGAATAGTTTCACAGACCAAATCAATCTGTAATATTGTGCATTTATCCCTGTTCTTTTCAAACCCCACACACATCTGTTGTGAACTACTCAGGTCAAGGCCTAGGGTTACCAGGTGCCATAGGCCTATGCAGAGCATAAAGATAAAAACCAAAAAAACAGGACAGTCCAATGATGCCATGAGTGAGTAAATATCCCAACTCAACTCTGTCTTAATGGGATAGTTCACTCAAATCACAAAATGTAATATTGGTTTCCTTACCTTGTAAGCAGTCTAAGACTGCGATCCATGCTTTTGTTGACCTGCCCATTGTCTCCAAATGCTAACGTTGTGTAAATAAAGTTTGATTTGAAAATGTCATTCAAAATAGCAATGCAAAACACTTTGCTTATTTGTCAAATCCTTCAGAATCTATGTGTTCTATTTGGCCTGGTTAAATGAAGGTTACATAAAAAATACATTAAATGTTGACATGAACCCAGTTAAAGCCAGTGAACATGTCTTCTATTCAACAATCTAACGTCAAATAAATATACCAACATAAAATTATAATTGACACATCTCTTCTCTCTAGCGGGCCAATATTGTGTTGGAATGCACAACTCCACTTCATGATAAGCCTAACTTCAAATATGCTCAATAGGCTACTACATTTTAAGATGATAAAATATGATGAACTTTCTTCGTTGTTATGACATTTTGTCATATCTTCTGAAATGCTTTTAAATGGTTAATTGTACTCATAAGGTACTGAATTAAAAACAAACCAAAACAACAGACCTTATAAGGATAGAGACAAACAAGGAAGCATGCAGAGGTGAAGAGGAGATAGAGGAGGGGTATGAGACAGATACACTATAAAAGCAGAGAGCGGTGAGTGAAAGAATTAGAAAGTCAAAAGAATAGAAAAGAAAGAGTTCACACTTTGGTAAGACAATTGTTTTACTTCTTGTATCCATTTTTTGCATCAATCTTTTATTTTTCTCCTTTAGCTAACTTATGCTCTTTTACCTGTGTTAATCAATACAAACAAACAGATAGAGAGACAGACAGACAGAAGACAAGATGAAGGTCCTACTCGTTCTGGCGATGATGTTCCTCGGGGCCTCTGCCCACCCCTGCCCCCATACCTTTGCAGGTGAGCATCAATGCTATCATGATCATGTCAAACCCAGAGTGGCTACTGTATACTTTGAGTTTGGAAGTGGTGTTGTTTTCAGTTTTAATTGTCTTTAGGGGTAAAATAACCAAATTATGAAAGAGGTTGGTTAAACATTTCCAGTTAAGATAGTCTGTTTATAAGGAATTGACTTAAGTCACAGAGTAACATATTTCTAATGTAAACTACTCAGAAGTGGTAGGGGGTATGTTGAGTCATTTTTTACATTCAGCATCACTACATCATAGTATTCTTTCTAACAAATATATCTACATATATCTCAAGATGTTGTGTATCCCTGGAAATAATCAGAATTCATGTAAACATAACAGTTTTGAAAACATAGCTTGTCCAAAAAAAGAGGTCTCAGGGTATGGGGTAATAGAGAATGGGTAAGTTGAGCCGCCAGTTGTCTTGAACGGGGATGTTGTGCCAATTCATAGGCAAGTTCTCTACATTTGAGTCTACTAAACCCATGAAAATGTCTGCCGGATTCTTGATATGTTTAATAAGATCAGACTCCATGTCATGACTCTATCAGACTCTATCAAAGCCTCTCTTTCTCACAGGAACATGTTTGTTTTCTTGTTTGTCAATGTTCCTCTTCAGTGTCACTCTGTCAATTTTTCCTCCCTAACTGCTGCTTGAATGGACTTTTTCCCTTCTCTCACTTCCTTGGCTGCTCTTTCAAGAACCTCAAGGGAGGCTAGACCCCTGCTTGTTTTGCATTTGTATACACGGGGCATGATCGTGCATTTTTATTGCTACAGAGCAGACACTACCTTGAGTTCATATGCATGACAAATGGAAAAAATACTATGCATATTATGTATAAAACTGACTAAATGTAATTAGCATTTGTATGGGGTGTGTTGAGCTATTGGCTTAACTTGTCCCTGGCCAAATGACACAATTTACCCCAAAGCAACCATTTTGACTGTATTAGCTCATGCAGCTACAGGGATGCACTTTCATGCTAGGTTTAGGACCTCATTTTGTTGCTTATAGAGACCCCAACTGATATATGAAAGAGTCTTAAAACAACCTATTTTGTTTTAGATACAAGCACCATGAAATCTATAACACAATACATTTATTTGACTTTGTGGAATTCCGTTTTTTGGAACTAGCAACACTTTCTCCATGTTTCTTCCTTCATGAAATGATGACCACTTCCTAAATGTTTGGTCACATTCATTTAATTAATGTCGTGTATGGTTTCCTAGAAACAAGGGGTTGCTCAACTAACCCGTTGGCACAACGTACCCCACTCTCCCCTACAGCCTTACCTCTGTTTTACTTGCTATATTATTAGCTCTGTCTGTTTGTATCACTTGTTTTCTCTCTCCTATCTCTCTTGTTCTCCCTCTTTTAGATAATTCAACAGTTAAACTACTAGAGAATTATGTCATTGAGCAATGCACTGGTCATGCTGCTTGGTACAAACTGGGGTCCTACTGTATTAAGCACTTCAACCAGATGTTGGACTATACGTCAGCTGAGGTAAATTCAGACTTCTCTCAGGTTTTATCCCACGTATCCATGATGTCTCAGTTAAAGGTAGACATACAGTAGTGTACCTCACCACTGGGCACAGATGTCACATCTAGTTTTGATGGATTGAGTTGTCAAGTATCGTGAATTCAAAGTGAAATAAACAACAATTTGAACCATGTCATTGGATTTAGGTTAAACTTTGGGTGAAAAAAAATCCTAAATTCCTGTACTGTACGCTAATGACTTTTTCCTAATCCAACCAGTTTTCCACATTGATTCAATGTCATCAGAAGGAAAAACATAGATTTTTTGATTGAAACGACATGGTAACAACTTTGATTTGATTTAACAAGTTTGTGCCCACTGGGTCTATATCTGCTGTGTGATTTTACCTCCATAAGTAACTCTCAAAGCATCATCAATATTAATCCAACTCTAAATATGTTTTCTCTGTTTCCTTAATGTCTACATCACACAGAATCACTGCAAATCTGTGAAGACTGGTGCTCATCTGGTATCAACCCACAATGCTGAGGAAAACAATGCCCTGGATGAATTCACTCAGTGGAGCAGCCGACCAAACCCTCGCATCTGGCTCGGTGGTTATGCACTAACTGACCCTTCACAGGTGTTAATAATCATAAGAACTAGTGGTGGGCACCAAAATCCATGATATCGATATTGCTTGATGTATCAATATGAGCAAGGCATATCGTGATATTGGTTTATCCCTTCCTGTTAACATACACTTTTATGTAAAAGGGTATACATGATTGTGCCTCTTACAGACCTTCTCACAGGCTCTCAACTGAGCATACATAATTGCCTGCTATTGGGCCATCGACAATGGATGGAAACTGGTTGGGTGGGTTTAGGCTTCTAGAACATTCACACCTGGTCCAATGGGCAATCAGCAAGCCGTTGTCTAGACTTCATAGAACCGTGGAAGTCAACAGAAAAGTGAACATTCATGTGGTTGCAAGGTTGTCATGAAGCCAGTACATACACTGAGTGTATAAACATTAGGAACACCTTCCTAATATTGGTTTTGAAAGCATTCCACAGGGATGCTGGCAAGGGAAATGTTGACTCCAATGCTTCCCACAGTTGTGTCAAGTTGGCTGGATGTCCTTTGGGTGGTGGACCATTCTTGATACACACGGGAAACTGTTGAGCATGAAAAACCAAGCAGTGTTACTTTTATTCACACACTCAAACCAGTGCGCCTGCCACCTACTACCATACCTCGTTCAAAGGCACCTAAATATTTTGTCTTGTCCATTCACCCTCTGAATGGCACATATACACAATCCATGACTCAATTGTCTCAAGGCTTAAAAATCCTTCTTTAGCCTGTCTCCCTTCCTTCATCTATACAAATGTAAGTATATTTAACAAGTGACATCGATAAGGGATCATAGCTTTAACCTGGATTCACCTGGTCAGTCTATGTCATGGGAAGAGCAGGTGTTCCTAATGTTGTTTACACTCATTGTATATCAATATTGTTTGGGGAAAAAATGCAACTGTATTGACATCAACTTTTTGATATCGGTGCCCATCACTAATATGAACTGACTAAAATGAATCTCAAAACAAGTAGTGTTCACTGTTCAAATTGGCCATCATTAGCAAAAGCAGGTGGGCAACACCAGTTATACCCCCTTGCTTGCCCCTATGTTTTGGTCAGTTATATGTCCTGCTCTCTCTCTCTCACAGGCTAGCAACTTCCTCTGGGCCGATGGGTCTAATATGGATTTCTTTGCCTGGATTCAGGAACCCAAGCAACCATCCGGTGATGGACGTTGCATGGAGATGAACTGGCTCGGTAAGCAAGGGATAACTGGCTGTGGTTGGAATTGTGCTGGTGAAACCTTTACATTTCTACTGCTTGAGTACTGGCACTTCTTCTAGAATATTCTGGGACCTTTTTTTTTATTCCAAAAGGTGTTGTGGGGGTGGGAGGCAAGAAAATGTTTCATTTTATTTTTGTTTCTGACATATCATGACATATTCTAAGAATACTATACATTTCTTTCATTTAACGTCTCCATCTCTATTCATCTTCTCAGAAACCGGCAAATGGAATGATAAACCATGTAGCCAGAAGAACTTCTTTGTGTGTGCCTTTAAACCTGACGGAGGCTGCCCAAGAGTGGAAGATACCGATAGATTGGAGCCTGAGGTGTCTCAGTTGAATCCGATGACAGATGAGTAGTATATACCTGTCAGATATGCTTTGCCTTATATAGCTTTAGTCTCAGACATCACAACGACACCAGGACCCTGTAAAACGTTAGAGAAAACCCATGGCTCAAAGACAAAGCTTTTGTTGGATTAAAGATTTCCACATCACAGTCAGTTTCAATCCACCCAAAGTATGAATTTCTGATACTGGTTGTATTTGAATATTCTAAACACATTGCATTTGAGAATACTATATTTTGTCAGAAAACAATGTAACCCAATCTATTTTCTGGATGAATGGTGTTGATATTGCTTCAGTTGTTTGGAAGATGAGACATTACGCATTGCTTGGTTAGCAAATAAAAATGAATATTTTCATCCATCTTATCCATGACCTCCCTCTCTTTTCTAAACTGGCGATTCAACAAGTGTCTCCACAATTCCCTCTTGTGATTCCTCATGCAGCTGTAGGCCTATACATTTACCACAACTATTCACTTACTATGTAGACAGACAGTAAGTAATGCACTTCAAATGAGATGAACCCAATTCAATTCCCTAAATGGATATGTGCTGGTTGGGACAACATGCCACGAATAGATGATACTTTAGTTAACATCCACTATAAGATTAAAGGATGCTGCATCAGAGTGAGGGGCTGAAGCAGCCTTGACAGGTTAGAGATGGACAATAGGTTGAACCCATAGATTTAGAATGAAATCCCATACCTTCCCATTCATTGCCCTGTTGGAGTAGTGCACCCAAACAGAGAGCATGAGTGATTGGACTTCAATACATTTTCACGCAAGGCCACTTATTTTAAAAACAAGTAGACGCTATTGTAGCGTCGTTAGCTTAGCTCTGCTTTAGAAAGATTATACTCAAATCAGTCACATCGTTGGTTTAGAGCGCAGCTGTGCATTAGGTTAAACGTGATTGCTCTGTCCAAACAAGAATGAGTTCAGCTGAATTGCTGCAAAACTGTTAACAAGTCAAGTGTCTGTCCAATCAGCAACCTCTGATAAATAATGGGAAGGGGGCCGGTGCGGTTTTAGACACATGAACCAATGTGGCGTGCTTCTTTACATATGGCCAAAATATGTTTATCTTGTTATTAGAATTGCAGACTTCGCCCTCATTACAGGTAAACTGTCAAATTGTACAAATGCTGTGATTCCTTATAAACACGAGGGTTTCTCATGTGGAATTGCAAGGATTAATGTAGCCTAAATAAAGATGAGATTGTAGTTACATGAAAACATTTGTATTATTTGCCTTCCAGGTTTCTATTTTATGGAGCTCGATTGGTGAAATTAGGCTACAGAAATGATTGTAAATGAAGATGTTTCCATAATTGAATGATTTCTAATGAATAGCCTTGTTTTACATGGAAATGCTAAAGAAATATTGGACTTCCACTGTAGCCTAGGCTAACCTAGTCTTGTTTTCGATGGTGAGAGTTAATATATTACCCTGTTCAATTTAGAGTTGATCATTTAGGACATCTGTCTACAAAATTGCCCTGCATGGCACAGCCTAGTATTATAAGGGTGTACGACTTTCAAAATTGCTCAGTTGGTAGAGCAGGGTGCTTGTAACACCAGGGTAGTGGGTTTGATTCCTGGGACCACCCACATGTAAAATGTATTCACGCATGACTGTAAGACGCTTTGGATAAAAGTGTCTGCTAAATGGCACATTATATTATTATTATTATTATGTCAATGTGAAATAAATTGTAGTAAGATAATGTGTAGAGAATGAGTTTTACATTCCTTGATAAATGATGGTTTATTTGTCCTAAAACATGTTCATGAGGTTAGTTCAGCCACAAACCGCAGCTGAAACACAACTTGCTCTTCCACTAATGGTACAAGAGTAATTTTTGACTGTGCAATTGAAATCAAGGTGAGAGTGAGGTTGGCTCTAAAATGCAGGTGCTGGGGAATGCAGTGCAATCAGGTTTAGGCAACTGCCTTATCTAGCCTTATCTCCTAAAATGTGGGTCTGAACCACTTTTGAAGGCTAAAACGCAGCTAAACTAAAGACACTATAACAGCTGCTTGTGTTCACTATTCAAATTGATCATCATGATAAAATCCAGAAGAGTTGTCATGGCCCCCCAACTGCTTCTGTCCTCATGCTTGGTCTCTGTCTGTCTGTTCTCCCATAGCCTCACCAGTACCTCTGCACTGTCAGATACCTTTCACCTTATAGCTTAGTCTCAGACATCACAACCACACCAAAACTCTACAAAATGTTAGAGAAAGCCCATGGTTCAAAGACAAAGCCTTTGTCAGTTCAAGATTTCCATCACAGTCAAGATTTTACAAAAAGGACTGTGATTAAAAAGGCTAAACACAGTGTACTTGAGACTTCTGTACATCGATTTCTTGCTCTTTGTGAATCTATTTTCATAATGAATGATGTTGATATTGCTTCAGTTATTTTAATTTGAGACATCATGCATTGCTACAAATATCTTCATTCACCAATAATCTTTGCCTGACATTTTTTGGACCTGGCATCATACCAATATTTAGCAGGCTGATGGGGACAAATACCAATACACCCTAATGTCTATTGGTGTAATGTGTGGGAGGAGTAGCCGACCAGGAGGATGAAGATAATGATTACAGTATATTATGAAGGGGCTGAAATCGGAGGACATAACGTTTCAGAATGTTCAGATAGAAGTGCAACATGTAGAACAGATATGATTGACACGCACGACTCAGCCCGTACTCTACACAGACTGGTGAGGCATAACCAATCAGAGCTGCAGTAGGCCTATATGCAAATAGACCATTGCCATATATGGATTTGTGCCATTTACTTTGATCTGGACTGTGTTTACAGCTGTGGTCGTGAGTAGATGTGCTTGTTTAGAGATCACAGTGAGAGCTGCATGTAGCCACATGTGCACATTTTGTTCATATCCTTTGCCAGTTAGTGAGTTATTAGCCAAGTTATAGATCATTTGTAGTCAGCAATATGGGAGGGATTGCTTCCTACAAGAGCTCAAAACGTTTACATTTCTTTTCATCTTTGAAAAGCAAGTCAAGTAAAGAGCATTTTTATGTCTTAAAGGGGCAGTGTTGTATTTTGAGACAGGCTTGAATAAGTTAAGTAGCCAATAGGCAGAGTGTAGCATAATTTGTCTGACTCTCTGTAATAATGCATTCTATTTTGTAAAGTGGTTTCTTGCATCAAACAACAACACAATTTTCAGTCACCTCCTTGTCTGAAGGACAAGTGGTTAAACAGGTTAATGTCAACAACTGGGGTACTGATCTCCCTCCATCTGATGGTTTCACCACTATTATGGTTGTTGTGGACAGATTGTCTAAATCCTGTTGTTTTATCCCTCTCTGTGGTCTCCCTACCACTCTCCAGGTCGCTGAGGTACTGTTCCAGCAGGTCTTCCGGAACTATGGCCTTCCGGAGGACATCGTCTCTGACCGTGGTGCCCAATTCACATCACGGGTATGGAAAGCCTTCATGGAGAAGCTGGGGGTCACGGTCAGCCTCACTTCCGGGTACCGGCCTCAGTCTGACGGGCAGGTGGAGAGGATGAACCAGGAGCTGGGGAGGTTCCTGAAGAGTCACTGCTAGGAGAGGCAGGGGGAGCGGGCACGATTCCTTCGGAGTACGCCCAGAATTCATTGCGTCACTCCTCCACCGGGCTGACTCCCTTCCAGTGTGTTCTGGGTTATCAGCCAGCCATGGCTAAATAGACCCCGAGCCAGACCGAAGCTCCTGCGGTTGACGAGTGGTTCAGGCACGCAGAAAATGTTTGGAACGATGCCCAAGTGAGGCTCCAGCGCATCGTCCGCCGCCAGAAGGAGCAGGTGGATCGCCACCGTAGTGAGGCTCCCGTGTTCCATCCTGGTGATCGCGTCTGGCTCTCCACCAGGAACCTCCCACTCCGCCTGTCCTGTATGAAGCTGAGCCCCCGGTTTATGGGGCCGTTCAAGGTCCTCCAGAGGGTCAACAAGGTGACATATAGATTACAGCTCCCCACCAACTACCGGATCTTACCCTTTTTTCATGTTTCCCTCCTCAGGCCGGTGGTTCCTGGACCCCTGGCTGATGCCATCCCCACGACACCCCTCCGGAGGCCTCCCCTGGACATCGAGGGAAGCCCCGCCTATGCCGTCACATCCCTCTTGGATGTTGTGGGGGTCGGCTTCAGTATGTGGTGGACTGGGAGGGGTAAGGTTCAGAGGAGCAGTGTTGGATTCCGATGGATGACATTCTAGATCCCAACGTCATCTGAGATTTCCAACTTCGCAATCCACACTGGCCCGCTCCTCACCCTCGAGCTGTCCCCCTGACCGGTGTCAATCTTCAGCTGGAGCTGGGCGTCAATGGGGGGGGTATCGTCACGTCTACTCCCGCTTTGGCGCTTGATGTCGCCGGTTTACTAACCACCGGTCCTGGTAACCGATCATTATGCACACCTGTGCCCCATCATTAGTCTCACCTGGACTTCATCACTACCCTGATTACTTACCCTTTATCTAGCCCACTGTAGCATTACTCATCAGGCAGTATTGGTTTTGGTTACATTCAGTACGCTTCTCCTGTTTTGTATATTATTCATGTTTATTATTATTAAACTCACCTTCTGCACTTGTTTCCTGACTCCCTGCGTATACATTACAGTTATGATCAAATAGCTACAGTAACCTACTTGGCTGTAACTTAAAGCAGATACAGCCTCAGTGTTCACAGTAAACGTGCACTGGAAGTTACTGAATATTCAATTTTGTGCTCAGCAGAGCTGAAATTTGCTCAGTGCCGGAAAAAAATTGAGGGAACATTGGTGGCCACGCATGACGCCAACTCCATCAAGTTTGCTGACAACACAACAATGGTAGGCCTGGTCACCAACGGCAATGAGACAGCCTACAGGAAGAAGGTCAGAGAACTGGCAGTGTAGTTCCAGGACACCAGAGGTTTGGAGAGGGTCAAGAGCTGAAAGTTCCTCGGTATCCACATCACTGAGGACTTAACATGGTCCTCTCACACCAGAACAGTCGTGAAGAAGGCACGGCAATGCCTCTTTTCCCTCAGGAGGCTGAAACAATAAATGTGAGGAGCTCTAAATTAAAACAACTTAACTTCCTGATGAGCCAGGTCACATGACAGAGGTCAAGGTAACATTAACTGGGCATATCTAAAACAACCAGCAGGGGGAGACAAACACACCCAAATGGTAAATGAATACTCACGTAACAGAACGACTATTGATTTGATGCATTACTCCATTACGCTGCTGTGTACTGATTATTGGTTGCCATTACCATTAGAATGTTATCTATTTCTAATCTATTTATCCTGCTACTGGTCACTATTACTCCTGTTTACATGTATATATTACCATCAGTATATTACCATAAGTATTTACACTGAGTATACCAAACAGGAACAATTTCCTAATATTCAGTTGTGTCAAGTTGGCTGGATGTCCTTGGTGGACCATCCTTGATACACATGGGAGACTGTTGAGTGTGAAAAACCCAGCAGAGTTGTAGTTCTTGATACAAACAGGTGTGCCTGGCACCTACTACCATACCCCGTTCAAAGGCCCTTAAATCAGTTGTCTTGTCCATTCACCCACTGAATGGCACACATACACAATCCATGTCTCATTTGTCTCAAGGCTTAAAAATCCTTCTTTTACCTGTCTCCCTTCCTTCATCTATATGGATTAAAGTGGATTCAACAAGTGACATCAACAAGAGATCATAGCTTTAACCTGGATTCCCCTGGTCAGTTGATGTCACGGAAAGAGCAGGTGGTCCTAATGATATGTGCACTCACTGTATATCAATAGTGTGTGTATAGTCCCATGTGGCTCAGTTGGTAGAGCATGGTGTTTGCAACGCCAGGGTTGTGGGTTCGATTCCCACAGGGGACCAGTACAAAGAAAAAAAAAGAAATGAAATGTATGCATTCACTACCGTAAGTCGCTCTGGATAAGAGCGTCTGCTAAATGACAAAAATGTATGGGGAAAGAATGCAACTGTATTAATTGACTAAAATGAATCTCAAAACAAGTAGTGTTCACTGTTCAAATTGGCCAGCAAAAGCAGGTGGGCAAAACCAGTTATACCCCCTCGCTTGCCCCTATGTTTTGGTCAGTTATATGTCCTGCTCTCTCTCTCTCACAGGCTAGCAACTTCCTCTGGGCCGATGGGTCTAATATGGATTTCTCTGCCTGGATTCAGGAACCCAAGCAACCATCCGGTGATGGACGTTGCATGGAGATGAACTGGCTCAATAAGCAAGAGAGGGGAGGGATAACTGGCTGTGGTTTGAATTGTGCTGGTGAAACCCCTACATTTCTACTGCTTGAGTACTGGCACTTCTTCTAGAATATTCTGGGACCTTTTTTTTTATTCCAGGTGGTGTTGTGGGGATGAGAGGAAAGAAAATGTTTCATTTTATTTTTGTTGATGACATATCATGACATATTCTAAGAATACTAATCATTTCTTTCATTTAATATCTCCATCTCTATTCATCTTCTCAAAAACCGGCAAATGGAATGATAAACCATGTAGCCAGAAGAACTTCTTTGTGTGTGCCTTTAAACCTGACGGAGGCTGCCCAAGAGTGGAAGATACCGATAGATTGGAGCCTGAGGTGTCTCAGTTGAATCTGATGACAGATGAGTAGTACAGTGGGGGGAAAAAGTATATGATCCCCTGCTGATTTTGTACGTTTGCTCACTTACAAAGAAATGATCATTCTATAATTTTAATAGTAGGTTTATTTGAACAGTGAGAGACAGAATAACAACAAAATAATCCAGAAAAACGCATGTCAAAAATGTTATAAAATGATTTGCATTTTAATGAGGGAAATAAGTATTTGACCCCTCTGCAAAACATGACTTAGTACTTGGTGGCAAAACACTTCTTGGCAATCACAGAGGGCAGACGTTTTTTGTAGTTGGCCACCAGGTTTGCACACATCTCAGGAGGGATTTTGTCCCACTCCTCTTTGCAGATCTTCGCCAAGTCATTAAGGTTTCGAGGCTGACATTTGGCAACTCGAACCTTCAGCTCCCTCCACAGATTTTCTATGGGATTAAGATCTGGAGACTCCCTTGGCCACTCCAGGACCTTAATGTGCTTCTTCTTGAGCCACTCCTTTGTTGCCTTGGCCGTGTGTTTTGGGTCATTGTCATGCTGGAATACCCAGCCACGACCCATTTTCAATGCCCTGGCTGAGGGAAGGAGGTTCTCACCCAAGATTTGACGGTACATGGCCCCGTCCATCGTCCCTTTGATGCGGTGAAGTTGTCCTGTCCCCTTAGATGAAAAACACCCCCAAAGCATAATGTTTCCACCTCCATGTTTGACAGTGGAGATGGTGTTCTTGGGGTCATAGGCAGCATTCCTTCTCCTCCAAACACAGCGAGTTGAGTTGATGTCAAAGAGCTCCATTTTGGTCTCATCTGACCACAACACTTTCACCAGTTGTCCTCTGAGTCATTCAGATGTTCATTGGCAAACTTCAGACGGGCATGTATATGTATTCTTGAGCAGGGGGACCTTGCGGGCGCTGCAGGATTTCAGTCCTTCACGGCGTAGTGTGTTACCAATTGTTTTCTTGGTGACTATGGTCCCAGCTGCCTTGAGATCATTGACAAGATCCTCCCGTGTAGTTCTGGGCTGATTCCTCACCGTTCTCATGATCATTGCAACTCCACGAGGTGAGATCTTGCATGGAGCCCCAGGCCAAGGGATATTGGCAGTTCTTTTGTGTTTCTTCCATTTGAGAATAATCGCACCAAATGCTGACACCCTCTCACCAAGTTGCTTGGCGATGGTCTTATAGCCCATTCCAGCCTTGTGTAGGTCTACAATCTTGTCCCTGACATCCTTGGAGAGCTCTTTGGTCTTGGCCATGGTGGAGAGTTTGGAATCTGATTGATTGCTTCTGTGGACAGGTGTCTTTTTTACAGGTAACAAGCTGCGGTTAGGAGCACTCCCTTTAAGAGTGAGCTCCTAATCTCAGCTCGTTACCTGTATAAAAGACACCTGGGAGCAGGAAATCTTTCTGATTGAGAGGGGGTCGAATACTTATTTCCCTCATTAAAATGCAAATCAATTTATAACGTTTTTTACATGCGTTTTTCTGGGTATTTTTTTGTTATTCTGTCTCTCACTGTTCAAATAAACCTACCATTAAAATTATAGACTGATCCTTTCTTTGTCAGTGGGCAAACGTACAAAATCAGCAGGGGATCAAATACTTTTTCCCCCACTGTATACCAAGCTTTTTATATACAAAGCCTTTTACATTTAAATTTAGCTCGTCATGCATATTTTGCTTTTAGCGACCCGCAGAAATAACTTTGAAGGTGAATAACCCCAAAATATAAAATCCTCAAAAATTGTTACTAGAAACCTGCACCTCTGTCAATAGAGCTCGATGCTTATGAATCAGATTTATAATGTTATGTAATCCGACTTTAATGTTGATGATATGTTCAAGAAAGAACCCACTGAACAATTAATAACATGAATTATCATATTTCTATTGGTAAAATGTATTTTATAATACAAGGAAGTGGAACTTCATCACCAAAGCAATCCCTCTTGGCAGCGTGGGTGGACTCCCTACTTAATTAAGGCACTGTTCTTTCACACACCGGACCCATAAAGCCAGAAAGAGTTGGCAGCCTTTGGCAGACAAGATGGCCTACCTGTGGCTGCTCTGAGGCCCCTCTCAGCATGGCCAGGTGGGTGAGCAGTCTGACCAGGATGAAGGGGGTGAGGGACATGTTTTTGGTGTCCAGGGTGTCTGGGTTGTCCCTCCTCTGAGGGTCTCCCAGGATGTGGCCAGTCCTTGTGAGATCTCCCCTAAGAGGACACGTTCAGTTATTGGTCATGACATGAGATCTGGAGCCATGTATAAAACGGATCAGAAAACACTCTAAGAAAAAAAGGGTTCCAAAAGGGTTCTTGTCTTCGTAGGAACCCTTTTTGGTTCCAGGTTGGACCCTTTGGGGTTCCATGTAGAACCCTCTGTGGAAAGAGTTGTACATGGAACCAAAAGGGTTCTTCAAAGACTTATCCTATGGGGATAGATGAAGAACCCTTTTTCTAAGAGTGGTGGGAGTGCTGGTCTAGGATCAGGTCCCTCCTGTCCATATACTTTAGTATTATTTTAAAGGCCAAACTGATCTTACATCAGCACTCCTACTCTGATGCTTTGGCAGTAATATCACTGTTGGGCCCTTAGAGAGCTGACTTACTGCTGTAGCTCCATCTTCTGGAAACCAGTCAAGGGAACATGGTTCTCCCCTCCAATCTCCACCCTACACTCTAGACATTGTGCCTTATGGGTGGGTTGACCACACTGCAATAGAGTGAGTAAATCAGTTGGCTGTTTGCTTAGCTAATGAACATAAAATATTTACATGAAGAACTTTGCTTACCTTATCCACAACACAGGGGTGACCATTCGGACAAGCTGTTGAGATTTGAGTCAAAACTGAGCTTATTATTACAGAAATGTCATTGTTTTTAACCCAAAATTGTATTAGCTGAATCTGAAAATAACAATTAATTTATATGTCTATACTGTCTATATGCTTCCTGTAGCACGATGTTAACAAATACAATTTCACAGAGGTGTAACTCGGATGATTTACTCAAAGTTCAAGTTACAGTACATGCATTTATCAGGTTAGGATTCAAAATGTCTGTACTTACAGTACCAGGAGAGTCCATAATCCACTTCACTCTGTGTTATAAGCCTTTGAGCGACAGCCAGCATGTCCTCAGGCATTGTGGGTAGAAAGGCACTCTGTTGGGATAGACATAAGCAGATAAAGACAACTCTCACAGTCAACAAGGAGAAAGTCAATGTAAGATATTGACAGGTGCTGATGAGAATCATACCAGCATATTGTTGGGAGACAGGCCAAGCTGCTGAAGAGGTGTGAGCAGCCCTTCTGTCCCAGTGAGCAGCACAGCAGACATGTGGACAACCAGCTCTATAAGGGTGTGCTCCACACTGGACCGGTCTGCCAGGACACTCAGTCCTCCCATCCTGTTGTGAACCAATTCTTTGGCAAAGTCCCTCACTTCCCTGCAATTTAGGTACCTTGATCCCTCGATGAAGTCCTCAAGTGCTTTGCATTGCTGGAGGAATAAAACAAAGTCAGCCATTTTGGATAAATGTAATTGGGATTTTCTGAAGTCTACAAAAAGTCAATATAATTCAAAGTATAACTATTATAACATAAAAATCAGAATAGTTTGCCAACTCTATCGTTAGTTGTGGGCTAACAGTTTTCCCTCTGATGTGGAGTTGAAGGAGATGGTCTAACGTGTATAGCTTAGGGGTGGGGTAGAGGCCTGTCTTCCTACCTTAGGGGAAGGGGTAGAGGCCTGTGTTCCTACATTAGGGGTGGGGTGGAGGCCTGTCTTCCTACCTTAGGGGTGGGGTGGAGGCCTGTATTCCTACCTTAGGGGCGGGGTAGAGTCCGGTCTTCCTACCTTAGGGGCGGGGTAGAGCCCTGTCTTCCTACCTTAGGGGCGGGGTGGAGGCCTGTCTTCCTACCTTAGGGGCGGGGTGGAGGCCTGTCTTCCTACCTTAGGGGCGGGGTGGAGGCCTGTCTTCCTACCTTAGGGGCGGGGTGGAGGCCTGTCTTCCTACCTTAGGGGCGGGGTGGAGGCCTGTCTTCCTACCTTAGGGGTGGGGTGGAGGCCTGTCTTCCTACCTTAGGGGCGGGGTGGAGGCCTGTCTTCCTATCTTAGGGGTGGGGTAGAGCCCTGTCTTCCTACCTTAGGGGTGGGGTAGAGGCCTGTGTTCCTACCTTAGGGGTGGGGTAGAGCCCTGTCTTCCTACCTTAGGGGTGGGGTGGAGGCCTGTGTTCCTACCTTAGGGGAAGGGGTGGAGGCCTGTCTTCCTACCTTAGGGGTGGAGGCCTGTCTTCCTACCTTAGGGGTGGGGTGGAGGCCTGTGTTCCTACCTTAGGGGTGGGGTAGAGGCCTGTATTCCTACCTTAGGGGTGGGGTAGAGGCCTGTGTTCCTACCTTAGGGGTGGAGGCCTGTCTTCCTACCTTAGGGGCGGGGTAGAGGCCTGTGTTCCTACCTTAGGGGCGGGGTAGAGGCCTGTCTTCCTATCTTAGGGGTGGGGTAGGGGCCTGTCTTCCTACCTTAGGGGTAGAGGCCTGTCTTCCTACCTTAGGGGTAGAGGCCTGTCTTCCTATCTTAGGGGTGGGGTGGAGGCCTGTCTTCCTACCTTAGGGGCGGGGTAGAGGCCTGTATTACTACCTTATGGGCGGGGTAGAGGCCTGTCTTCCTACCTTAGGGGTAGAGGCCTGTCTTCCTACCTTAGGGGCGGGGTAGAGGCCTGTATTCCTACCTTAGGGGCGGGGTAGAGGCCTGTATTACTACCTTATGGGCGGGGTAGAGGCCTGTCTTCCTACCTTAGGGGTAGAGGCCTGTCTTCCTATCTTAGGGGTGGGGTAGGGGCCTGTCTTCCTATCTTAGGGGCGGGGTAGAGGCCTGTCTTCCTATCTTAGGGGTGGGGTAGGGGCCTGTCTTCCTACCTTAGGGGCGGGGTAGAGGCCTGTATTACTACCTTATGGGCGGGGTAGAGGCCTGTCTTCCTACCTTAGGGGTAGAGGCCTGTCTTCCTACCTTAGGGGCGGGGTAGAGGCCTGTATTCCTACCTTAGGGGCGGGGTAGAGGCCTGTATTACTACCTTATGGGCGGGGTAGAGGCCTGTCTTCCTACCTTAGGGGTAGAGGCCTGTCTTCCTATCTTAGGGGTGGGGTAGGGGCCTGTCTTCCTATCTTAGGGGCGGGGTAGAGGCCTGTCTTCCTATCTTAGGGGTGGGGTAGGGGCCTGTCTTCCTACCTTAGGTGCGGGGTAGAGGCCTGTATTACTACCTTAGGGGTGGGGTAGAGGCCTGTATTCCTACCTTAGGGGTGGGGTGGAGGCCTGTATTACTACCTTAGGGGTGGGGTAGAGGCCTGTGTTCCTACCTTAGGGGTGGGGTAGAGGCCTGTATTACTACCTTAGGGGTGGGGTGGAGGCCTGTGTTGGCTGCTCGGTACAGACTGGTGACTTCTCTGAAAAGAGACAGCAGGACATACAAGGTCCGCCTCCTTGCAGGTGCAGTACATCTCTACAACAAAACAACACACAAAGATGAGGACAAATTCACCAAACATCCATAAACTCTTAGGTTAGAAATAGTTTTAATAAAACTAATACACACACACACACACATTACATACAGTGGTATTGAGTTTAGTGGAGTTAAACTAATACCTGACAGGTATCCTCAATCTCCTGCACACTGTCCTCTAGTACTGCTTTGGCAACAGCCTCGCGGATATCCTGGTAGTCGTCTCCATAGACGAGATACTGGTCCATCTGGCCAACATCTTCATTCTGCATACAAGACGATGGAAGACCCTGATATCTAGAACATCGTCCTTCACAGTACTAGCTAGGAAATACACATCATTGTATCTAACCCGCTCAGGTCCTCTTTAGAAACATGTTTGTAAACAATAGAGAACAGGAAACAGGACCGATGGGTAATTTCAACAGTTTAAAACAAATGGAGTTGTATGAAACGTTTCATGAAACCCTGTGATGTACCTGCTGCTGCAACTCTTCAGGAAAAAGCCACCTGTACTTCTCTGTATCCTTCAGCATTCTCTGGACATACTCTACACCGTGCTGGCTGCTGACGTTGCGGATCAGGTAAACCCGGTACCAGTCGTTCTTACTCTCCTTACACAGGCTCCTAACAGCACACAGGAACTCCTCGACAACATCCTGAGGATTTTCACATTCCCCTGCACACAATGTGAGGAACCGAGGACAGATCTTGGATCAGTCAGTCAAAGTGATTGCAAGCATTCTTTATAAAACATTCCGTATAAAAAAACAACTATAATTCATTTACACCAACATGCACAATTTTTAAAGCAACAAGGATCAGAATTCATGACGCCATATTGACTGAGTGTTTTTACCAGACTGTATGCTATGGAGCAGGTGTGCAGCCATGTCCAGGCATAGACGGACCCTCGCGATCTGTTGCAGGTACTCTATTGTGACGGTCTCAGCCGACGCAGTGACAAAGTCCAGGAAGTGACGCAAGAACTCAGTCTCATTCTGCAGGTAGGCCTGCTGATCTGCAGGCTTCTGGCATTCATGTGGCTTTCTGTCGAACATGGAGTCCTGCAGAAAAACAGTTATAAACATCTATTCTATTTATTTAACCTTTATTTATCCATAAAGTCCCGTTGAGGTTAGAAGACCTCTTTTACAAATAGAATAGTGATAGCACTCCATTGATTTAGGGTGAAATCCTGTCAGATCCTACCTCAAGGCAGTTGATGTAGAGCGCATAAAGTTCATTTTTATCCTCTAGAATGTTGCTCTCTTCTATCAATGTCAAATACTGCTGCAGATATTCTTTGACGTCATCAAAGCTAAAAAAAAAATTAAAAATTAAAAAAGAGTTAATTTTCAGTCAAATGTTTGATAACATCTGAAACCAACTGAATTGCGTTGCTGGTTACAGCAGCATTGCAGTGATACACTACATGACGAAAAGTATGTGGACACCAGCTCGTCAAACATCTCATTCCAAAATCATGGGCATTAATATGGAGTTGGTCCCCCCCCCCCCTTGCTGCTATAACAGCCTCCACTCTTCTGGGAAGGCTTTCCACTAGATGTTGGAACATTGCTGCGAAACTTGCTTCCATTCAGCCACAAGAGCATTAGTGAGATTGGGTACTAATGTTGGGCGATTAGGCCTGGCTTGCAGTTGGCATTCAAATTCATCCCAAAGGTGTTCGATGGGGTTGAGGTCAGGTCTCTGTGTAGGCCAATCAAGTTCTTCCACACCGATCTTGACAAACCATTTCTGTATGGACCTCGCTTTGTGCACGGGGGGCATTGTCATGCTGAAACAGGAAAGGGCCTTCCCCAAACTGTTGCCACAAAGTTGGAAGCACAGAATCGTCTATAATGTCATTGTATGCTGTAGCGTTACGATTTCCCTTCACTGGAACTAAGGGGCCGAGCCCGAACCATGAAAAACAGCCCCAGACCATTATTCCGCTTCCACCAAACTTTACAGTTGGCACTAAACATTGGGGCAGGTAGCATTCTCCTGGCATCCGCCAAACCCAGATTCGTCCGTCAGACTGCCAGATGGTGAAGCGTGAGTCATCACGCCAGAGAACACGTTTCCACTGCTCCAGAGTCCAATGGCGGCAAGCTTTACACCACTCCAGCCGACGCTTGGCATTGCGCATGGTGATCTTAGGCTTGTGTACGGCTGCTCGGCCATGGAAACCCATTTCATGAAGCTCCCGACAAACAGTCCTTGTGCTGACGTTGCTTCCAGAGGCAGTTTGGAACTCGGTAGTGGAGTGTTGCAAACAAGGAAAGACAGTTTTTACGCAGTAAACGCTTCAGCACTCAATGGTCCCGTTCTGTGAGCTTTTGTGGCCTACCACTTCGCAGCTGAGCCATTGTTGCTCCTAGACGTTTCCACTTCACAATAACAGCACTTACAGTTGACCGGGGCAGGTCCAGCAAGGCAAACATTTTACGAACTGACTTTCTGGAAAGGTGGCATCCTATGACGGTGCCATGTTGAAAGTCACAGAGCTCTTCAGTAAGGCCATTCTACAGCCAATGTTTGTCTATGGAGATCGCATTGCTGTGTGCTCGATTTTATACACCTGTCAGCAACGGGTGTGGCTGAAATAGCTGAATCCACTCATTTGAAGGGGTGTCCACATACTTTTGTATATATAGTGTATAAACAACATTTATTTCCTGGTTCACTCACGTGTACTTGAGCAGAAGCTTGAGTATCACTGATCGCACCACAGGATTCTTGTCCATAGACTCATCAAATGGTGAGAAATCTTTGGTGTGTATCTGACTTTGTGCTGGTACAAATATAATACATATCAGAACACAGATAAAAACATTTTACTGAGCCACAATCTTCCCTCTGGTCTGTTTAATGCTTAAAATGTCAAAAAGAATACAGGAACAAATGGAATCTAAACTCTATAATTTTGGCTAGTGTGTGTGTGTGTGTTGAGGGTACCTCTGATGAGTGGGATGGGTTCTGTCTCAACCATGAGGAAGGACAACAGGTGCAGGATGACACCTTTTGATGGGGGGATGTTGTCCTTGAAGCACACAGTAGTGACCAGGTCTATGAAAAACGCATTGCAACTCTGCCTGAACTGAGCGTTTAGTGTGATGCAAGCTCTGCAAAACCATAGTAGACAGATTAGACAGATAAGACGGTTAACAGGGAAAGACATGTCCTTTATCATTGGTTATCCAGATTTAAAAAAAAGGGTAAAACACACCCACCTTATGTCCTCAGTCACTTTGACCTCGAAGTCATCTGGGAGTTCGTGTTTGCACGTGGGGCAGTACATTTGGCCTGTGTTGAGACATCCTCTGACACAGGTCAGACAGAACATGTGGTGGCAGGGCAGGTCCACGGGGTCTTGTGGTTCCCCCATGCACACACGGCACTGGAAACCAAACCTAAAGAGAAAAAAATAGCTGCCGTTATTAAACATCAAATTCTGTATACAGCTTATCAACCACAGCGAATAATGTAGACATATAATATGAATAGACTTTTACACTAAATAAATTATATCATATAGACTTACTTGCAAATCAGATCACTTGCTTTTTGCTTGCAAGTCTTCAGTACTGTAATGATGGCCGCAAATGGTTCCTCCGATTTTACGTCTGAGTTTTTTGCCAGAATCTGCCACACGAGATAATTAGCAGTCACATAGATTAGTTAAAATGACATCCAACCAATTGAGTTGATTTCAGTTGAATGTTTTTTTTTTAAATGACATAGTTGTCGCCCATTACTCCCATTGGTTTTTAGCTAGTGGTGTCAAAAGTTAGCTGAAGTTCCAGGGTTAGGAACCGTTTAAACATTCACTTGTAAAATACTGAATTTATCCTTTACGCACAAAGTTCAATGCAATGAGAAAATTGCAATACGTTAACATAGTTCAAGAGCTCAGGTTGACATTTACATTCATTTCCATCCCATATTTCAGGTTTAGCAACCATCAGACTTAAACTATGTAGAAGTATAAACAAAGCACAAATGTAATTGGTGGCATGTTGACTTAAAGAACAAAAATATATGATATAAACTCACTTTGCCTATGGTACGAGTGTGATCAAGGACCAGAGACTTGAGCTCCCTCTCCTCAGACTCAAAGCCTATCAGCATGTGTTCCACAAACAGAAAGACGATGCAGATACGGTTCCAATGATTACTAAAAACACAAAACAAACAAGGACAAATCTTTACTTATTCTGGAAGAATTAACCATATCTGGGAGAAAGTTAATTCAGACAAACAATTACTTAGCTTTTATTTATTTATATATAAGTTTTACTATGTTCTACATTGTATCAAAACACAAACACAGACATCAAAACTATGAAATAACACATATGGAATCATGTAGTAACCAAAAAAAGTGTTAATTCAAAATATATTTGATATTTGATATTCTTCAAAGTAGCCACCCTTTGCCTTGATGACAGCTTCGCACACACTTGGCATTCTCTCAACCAGCTTCATGAGGTAGTCACCTTGAATACATTTCAATTAACAGGTGTGCCTTGTTCAAAGTTAATTTGTGGAATTTCTTTCTGTCGTAACGCGTTTGAGCCAACCAGTTGTGTTGTGACGAGGTTGGGGTGGTATACAGAAGATAGGGCTATTTGGTAAAAGACCAAGTCCATATTATGGAAAGAACAGCTCAAAGAAGCAAAGAGAAGCGAGAGTCCAGCATTAGTTTTAGACATTAAGGTTTCTTCAAGTGCAGTCGCAAAAACCATCAAGCGCTATGATGAAACTGGCTCTCGTGAGGACCGCCACAGGAAAGGAAGACCCAGAGTTACCTCGCTACAGAGGATACGTTCATTAGAGTTAGCGGCACTTCAGATTGCAGCCCAAATAAATGCTTCACAGAGTTCAAGAGACACATCTCAACATCAACTGTTCAGAGGAGACTGCGTGAATCAGGCCTTTATGGTCGAATTGCTGCAAAGAAACCACGACTAGAGGACACCAACAAGAAGAAGAGACTTTCTTGGATCAAGAAACATGAGCAATGTTCATTAGACCGGTGGAAATCTGTCCTTGTCTTTGTTTGACGCAGAGTAGGTGAACAGATGATCTCCGGGTGTATGGTTCCCACCGTGAAGCATGGAGGAGGAGGTGTGAAGGTGTGGGGGTGCATTGATGGTAACACTGTCAGTGATTTATTTAGAATTCAAGGCACACTTAACCAGCATGGCTACCATAGCATTCTGCAGCAATATGCCATCCCATCTGGTTTGTGCTTAGTGGGACTATCCTTTGTTTTTCAACATGACAATGAACCAACACACCTCCAGGCTGTGTAAAGGTTATTTGACCAAGAATGAGAGTGACGGAGTACTGCATCAAATGACCTGGCCTCCACAATCACCCGACCTCAACCCAATTGAGATGGTTTGGGATGAGTTGGACCGCAGAATGAAGGAAAAGCAGCCAACAAGTGCTCAGCATATATCGGAACTCATTCAAGACTATCGGAAAAGCATTCCAGGTGAAGCTGGTTGAGGGAATGCCAAGAGTGTACAAAGCTGTCATCAAGGCAAAGGGTGGCTACTTTCAAGAATCTAAAATATATTTTGATTTGTTTAACACTCATTTGGTTACTACATGATTCCTTATGTGTTATTTCATAGTTTTTATTCTACAATGTAGAAAATAGTAAAAATAAAGAAAAACCCTTCAATGAGTAAGTGTCTAGATTTTTGACTGATACTATATATTTTTGTTCTTGCTTTTTGAATATCATGGATATGCTTGCTTTATTACTTCATTCCAACATGTGTGGATGGACTAGCACCTTGAATTCAGAACTTTATACAGTGAAGGTCTTCACCTCTTTCACAACGCATATTGACTTTCTTAAAAAATAAAATGAATAAAGAAAGTCAAATGGCCCTCTGTAGTCTTTCAAAGGGACATTTCCCTCACCAGATGTAGTCAAACAGTTCCCGGCTCCTCTCTCCATACTGCTTCAGGCTTCTCTGGGAGCAGACCAGCTCCATAGACCCCTTCAGTCTTTTCACCTGCTTCAGCCAGTCCTGGCACTGGGCATCAGAGTCCAATGCATGGGGTTCCAGGAGCTCAACACAGGAAACAGATGCATAGACATCCAGAACCTGGCAGAGGAGTGAGACAGAAACATAGTATAGTTACTGGCATGTTTACTATGACATTTCTATCAGCATGTTGGCAGCCTCATTTCAATACAGTATATACTGTACATAACCTGGTAAAAGTTCAACTACCATATATACTGATGTGATACTACTATCATACATTCATATATACTGTATCTTCAACTACTATCATACATTCATATATACTCTATACAAACATTTGGCACATAAAAAAACTGATTTCTCATAACTAAATGCGTCAGTGTGTGGAAAATATATGCACTTAACATCTCTGGGCTGTTCTTCACTAGTGTGATTCTTACCATCTCTGGGCTGTCCTTCACTAGTGTGATTCTTACCATCTCTGGGCTGTCCTTCACTAGTGTGATTCTTACCATCTCTGGGCTGTGCTTCACTAGTGTGATTCTTACCATCTCTGGGCTGTCCTTCACTAGTGTGATTCTTACCATCTCTGGGCTGTCCTTCACTAGTGTGATTCTTACCATCTCTGGGCTGTCCTTCACTAGTGTGATTCTTACCATCTATGGGCTGGCCTTCACTAGTGTGATTCTTACCATCTCTGGGCTGTCCTTCACTAGTGTGATTCTTACCATCTCTGGGCTGTTCTTCACTAGTGTGATTCTTACCATCTATGGGCTGGCCTTCACTAGTGTGATTCTTACCATCTCTGGGCTGTCCTTCACTAGTGTGATTCTTACCATCTCTGGGCTGTCCTTCACTAGTGTGATTCTTACAATCTATGGGCTGTCCTTCACTAGTTTGATTCTTACCATTCTTACCAGGTAAACTGTCAAATTGTACAAATGCTGTGATTCCTTATAAACACGAGGGTTTCTCATGTGGAATTGCAAGGATTAATGTAGCCTAAATAAATATGAGATTGTAGTTACATGAAAACATTTGTATTATTTGCCTTCCAGGTTTCTATTTTATGGAGCTCGATTGGTGAAATTAGGCTACAGAAATGATTGTAAATGAAGATGTTTCCATAATTGAATGATTTCTAATGAATAGCCTTGTTTTACATGGAAATGCTAAAGAAATATTGGACTTCCACTGTAGCCTAGGCTAACCTAGCCTAGTTTTCGATAGGTTAGAATTAACATATTACCCTATTTAATTTAGAGTTGATCATTTAGGACATCTGTCTACAAAATTGCCCTGCATGGCACAGCCTAGTATCATAAGGGTGTACGACTTTCAAAATTGCTCAGTTGGTAGAGCAGGGTGCTTGTAACGCCAGGGTAGTGGGTTTGATTCCTGGGACCACCCACATGTAAAATGTATTCACGCATGACTGTAAGGCGCTTTGGATAAAAGTGTCTGCTAAATGGCACATTATTATATGCAGAGCATGTGTTGTGTATCTATTGACCTAGTGATTGCAAACTAGAGGAACTGATAGTGAACTCCTACTGATGTCTCTATTTGCTGAATTGAGAGGATGGAGTGGGTGCAGGGACAAAACAAGGTCAAGTAAAGTAAACAGACAATGTTTGGAATGGGAGAAGGCTGGCACAGGAGACAGGCTTTACTGGCAGAGTCATTGGGTTGATGACGTGTCCATTTGATATCTAAGATTAAGACAGAGTTGAGTTGGCATATTAATGAATAGTTTCACAGACCAAATCAATCTGTAATATTGTGCATTTATCCCTGTTCTTTTCAAACCCCACACACATCTGTTGTGAACTACTCAGGTCAAGGCCTAGGGTTACCAGGTGCCATAGGCCTATGCAGAGCATAAAGATAAAAACCAAAAAAACAGGACAGTCCAATGATGCCATGAGTGAGTAAATATCCCAACTCAACTCTGTCTTAATGGGATAGTTCACTCAAATCACAAAATGTAATATTGGTTTCCTTACCCTGTAAGCAGTCTAAGACTGCAATCCATGCTTTTGTTGACCTGCCCACTGTCTCCAAACGCTAACGTTGGTGTAAATAAAGTTTGATTTGAAAATGTCATTCAAAATAGCAATGCAAAACAATTAGCTTATTTGTCAAATCCTTCAGAATCTATGTGTTCTATTTGGCCTACAATGTGGTTAATAAAATCCGATTTGGATATATTTGGCTGTTTTCACAAAACAGTGTGAAATATACACATAAACATCCTGAATGTAGGCTAAACTTATTGTGCTGTAAAAAGATGAACTAATTGATTAATCTGTTCTACAGCACATGTCATGTTTCTATTGGCCACAGACAACGATTGTGTAGAATCTCCCTTGTAGAGGTATTCACACAGCACGAAATGTGCAGATCTATGACAGATAATTCTGACATGCTAGTCTTTTGTTCGGGACGATTTTGTGTTGTCCGGAGCTCGCAAGTGCAGTAAATTGCGACACGTGAATGGTATCATTATCATTCCAAACTCGCACATTGAGAGCTTGACATTAGGAAAGCAATATATAATGTTGTAATTTGGGTGAACTATCCCTTTAATCGTAGGTTTAAAAATGGGAACGTGCTAATTAAAACACTTGTATGTGACAAATAAAATGTTGATTTGATTATGTTGTTGTTTTTGCGCTGTTGCCAGTGTCGTCTGTCTGTGTTGTCCGTTTTGTCTTATATTGTGTTTTCATTTTTAATTCTAGCCCTTGTCCACACAGGCGACGTTTTGTCTCTTCCAAGGTCGTCATTGCACAATTCAGTTGCCTGGTTAAATGAAGGTTACATAAAAAATACATTAAATGTTGACATGATCCCAGTTAAAGCCAGTGAACCTGTCTTCTACTGTCGGTCAACAACCTAACATCAAGCAAATACACTGGTTCAAAAGTTTGGGGTCACTTTGAAAGAAAAACAATTTTTTGGGCCATTAAAATAACATCAAATCGATCAGAAATACAGTGTAGACATTGTTAATGTTGTAAATGACTATTGTAGCTGGAAACTGCAGATTTTTTATGGAATATCTACATAGGCGTACAGAGGCCCATTATCAGCAACCATCACTCCTGTGTTCCAATGGCACGTTGTGTTAGCTAATCCAAGTTTATCATTTTAAAAGGATAATTGATCATTAGAAAACCCTTTTCCAATTACGTTAGCATAGCTGAAAACTGTTGTTCTGATTAAAGAAGCAATACAACTGGCCTTCTTTAGACTAGTTGAGTATCTGGAGCATCAAACACATGGTTAGCAGATGTTAATGCGAGTGTAGCGAAATGCTTGTGCTTCTAGTTCCGACCGTGCAGTAATATCTAACAAGTAATCTAACAATTTCACAACATCTACCTTATACACACACAAGTGTAAAGGAATGAATAAGAATATGTACATATAAATATATAGATGAGCGATGGCCGTGCTGCGTTGGCAAGATGCAGCAGATGGTATAGAGTACAGTATATACATATGAGATGAGTAATGTAGGGTATGTAAACATTATATAAAGTGGCATTGTTTAAGTGACTAGTGAAACATTTATTACATCCAATTTTTTATTATTAAAGTGGCTAGAGATTGAGTCAGTATGTTGGCAGCAGCTACTCAATGTTAGTCATGGTTGTTTAACAGTCTGATGTCCTTGAGATAGAAGCTGTTTTTCAGTCTCTCGGTCCCAGCTTTGATGCACCTGTACTGACCTCGCCTTCTGGATGATAGCGGGGTGAACAGGCAGTGGCTCAGGTGGTTGTTGTCCTTGGTGATCTTTTTGGCCTTCCTGTGACATCGGGTGGTGTAAGTGTCCTGGAGGGCAGGTAGTTTGCCCCCGGTGATGCGTTGTGCAGACCTCACTACCCTCTGGAAAGCCTTACGGTTGTGGGCGGAGCAGTTGCCATACCAGGCGGTGATACAGCCCGACAGGATGCTCTCGATTGTGCATCTGTAAAAGTTTGTGAGTGTTTTCGGTGACAGGACAGGTTTGTGAGTGTTTTCGGTGACAGGCGCTGTTGCGCCTTCTTCACTACACTGTCTATGTGGGTTGACCATTTCAGTTTGTCCGTGATGTGTATGCCGAGGAACTTAAACAACTTCCCACCTTCTCCACTACTGTCCCGTCGATGTGGATGGGGGGTGCTCCCTCTGCTGTTTCCTGAAGTTTCCAGTGTGATTGCAATTGCATCGTCTGTGGACCTATTGGGGCGGTAAGCAAATTGGAGTGGGTCTAGGGTGTCAGGTAGGGTGGAGGTAGGGTGGATTTGTGGGTTCGATTACAGGCTCAAAATGGCCAGAAACAAATAACCTCTCTGGGAAAGACAACATCCGGTGAAATTGCAGAGCGCCAAATTCAAATGACAGAAATAGTAATAATAAACATTCATAATGATACAAGTGTTATACATCGGCTTAAAGATTTACTTCTTGTTAATCCAGCCGCTGTGTCAGATTTCAAAAAGGCTTTACGGCGAAAGCATACCATGCGATTATCTTTGGACAGTGCCCCGCTTACAAAAGCATACAAACATTTTCCAGCCAAGTAGAGGAGTCAGAAAGTCAGAAATATCGATAAAATGAATCACTTACCTTTGATAATCTTCATCTGGTTGCCCTCACAAGACTCCCTGTTACACAATAAATGTTTGTTTTGTTCGATAAAGTCCCTCTTTATATCCAAAAAACTCAGTTTTGTTGGTGCGTTTTGTTCAGTAATCCACTGGCTCAAAGGCGGTCACAACAGGCAGACGAATACATCCTAATAGTACCGGTAAAGTTCGTCGAAAGATGTCAAACAATGTTTATAATTAATCCTCAGGTTGTCTATTGTCTAAATAATCAATAATATTTCAACCAGACAATATCATTTTCAATAGAAAGGAAAAACAACGAACGGCGCGCCCACAGTCACGCGCCCAATCCAGCTCTGCCTACTTCCCCTGTCCACTGACCAAAAGGTCTTTTTACTCATCGTTTTTCAAAATAAAAGCCTGAAAGCATGTCTAAAGACTGTTGACATCTAGTGGAAGCCATAGGAACTGCAATCTGGGTCCTAACCCATTACATTCTGTATAGGCATTGAATTGAAAAACAGCCACATCAAAATATTTCCACTTCCTGGATGGATTTGTCTCAGGTTTTCGCCTGCCATATCAGTTCTGTTGTACTCACAGACATTATTTTAACTGTTTTGGAAACGTTAGAGTGTTTTCTATCCAATACTACCAATTATATGCATATCTTAGCTTCTGGGCCTGAGTAACAGGCAGTTTACATTGGGCACCTCCTTCATCCAAGCTTCCCAATGCTGCCCCCTGTCCCTAACAAGATAACTTTCTTCTGAAAGTCGTCAGTCTATTCTTGTTCGGAGAAATTATGTCTATTCCATGCAAAAAATTGCCAAGAAACTGAAGATCTGGTACAACGCTGTGAACCTCTCCCTTCACAGAACAGCGCAAACTGGCTCTAATCAGAATAGAAAGAGGAGTGGGAGGCCTCGGTACACAACTGAGCAAGAGGACAAGTACATTAGAGTGTCTAGTTTGAGAAACAGATGCCTCACAAGTCCTCAACTGGCAGCTTCATTAAATAGTACCTGTAAAACACCAGTCTCAACATCAACAGTGAAGAGGCGACTCCGGGATGCTGGCCTTCTAGGCAGAGTTCCTCTGTCCAGTGTCTGTGTTATTTTGCCCATCTTAATCTTATATTTTTATTGGCCAGTCTGAGATATGGCTTTTCACTTTAATGTTGAGCTATTTTTTACATTCAGCATCACTATGTCAGGGGAAATATAGTATTCTTTCTAACAAAAATATCTACATATATCTCAAGATGTTGTGTATCCCTGGAAATAATCAGAATTCATGTAAACATAACAGTTTTGAAAACATAGCTTGTCCAAAAAAAGAGGTCTCAGGGTATGGGGTAATAGAGAATGGGTAAGTTGAGCCGCCAGTTGTCTTGAACGGGGATGTTGTGCCAATTCATAGGCAAGTTCTCTACATTTGAGTCTACTAAGCCCATGAAAATGTCTGCCGGATTCTTGATATGTTTAATAAGATCAGACTCCATGTCATGACTCTATCAGACTCTATCAAAGCCTCTCTTTCTCACAGGAACATGTTTGTTTTCTTGTTTGTTAATGTACTGAGCTATTTATTGGCTTAACTTGCCCCTGGCCAAATCACACAATTACCCCAAAGCAACCATTTTGACTGTATTAGCTCGCACAGCTACAGGGATGCACTTTTATGCTAGGTTCAGGTCCTCATATTGTAGCTTATAGAGACCCCAACTAATGTATGAAACAGTCTTTAAATTATCTACTTTGGTTTGGATACAAGCACCATGAAACCTACAACACAATACATTTATTTGACTTTGTGAAAATCTGTTTTTTGGAACTAACAACACTTTTTCCATGTGGTTTCTTCCTTCACAGACTCCATGAAATGATGACCTCTTCCTAAATATCACTTATTTTCTTTCTCCTATCTCCCTTGTTCTCACTCTTTTAGATCAGGCAACAGTTGACCCAAGCAAAGATTTTGTATTTGAGCAATGCCCTGGCCATGTTACTTGGTACAAACTGGGGTCCTACTGTGCTGAGCTACAAGCCTTCCCTGTAGCTCAGTTGGTAGAGCATGGTGTTTGCAACGTCAGGGTTGTGGGTTCGATTCCCACGGGGGGCCAGTACGAAAAAAAAAAATGTATGAAATGTATGCATTCACTACTGTAAGTCGCTCTGGATAAGAGCGTCTGCTAAATGACTAAAATGTAAATGTAAAATGTTAAGCACTTCAACCAGAGGTTGGACTATACGTCAGCTGAGGTAAATTCAGACTTATTTCAGGTTTTATCCCACATACCCATGATGTCTCAGTTAAAGGTAGACATACAGTAGCGTACCTCACCACTGGGCACAGACGTCAGTTCAACATCTAGTTTTGATTTAACATTTGACTGAGTTGTCAAATAACATCACCGACAACGATGAGATAGCCTACAGGGACGAGGTCAGAGACCTGGCAGGGTGGTGCCAGGACAACAACCTCTCCCTCAACGTGAGCAAGACAAAGGAGACGATCGTGGACTACAGGAAAAGGAGGACCGAACACGCCCCCATTCACATCGACAGGGCTGTAGTGGAGCAGCTGGAGAGTTTCAAGTTCCTTGGTGTCCACATCACCAACAAACTATCATGTTCTAAACACACCAAGACAGTCTTGAAGAGGGCACGACAACACCTTTTCCCCCTCAGGAGACTGAAAAGATTTAGCATGGGTCCCTAGATCCTCAAAAAAATCTACAGCTGCACCATCGAGAGCATCCTGACCGGTTGCATCAACGCCTGGTACTGCAACTGCTCGACATTCGACCGTAATGCGCTGCAGAGGGTATGCGTAAAGCCCAGTACATCACTGGGACCAAGCTTCCTGCCATCCAGGACCTATATACTAAGCGGTGTCAAAGGAAAGCCCAAAAAATTGTCAAAGACTCCAGTCACCCAAGTCATAGACTGTTCTCTCTGCTACCGCACGGCAAGCGGTACCGGAGCGCCAAGTCTAGGTCCAAAAGGCTCCTTAACAGCTTCTACCCCTAAGCCATAAGACTGCTGAACAATTAATCAAATGGCCACCCGAACGATTTGTTTTTACACTGCTGCTACTCGTTGTTATTATCTATGCATAGCCAATTTACCCCTACCTACGTGTACAAATGACCTCAACTAACCTGAACCCCCGCACATTGACTGGGTACCGGTACCCCCTGTATATAGCCTCTATATTGTTATTTTATTGTGTTACTTTTTATTGTATTTTTTAATTGAGTTTATTTAGTAAATATTTTCTTAACTCTATTTCTTGAACTGCATTGTTGGCTTAGTAAGCAAGCATTTCACGCTAAGGTCTACCTACACCTGTTGTATTCGGCGCATGTGACAAATCAATTTTGATTTGATTTGATATGTGCTGGTTGGGACAACATGCCACGAATAGATGATACTTTAGTTAACATCCACTATAAGATTAAAGGATGCTGCATCAGAGTGAGGGGCTGAAGCAGCCTTGACAGGTTAGAGATGGACAATAGGTTGAACCCATAGATTTAGAATGAAATCCCATACCTTCCCATTCATTGCCCTGTTGGAGTAGTGCACCCAAACAGAGACTGGCATGGCACAGCCTAGTATTATAAGGGTGCACGTCTTTCAAAATTGCTCGGTTGGTAGATCAGGGCGCTTGTAATGCCAGGGTAGTGGGTTTGATTCCTGGGACCACCATTACTTAAAATGTATTCACGCATGACTGGGAAATGCTTTGGATAAAAATGTCTGCTAAATGGCACATTATATTATATTATTATTACGTCAAGGTGAAATGAATAAATGTTGAATCTAAATAACATAATGTGTAGAGAATGAGTCTTACATTCCTTGATAAAATATATTTATCGTTCCAAAACCTGCTCATGACAATAGTTCAGGCACAAACCGCAGCTGAAACACAAATTGCTCAAAAACGAATGGTACGTAAGTGGTTTCTGACTGTGCAATTGAAATCAAGGTGAGAGTGAGGTTGGCTCTAAAATGCAGGTGCTGGGGAATGCAGTGCAATCAGGTTTAGGCAACTGCCTTATCTAGCCTTATCTCCTAAAATGTGGGTCTGAACCACTTTTGAAGGCTAAAACACAGCTAAACTAAAGACACTATAACAGCTGCTTGTCTTCACTATTCAAATTGATCATCATGATAAAATCCAGAAGAGTTGTCATGGCCCCCCAACTGCTTCTGTCCTCATGCTTGGTCTCTGTCTGTCTGTTCTCCCATAGCCTCACCAGTACCTCTGCACTGTCAGATACCTTTCGCCTTATAGCTTAGTCTCAGACATCACAACCACACCAAAACTCTACAAAATGTTAGAGAAAGCCCATGGTTCAAAGACAAAGCCTTTGTCAGTTCAAGATTTCCATCACAGTCAAGATTTTACAAAAAGGACTGTGTTTAAAAAGGCTAAACACAGTGTACTTGAGACTTCTGTACATCGATTTCTTGCTCTTTGTGAATCTATTTTCATAATGAATGATGTTGATATTGCTTCAGTTATTTTAATTTGAGACATCATGCATTGCTACAAATATCTTCATTCATCAATAATCTTTGCCCGACTTTTTTGGACCTGGCCTTATACCAATATTTAGGAATCCGATGGGGACAAATACCAATACACCCTAATGTCTATTGGTGTAATGTGTGGGAGGAGTAGCTGACCAGGAGGGTGAAGTTAATGATTACAGTATATTATGAAATGTTCAGATAGAAATGCGTTGTGTAGAACAGATTATTATTAATATTTTTGTTATTTTTATTTAACTAGGCAAGTCAGTTTTAAGAACAAATTCTTATGTACAATGATGGCCTACCCCAGCCAAACTCGGACGATGCTGGGCCAATTGTGCACCGCCCTATGGGACTCCCAACCACGGCCGGATGTGATGCAGCCACAAACGTGTCCATTTGATATCTAAGATTAAAACAGAGTTGAGTTTGCATATTAATGAATAGTTTCACAGACCAAATCAATCTGTAATATTGTGCATTTATCCCTGTTCTTTTCAAACCCCACACACATCTGTTGTGAACTACTCAGGTCAAGGCCTAGGGTTACCAGGTGCCATAGGCCTATGCAGAGCATAAAGATAAAAACCAAAAAAACAGGACAGTCCAATGATGCCATGAGTGAGTAAATATCCCAACTCAACTCTGTCTTAATGGGATAGTTCACTCAAATCACAAAATGTAATATTGGTTTCCTTACCTTGTAAGCAGTCTAAGACTGCGATCCATGCTTTTGTTGACCTGCCCATTGTCTCCAAATGCTAACGTTGTGTAAATAAAGTTTGATTTGAAAATGTCATTCAAAATAGCAATGCAAAACACTTTGCTTATTTGTCAAATCCTTCAGAATCTATGTGTTCTATTTGGCCTGGTTAAATGAAGGTTACATAAAAAATACATTAAATGTTGACATGAACCCAGTTAAAGCCAGTGAACATGTCTTCTATTCAACAATCTAACGTCAAATAAATATACCAACATAAAATTATAATTGACACATCTCTTCTCTCTAGCGGGCCAATATTGTGTTGGAATGCACAACTCCACTTCATGATAAGCCTAACTTCAAATATGCTCAATAGGCTACTACATTTTAAGATGATAAAATATGATGAACTTTCTTCGTTGTTATGACATTTTGTCATATCTTCTGAAATGCTTTTAAATGGTTAATTGTACTCATAAGGTACTGAATTAAAAACAAACCAAAACAACAGACCTTATAAGGATAGAGACAAACAAGGAAGCATGCAGAGGTGAAGAGGAGATAGAGGAGGGGTATGAGACAGATACACTATAAAAGCAGAGAGCGGTGAGTGAAAGAATTAGAAAGTCAAAAGAATAGAAAAGAAAGAGTTCACACTTTGGTAAGACAATTGTTTTACTTCTTGTATCCATTTTTTGCATCAATCTTTTATTTTTCTCCTTTAGCTAACTTATGCTCTTTTACCTGTGTTAATCAATACAAACAAACAGATAGAGAGACAGACAGACAGAAGACAAGATGAAGGTCCTACTCGTTCTGGCGATGATGTTCCTCGGGGCCTCTGCCCACCCCTGCCCCCATACCTTTGCAGGTGAGCATCAATGCTATCATGATCATGTCAAACCCAGAGTGGCTACTGTATACTTTGAGTTTGGAAGTGGTGTTGTTTTCAGTTTTAATTGTCTTTAGGGGTAAAATAACCAAATTATGAAAGAGGTTGGTTAAACATTTCCAGTTAAGATAGTCTGTTTATAAGGAATTGACTTAAGTCACAGAGTAACATATTTCTAATGTAAACTACTCAGAAGTGGTAGGGGGTATGTTGAGTCATTTTTTACATTCAGCATCACTACATCATAGTATTATTTCTAACAAATATATCTACATATATCTCAAGATGTTGTGTATCCCTGGAAATAATCAGAATTCATGTAAACATAACAGTTTTGAAAACATAGCTTGTCCAAAAAAAGAGGTCTCAGGGTATGGGGTAATAGAGAATGGGTAAGTTGAGCCGCCAGCTGTCTTGAACGGGGATGTTGTGCCAATTCATAGGCAAGTTCTCTACATTTGAGTCTACTAAGCTCATGAAAATGTCTGCCGGATTCTTGATATGTTTAATAAGATCAGACTCCATGTCATGACTCTATCAGACTCTATCAAAGCCTCTCTTTCTCACAGGAACATGTTTGTTTTCTTGTTTGTCAATGTTCCTCTTCAGTGTCACTCTGTCAATTTTTCCTCCCTAACTGCTGCTTGAATGGACTTTTTCCCTTCTCTCACTTCCTTGGCTGCTCTTTCAAGAACCTCAAGGGAGGCTAGACCCCTGCTTGTTTTGCATTTGTATACACGGGGCATGATCGTGCATTTTTATTGCTACAGAGCAGACACTACCTTGAGTTCATATGCATGACAAATGGAAAAAATACTATGCATATTATGTATAAAACTGACTAAATGTAATTAGCATTTGTATGGGGTGTGTTGAGCTATTGGCTTAACTTGTCCCTGGCCAAATGACACAATTTACCCCAAAGCAACCATTTTGACTGTATTAGCTCATGCAGCTACAGGGATGCACTTTCATGCTAGGTTTAGGACCTCATTTTGTTGCTTATAGAGACCCCAACTGATATATGAAAGAGTCTTAAAACAACCTATTTTGTTTTAGATACAAGCACCATGAAATCTATAACACAATACATTTATTTGACTTTGTGGAATTCCGTTTTTTGGAACTAGCAACACTTTCTCCATGTTTCTTCCTTCATGAAATGATGACCACTTCCTAAATGTTTGGTCACATTCATTTAATTAATGTCGTGTATGGTTTCCTAGAAACAAGGGGTTGCTCAACTAACCCGTTGGCACAACGTACCCCACTCTCCCCTACAGCCTTACCTCTGTTTTACTTGCTATATTATTAGCTCTGTCTGTTTGTATCACTTGTTTTCTCTCTCCTATCTCTCTTGTTCTCCCTCTTTTAGATAATTCAACAGTTAAACTACTAGAGAATTATGTCATTGAGCAATGCACTGGTCATGCTGCTTGGTACAAACTGGGGTCCTACTGTATTAAGCACTTCAACCAGATGTTGGACTATACGTCAGCTGAGGTAAATTCAGACTTCTCTCAGGTTTTATCCCACGTATCCATGATGTCTCAGTTAAAGGTAGACATACAGTAGTGTACCTCACCACTGGGCACAGATGTCACATCTAGTTTTGATGGATTGAGTTGTCAAGTATCGTGAATTCAAAGTGAAATAAACAACAATTTGAACCATGTCATTGGATTTAGGTTAAACTTTGGGTGAAAAAAAATCCTAAATTCCTGTACTGTACGCTAATGACTTTTTCCTAATCCAACCAGTTTTCCACATTGATTCAATGTCATCAGAAGGAAAAACATAGATTTTTTGATTGAAACGACATGGTAACAACTTTGATTTGATTTAACAAGTTTGTGCCCACTGGGTCTATATCTGCTGTGTGATTTTACCTCCATAAGTAACTCTCAAAGCATCATCAATATTAATCCAACTCTAAATATGTTTTCTCTGTTTCCTTAATGTCTACATCACACAGAATCACTGCAAATCTGTGAAGACTGGTGCTCATCTGGTATCAACCCACAATGCTGAGGAAAACAATGCCCTGGATGAATTCACTCAGTGGAGCAGCCGACCAAACCCTCGCATCTGGCTCGGTGGTTATGCACTAACTGACCCTTCACAGGTGTTAATAATCATAAGAACTAGTGGTGGGCACCAAAATCCATGATATCGATATTGCTTGATGTATCAATATGAGCAAGGCATATCGTGATATTGGTTTATCCCTTCCTGTTAACATACACTTTTATGTAAAAGGGTATACATGATTGTGCCTCTTACAGACCTTCTCACAGGCTCTCAACTGAGCATACATAATTGCCTGCTATTGGGCCATCGACAATGGATGGAAACTGGTTGGGTGGGTTTAGGCTTCTAGAACATTCACACCTGGTCCAATGGGCAATCAGCAAGCCGTTGTCTAGACTTCATAGAACCGTGGAAGTCAACAGAAAAGTGAACATTCATGTGGTTGCAAGGTTGTCATGAAGCCAGTACATACACTGAGCGTATAAAACATTAGGAACACCTTCCTAATATTGGTTTTGAAAGCATTCCACAGGGATGCTGGCAAGGGAAATGTTGACTCCAATGCTTCCCACAGTTGTGTCAAGTTGGCTGGATGTCCTTTGGGTGGTGGACCATTCTTGATACACACGGGAAACTGTTGAGCATGAAAAACCAAGCAGTGTTACTTTTATTCACACACTCAAACCAGTGCGCCTGCCACCTACTACCATACCTCGTTCAAAGGCACCTAAATATTTTGTCTTGTCCATTCACCCTCTGAATGGCACATATACACAATCCATGACTCAATTGTCTCAAGGCTTAAAAATCCTTCTTTAGCCTGTCTCCCTTCCTTCATCTATACAAATGTAAGTATATTTAACAAGTGACATCGATAAGGGATCATAGCTTTAACCTGGATTCACCTGGTCAGTCTATGTCATGGGAAGAGCAGGTGTTCCTAATGTTGTTTACACTCATTGTATATCAATATTGTTTGGGGAAAAAATGCAACTGTATTGACATCAACTTTTTGATATCGGTGCCCATCACTAATATGAACTGACTAAAATGAATCTCAAAACAAGTAGTGTTCACTGTTCAAATTGGCCATCATTAGCAAAAGCAGGTGGGCAACACCAGTTATACCCCCTTGCTTGCCCCTATGTTTTGGTCAGTTATATGTCCTGCTCTCTCTCTCTCACAGGCTAGCAACTTCCTCTGGGCCGATGGGTCTAATATGGATTTCTTTGCCTGGATTCAGGAACCCAAGCAACCATCCGGTGATGGACGTTGCATGGAGATGAACTGGCTCGGTAAGCAAGGGATAACTGGCTGTGGTTGGAATTGTGCTGGTGAAACCTTTACATTTCTACTGCTTGAGTACTGGCACTTCTTCTAGAATATTCTGGGACCTTTTTTTTTATTCCAAAAGGTGTTGTGGGGGTGGGAGGCAAGAAAATGTTTCATTTTATTTTTGTTTCTGACATATCATGACATATTCTAAGAATACTATACATTTCTTTCATTTAACGTCTCCATCTCTATTCATCTTCTCAGAAACCGGCAAATGGAATGATAAACCATGTACCCAGAAGAACTTCTTTGTGTGTGCCTTTAAACCTGACGGAGTCTGCCCAAGAGTGGAAGATACCGATAGATTGGAGCCTGAGGTGTCTCAGTTGAATCCGATGACAGATGAGTAGTATATACCTGTCAGATATGCTTTGCCTTATATAGCTTTAGTCTCAGACATCACAACGACACCAGGACCCTGTAAAACGTTAGAGAAAACCCATGGCTCAAAGACAAAGCTTTTGTTGGATTAAAGATTTCCACATCACAGTCAGTTTCAATCCACCCAAAGTATGAATTTCTGATACTGGTTGTATTTGAATATTCTAAACACATTGCATTTGAGAATACTATATTTTGTCAGAAAACAATGTAACCCAATCTATTTTCTGGATGAATGGTGTTGATATTGCTTCAGTTGTTTGGAAGATGAGACATTACGCATTGCTTGGTTAGCAAATAAAAATGAATATTTTCATCCATCTTATCCATGACCTCCCTCTCTTTTCTAAACTGGCGATTCAACAAGTGTCTCCACAATTCCCTCTTGTGATTCCTCATGCAGCTGTAGGCCTATACATTTACCACAACTATTCACTTACTATGTAGACAGACAGTAAGTAATGCACTTCAAATGAGATGAACCCAATTCAATTCCCTAAATGGATATGTGCTGGTTGGGACAACATGCCACGAATAGATGATACTTTAGTTAACATCCACTATAAGATTAAAGGATGCTGCATCAGAGTGAGGGGCTGAAGCAGCCTTGACAGGTTAGAGATGGACAATAGGTTGAACCCATAGATTTAGAATGAAATCCCATACCTTCCCATTCATTGCCCTGTTGGAGTAGTGCACCCAAACAGAGAGCATGAGTGATTGGACTTCAATACATTTTCACGCAAGGCCACTTATTTTAAAAACAAGTAGACGCTATTGTAGCGTCGTTAGCTTAGCTCTGCTTTAGAAAGATTATACTCAAATCAGTCACATCGTTGGTTTAGAGCGCAGCTGTGCATTAGGTTAAACGTGATTGCTCTGTCCAAACAAGAATGAGTTCAGCTGAATTGCTGCAAAACTGTTAACAAGTCAAGTGTCTGTCCAATCAGCAACCTCTGATAAATAATGGGAAGGGGGCCGGTGCGGTTTTAGACACATGAACCAATGTGGCGTGCTTCTTTACATATGGCCAAAATATGTTTATCTTGTTATTAGAATTGCAGACTTCGCCCTCATTACAGGTAAACTGTCAAATTGTACAAATGCTGTGATTCCTTATAAACACGAGGGTTTCTCATGTGGAATTGCAAGGATTAATGTAGCCTAAATAAAGATGAGATTGTAGTTACATGAAAACATTTGTATTATTTGCCTTCCAGGTTTCTATTTTATGGAGCTCGATTGGTGAAATTAGGCTACAGAAATGATTGTAAATGAAGATGTTTCCATAATTGAATGATTTCTAATGAATAGCCTTGTTTTACATGGAAATGCTAAAGAAATATTGGACTTCCACTGTAGCCTAGGCTAACCTAGTCTTGTTTTCGATGGTGAGAGTTAATATATTACCCTGTTCAATTTAGAGTTGATCATTTAGGACATCTGTCTACAAAATTGCCCTGCATGGCACAGCCTAGTATTATAAGGGTGTACGACTTTCAAAATTGCTCAGTTGGTAGAGCAGGGTGCTTGTAACACCAGGGTAGTGGGTTTGATTCCTGGGACCACCCACATGTAAAATGTATTCACGCATGACTGTAAGACGCTTTGGATAAAAGTGTCTGCTAAATGGCACATTATATTATTATTATTATTATGTCAATGTGAAATAAATTGTAGTAAGATAATGTGTAGAGAATGAGTTTTACATTCCTTGATAAATGATGGTTTATTTGTCCTAAAACATGTTCATGAGGTTAGTTCAGCCACAAACCGCAGCTGAAACACAACTTGCTCTTCCACTAATGGTACAAGAGTAATTTTTGACTGTGCAATTGAAATCAAGGTGAGAGTGAGGTTGGCTCTAAAATGCAGGTGCTGGGGAATGCAGTGCAATCAGGTTTAGGCAACTGCCTTATCTAGCCTTATCTCCTAAAATGTGGGTCTGAACCACTTTTGAAGGCTAAAACACAGCTAAACTAAAGACACTATAACAGCTGCTTGTGTTCACTATTCAAATTGATCATCATGATAAAATCCAGAAGAGTTGTCATGGCCCCCCAACTGCTTCTGTCCTCATGCTTGGTCTCTGTCTGTCTGTTCTCCCATAGCCTCACCAGTACCTCTGCACTGTCAGATACCTTTCGCCTTATAGCTTAGTCTCAGACATCACAACCACACCAAAACTCTACAAAATGTTAGAGAAAGCCCATGGTTCAAAGACAAAGCCTTTGTCAGTTCAAGATTTCCATCACAGTCAAGATTTTACAAAAAGGACTGTGATTAAAAAGGCTAAACACAGTGTACTTGAGACTTCTGTACATCGATTTCTTGCTCTTTGTGAATCTATTTTCATAATGAATGATGTTGATATTGCTTCAGTTATTTTAATTTGAGACATCATGCATTGCTACAAATATCTTCATTCACCAATAATCTTTGCCTGACATTTTTTGGACCTGGCCTCATACCAATATTTAGCAGGCTGATGGGGACAAATACCAATACACCCTAATGTCTATTGGTGTAATGTGTGGGAGGAGTAGCCGACCAGGAGGATGAAGATAATGATTACAGTATATTATGAAGGGGCTGAAATCGGAGGACATAACGTTTCAGAATGTTCAGATAGAAGTGCAACATGTAGAACAGATATGATTGACACGCACGACTCAGCCCGTACTCTACACAGACTGGTGAGGCATAACCAATCAGAGCTGCAGTAGGCCTATATGCAAATAGACCATTGCCATATATGGATTTGTGCCATTTACTTTGATCTGGACTGTGTTTACAGCTGTGGTCGTGAGTAGATGTGCTTGTTTAGAGATCACAGTGAGAGCTGCATGTAGCCACATGTGCACATTTTGTTCATATCCTTTGCCAGTTAGTGAGTTATTAGCCAAGTTATAGATCATTTGTAGTCAGCAATATGGGAGGGATTGCTTCCTACAAGAGCTCAAAACGTTTACATTTCTTTTCATCTTTGAAAAGCAAGTCAAGTAAAGAGCATTTTTATGTCTTAAAGGGGCAGTGTTGTATTTTGAGACAGGCTTGAATAAGTTAAGTAGCCAATAGGCAGAGTGTAGCATAATTTGTCTGACTCTCTGTAATAATGCATTCTATTTTGTAAAGTGGTTTCTTGCATCAAACAACAACACAATTTTCAGTCACCTCCTTGTCTGAAGGACAAGTGGTTAAACAGGTTAATGTCAACAACTGGGGTACTGATCTCCCTCCATCTGATGGTTTCACCACTATTATGGTTGTTGTGGACAGATTGTCTAAATCCTGTTGTTTTATCCCTCTCTGTGGTCTCCCTACCACTCTCCAGGTCGCTGAGGTACTGTTCCAGCAGGTCTTCCGGAACTATGGCCTTCCGGAGGACATCGTCTCTGACCGTGGTGCCCAATTCACATCACGGGTATGGAAAGCCTTCATGGAGAAGCTGGGGGTCACGGTCAGCCTCACTTCCGGGTACCGGCCTCAGTCTGACGGGCAGGTGGAGAGGATGAACCAGGAGCTGGGGAGGTTCCTGAAGAGTCACTGCTAGGAGAGGCAGGGGGAGCGGGCACGATTCCTTCGGAGTACGCCCAGAATTCATTGCGTCACTCCTCCACCGGGCTGACTCCCTTCCAGTGTGTTCTGGGTTATCAGCCAGCCATGGCTAAATAGACCCCGAGCCAGACCGAAGCTCCTGCGGTGGACGAGTGGTTCAGGCACGCAGAAAATGTTTGGAACGATGCCCAAGTGAGGCTCCAGCGCATCGTCCGCCGCCAGAAGGAGCAGGTGGATCGCCACCGTAGTGAGGCTCCCGTGTTCCATCCTGGTGATCGCGTCTGGCTCTCCACCAGGAACCTCCCACTCCGCCTGTCCTGTATGAAGCTGAGCCCCCGGTTTATGGGGCCGTTCAAGGTCCTCCAGAGGGTCAACAAGGTGACATATAGATTACAGCTCCCCACCAACTACCGGATCTTACCCTTTTTTCATGTTTCCCTCCTCAGGCCGGTGGTTCCTGGACCCCTGGCTGATGCCATCCCCACGACACCCCTCCGGAGGCCTCCCCTGGACATCGAGGGAAGCCCCGCCTATGCCGTCAGATCCCTCTTGGATGTTGTGGGGGTCGGCTTCAGTATGTGGTGGACTGGGAGGGGTAAGGTTCAGAGGAGCAGTGTTGGATTCCGATGGATGACATTCTAGATCCCAACGTCATCTGAGATTTCCAACTTCGCAATCCACACTGGCCCGCTCCTCACCCTCGAGCTGTCCCCCTGACCGGTGTCAATCTTCAGCTGGAGCTGGGCGTCAATGGGGGGGGTATCGTCACGTCTACTCCCGCTTTGGCGCTTGATGTCGCCGGTTTACTAACCACCGGTCCTGGTAACCGATCATTATGCACACCTGTGCCCCATCATTAGTCTCACCTGGACTTCATCACTACCCTGATTACTTACCCTTTATCTAGCCCACTGTAGCATTACTCATCAGGCAGTATTGGTTTTGGTTACATTCAGTACGCTTCTCCTGTTTTGTATATTATTCATGTTTATTATTATTAAACTCACCTTCTGCACTTGTTTCCTGACTCCCTGCGTATACATTACAGTTATGATCAAATAGCTACAGTAACCTACTTGGCTGTAACTTAAAGCAGATACAGCCTCAGTGTTCACAGTAAACGTGCACTGGAAGTTACTGAATATTCAATTTTGTGCTCAGCAGAGCTGAAATTTGCTCAGTGCCGGAAAAAAATTGAGGGAACATTGGTGGCCACGCATGACGCCAACTCCATCAAGTTTGCTGACAACACAACAATGGTAGGCCTGGTCACCAACGGCAATGAGACAGCCTACAGGAAGAAGGTCAGAGAACTGGCAGTGTAGTTCCAGGACACCAGAGGTTTGGAGAGGGTCAAGAGCTGAAAGTTCCTCGGTATCCACATCACTGAGGACTTAACATGGTCCTCTCACACCAGAACAGTCGTGAAGAAGGCACGGCAATGCCTCTTTTCCCTCAGGAGGCTGAAACAATAAATGTGAGGAGCTCTAAATTAAAACAACTTAACTTCCTGATGAGCCAGGTCACATGACAGAGGTCAAGGTAACATTAACTGGGCATATCTAAAACAACCAGCAGGGGGAGACAAACACACCCAAATGGTAAATGAATACTCACGTAACAGAACGACTATTGATTTGATGCATTACTCCATTACGCTGCTGTGTACTGATTATTGGTTGCCATTACCATTAGAATGTTATCTATTTCTAATCTATTTATCCTGCTACTGGTCACTATTACTCCTGTTTACATGTATATATTACCATCAGTATATTACCATAAGTATTTACACTGAGTATACCAAACAGGAACAATTTCCTAATATTCAGTTGTGTCAAGTTGGCTGGATGTCCTTGGTGGACCATCCTTGATACACATGGGAGACTGTTGAGTGTGAAAAACCCAGCAGAGTTGTAGTTCTTGATACAAACAGGTGTGCCTGGCACCTACTACCATACCCCGTTCAAAGGCCCTTAAATCAGTTGTCTTGTCCATTCACCCACTGAATGGCACACATACACAATCCATGTCTCATTTGTCTCAAGGCTTAAAAATCCTTCTTTTACCTGTCTCCCTTCCTTCATCTATATGGATTAAAGTGGATTCAACAAGTGACATCAACAAGAGATCATAGCTTTAACCTGGATTCCCCTGGTCAGTTGATGTCACGGAAAGAGCAGGTGGTCCTAATGATATGTGCACTCACTGTATATCAATAGTGTGTGTATAGTCCCATGTGGCTCAGTTGGTAGAGCATGGTGTTTGCAACGCCAGGGTTGTGGGTTCGATTCCCACAGGGGACCAGTACAAAGAAAAAAAAGAAATAAAATGTATGAAATGTATGCATTCACTACCGTAAGTCGCTCTGGATAAGAGCGTCTGCTAAATGACAAAAATGTATGGGGAAAGAATGCAACTGTATTAATTGACTAAAATGAATCTCAAAACAAGTAGTGTTCACTGTTCAAATTGGCCAGCAAAAGCAGGTGGGCAAAACCAGTTATACCCCCTCGCTTGCCCCTATGTTTTGGTCAGTTATATGTCCTGCTCTCTCTCTCTCACAGGCTAGCAACTTCCTCTGGGCCGATGGGTCTAATATGGATTTCTCTGCCTGGATTCAGGAACCCAAGCAACCATCCGGTGATGGACGTTGCATGGAGATGAACTGGCTCAATAAGCAAGAGAGGGGAGGGATAACTGGCTGTGGTTTGAATTGTGCTGGTGAAACCCCTACATTTCTACTGCTTGAGTACTGGCACTTCTTCTAGAATATTCTGGGACCTTTTTTTTTATTCCAGGTGGTGTTGTGGGGATGAGAGGAAAGAAAATGTTTCATTTTATTTTTGTTGATGACATATCATGACATATTCTAAGAATACTAATCATTTCTTTCATTTAATATCTCCATCTCTATTCATCTTCTCAAAAACCGGCAAATGGAATGATAAACCATGTAGCCAGAAGAACTTCTTTGTGTGTGCCTTTAAACCTGACGGAGGCTGCCCAAGAGTGGAAGATACCGATAGATTGGAGCCTGAGGTGTCTCAGTTGAATCTGATGACAGATGAGTAGTACAGTGGGGGGAAAAAGTATATGATCCCCTGCTGATTTTGTACGTTTGCTCACTTACAAAGAAATGATCATTCTATAATTTTAATAGTAGGTTTATTTGAACAGTGAGAGACAGAATAACAACAAAATAATCCAGAAAAACGCATGTCAAAAATGTTATAAAATGATTTGCATTTTAATGAGGGAAATAAGTATTTGACCCCTCTGCAAAACATGACTTAGTACTTGGTGGCAAAACACTTCTTGGCAATCACAGAGGGCAGACGTTTTTTGTAGTTGGCCACCAGGTTTGCACACATCTCAGGAGGGATTTTGTCCCACTCCTCTTTGCAGATCTTCGCCAAGTCATTAAGGTTTCGAGGCTGACATTTGGCAACTCGAACCTTCAGCTCCCTCCACAGATTTTCTATGGGATTAAGATCTGGAGACTCCCTTGGCCACTCCAGGACCTTAATGTGCTTCTTCTTGAGCCACTCCTTTGTTGCCTTGGCCGTGTGTTTTGGGTCATTGTCATGCTGGAATACCCAGCCACGACCCATTTTCAATGCCCTGGCTGAGGGAAGGAGGTTCTCACCCAAGATTTGACGGTACATGGCCCCGTCCATCGTCCCTTTGATGCGGTGAAGTTGTCCTGTCCCCTTAGATGAAAAACACCCCCAAAGCATAATGTTTCCACCTCCATGTTTGACAGTGGAGATGGTGTTCTTGGGGTCATAGGCAGCATTCCTTCTCCTCCAAACACAGCGAGTTGAGTTGATGTCAAAGAGCTCCATTTTGGTCTCATCTGACCACAACACTTTCACCAGTTGTCCTCTGAGTCATTCAGATGTTCATTGGCAAACTTCAGACGGGCATGTATATGTATTCTTGAGCAGGGGGACCTTGCGGGCGCTGCAGGATTTCAGTCCTTCACGGCGTAGTGTGTTACCAATTGTTTTCTTGGTGACTATGGTCCCAGCTGCCTTGAGATCATTGACAAGATCCTCCCGTGTAGTTCTGGGCTGATTCCTCACCGTTCTCATGATCATTGCAACTCCACGAGGTGAGATCTTGCATGGAGCCCCAGGCCAAGGGATATTGACAGTTCTTTTGTGTTTCTTCCATTTGAGAATAATCGCACCAAATGCTGACACCCTCTCACCAAGTTGCTTGGCGATGGTCTTATAGCCCATTCCAGCCTTGTGTAGGTCTACAATCTTGTCCCTGACATCCTTGGAGAGCTCTTTGGTCTTGGCCATGGTGGAGAGTTTGGAATCTGATTGATTGCTTCTGTGGACAGGTGTCTTTTTTACAGGTAACAAGCTGCGGTTAGGAGCACTCCCTTTAAGAGTGAGCTCCTAATCTCAGCTCGTTACCTGTATAAAAGACACCTGGGAGCAGGAAATCTTTCTGATTGAGAGGGGGTCGAATACTTATTTCCCTCATTAAAATGCAAATCAATTTATAACGTTTTTTACATGCGTTTTTCTGGGTATTTTTTTGTTATTCTGTCTCTCACTGTTCAAATAAACCTACCATTAAAATTATAGACTGATCCTTTCTTTGTCAGTGGGCAAACGTACAAAATCAGCAGGGGATCAAATACTTTTTCCCCCACTGTATACCAAGCTTTTTATATACAAAGCCTTTTACATTTAAATTTAGCTCGTCATGCATATTTTGCTTTTAGCGACCCGCAGAAATAACTTTGAAGGTGAATAACCCCAAAATATAAAATCCTCAAAAATTGTTACTAGAAACCTGCACCTCTGTCAATAGAGCTCGATGCTTATGAATCAGATTTATAATGTTATGTAATCCGACTTTAATGTTGATGATATGTTCAAGAAAGAACCCACTGAACAATTAATAACATGAATTATCATATTTCTATTGGTAAAATGTATTTTATAATACAAGGAAGTGGAACTTCATCACCAAAGCAATCCCTCTTGGCAGCGTGGGTGGACTCCCTACTTAATTAAGGCACTGTTCTTTCACACACCGGACCCATAAAGCCAGAAAGAGTTGGCAGCCTTTGGCAGACAAGATGGCCTACCTGTGGCTGCTCTGAGGCCCCTCTCAGCATGGCCAGGTGGGTGAGCAGTCTGACCAGGATGAAGGGGGTGAGGGACATGTTTTTGGTGTCCAGGGTGTCTGGGTTGTCCCTCCTCTGAGGGTCTCCCAGGATGTGGCCAGTCCTTGTGAGATCTCCCCTAAGAGGACACGTTCAGTTATTGGTCATGACATGAGATCTGGAGCCATGTATAAAACGGATCAGAAAACACTCTAAGAAAAAAAGGGTTCCAAAAGGGTTCTTGTCTTCGTAGGAACCCTTTTTGGTTCCAGGTTGGACCCTTTGGGGTTCCATGTAGAACCCTCTGTGGAAAGAGTTGTACATGGAACCAAAAGGGTTCTTCAAAGACTTATCCTATGGGGATAGATGAAGAACCCTTTTTCTAAGAGCGGTGGGAGTGCTGGTCTAGGATCAGGTCCCTCCTGTCCATATACTTTAGTATTATTTTAAAGGCCAAACTGATCTTACATCAGCACTCCTACTCTGATGCTTTGGCAGTAATATCACTGTTGGGCCCTTAGAGAGCTGACTTACTGCTGTAGCTCCATCTTCTGGAAACCAGTCAAGGGAACATGGTTCTCCCCTCCAATCTCCACCCTACACTCTAGACATTGTGCCTTATGGGTGGGTTGACCACACTGCAATAGAGTGAGTAAATCAGTTGGCTGTTTGCTTAGCTAATGAACATAAAATATGAAACTAACGCAATTTTACATGAAGAACTTTGCTTACCTTATCCACAACACAGGGGTGACCATTCGGACAAGCTGTTGAGATTTGAGTCAAAACTGAGCTTATTATTACAGAAATGTCATTGTTTTTAACCCAAAATTGTATTAGCTGAATCTGAAAATAACAATTAATTTATATGTCTATACTGTCTATATGCTTCCTGTAGCACGATGTTAACAAATACAATTTCACAGAGGTGTAACTCGGATGATTTACTCAAAGTTCAAGTTACAGTACATGCATTTATCAGGTTAGGATTCAAAATGTCTGTACTTACAGTACCAGGAGAGTCCATAATCCACTTCACTCTGTGTTATAAGCCTTTGAGCGACAGCCAGCATGTCCTCAGGCATTGTGGGTAGAAAGGCACTCTGTTGGGATAGACATAAGCAGATAAAGACAACTCTCACAGTCAACAAGGAGAAAGTCAATGTAAGATATTGACAGGTGCTGATGAGAATCATACCAGCATATTGTTGGGAGACAGGCCAAGCTGCTGAAGAGGTGTGAGCAGCCCTTCTGTCCCAGTGAGCAGCACAGCAGACATGTGGACAACCAGCTCTATAAGGGTGTGCTCCACACTGGACCGGTCTGCCAGGACACTCAGTCCTCCCATCCTGTTGTGAACCAATTCTTTGGCAAAGTCCCTCACTTCCCTGCAATTTAGGTACCTTGATCCCTCGATGAAGTCCTCAAGTGCTTTGCATTGCTGGAGGAATAAAACAAAGTCAGCCATTTTGGATAAATGTAATTGGGATTTTCTGAAGTCTACAAAAAGTCAATATAATTCAAAGTATAACTATTATAACATAAAAATCAGAATAGTTTGCCAACTCTATCGTTAGTTGTGGGCTAACAGTTTTCCCTCTGATGTGGAGTTGAAGGAGATGGTCTAACGTGTATAGCTTAGGGGTGGGGTAGAGGCCTGTCTTCCTACCTTAGGGGAAGGGGTAGAGGCCTGTGTTCCTACATTAGGGGTGGGGTGGAGGCCTGTCTTCCTACCTTAGGGGTGGGGTGGAGGCCTGTATTCCTACCTTAGGGGCGGGGTAGAGTCCGGTCTTCCTACCTTAGGGGCGGGGTAGAGCCCTGTCTTCCTACCTTAGGGGCGGGGTGGAGGCCTGTCTTCCTACCTTAGGGGCGGGGTGGAGGCCTGTCTTCCTACCTTAGGGGCGGGGTGGAGGCCTGTCTTCCTACCTTAGGGGTGGGGTGGAGGCCTGTCTTCCTACCTTAGGGGCGGGGTGGAGGCCTGTCTTCCTATCTTAGGGGTGGGGTAGAGCCCTGTCTTCCTACCTTAGGGGTGGGGTGGAGGCCTGTGTTCCTACCTTAGGGGAAGGGGTGGAGGCCTGTCTTCCTACCTTAGGGGCGGGGTAGGGGCCTGTGTTCCTACCTTAGGGGCGGGGTGGAGGCCTGTCTTCCTACCTTAGGGGTGGGGTAGAGGCCTGTCTTCCTACCTTAGGGGTGGGGTAGAGCCCTGTCTTCCTACCTTAGGGGTGGGGTGGAGGCCTGTGTTCCTACCTTAGGGGAAGGGGTGGAGGCCTGTCTTCCTACCTTAGGGGTGGAGGCCTGTCTTCCTACCTTAGGGGTGGGGTGGAGGCCTGTGTTCCTACCTTAGGGGTGGGGTAGAGGCCTGTATTCCTACCTTAGGGGTGGGGTAGAGGCCTGTGTTCCTACCTTAGGGGTGGAGGCCTGTCTTCCTACCTTAGGGGCGGGGTAGAGGCCTGTGTTCCTACCTTAGGGGCGGGGTAGAGGCCTGTCTTCCTATCTTAGGGGTGGGGTAGGGGCCTGTCTTCCTACCTTAGGGGTAGAGGCCTGTCTTCCTACCTTAGGGGTAGAGGCCTGTCTTCCTATCTTAGGGGTGGGGTGGAGGCCTGTCTTCCTACCTTAGGGGCGGGGTAGAGGCCTGTATTACTACCTTATGGGCGGGGTAGAGGCCTGTCTTCCTACCTTAGGGGTAGAGGCCTGTCTTCCTACCTTAGGGGCGGGGTAGAGGCCTGTATTCCTACCTTAGGGGCGGGGTAGAGGCCTGTATTACTACCTTATGGGCGGGGTAGAGGCCTGTCTTCCTACCTTAGGGGTAGAGGCCTGTCTTCCTATCTTAGGGGTGGGGTAGGGGCCTGTCTTCCTATCTTAGGGGCGGGGTAGAGGCCTGTCTTCCTATCTTAGGGGTGGGGTAGGGGCCTGTCTTCCTACCTTAGGGGCGGGGTAGAGGCCTGTATTACTACCTTATGGGCGGGGTAGAGGCCTGTCTTCCTACCTTAGGGGTAGAGGCCTGTCTTCCTACCTTAGGTGCGGGGTAGAGGCCTGTATTCCTACCTTAGGGGCGGGGTAGAGGCCTGTATTACTACCTTATGGGCGGGGTAGAGGCCTGTCTTCCTACCTTAGGGGTAGAGGCCTGTCTTCCTATCTTAGGGGTGGGGTAGGGGCCTGTCTTCCTATCTTAGGGGCGGGGTAGAGGCCTGTCTTCCTATCTTAGGGGTGGGGTAGGGGCCTGTCTTCCTACCTTAGGGGCGGGGTAGAGGCCTGTATTACTACCTTAGGGGTGGGGTAGAGGCCTGTATTCCTACCTTAGGGGTGGGGTGGAGGCCTGTATTACTACCTTAGGGGTGGGGTAGAGGCCTGTGTTCCTACCTTAGGGGTGGGGTAGAGGCCTGTATTACTACCTTAGGGGTGGGGTGGAGGCCTGTGTTGGCTGCTCGGTACAGACTGGTGACTTCTCTGAAAAGAGACAGCAGGACATACAAGGTCCGCCTCCTTGCAGGTGCAGTACATCTCTACAACAAAACAACACACAAAGATGAGGACAAATTCACCAAACATCCATAAACTCTTAGGTTAGAAATAGTTTTAATAAAACTAATACACACACACACACACATTACATACAGTGGTATTGAGTTTAGTGGAGTTAAACTAATACCTGACAGGTATCCTCAATCTCCTGCACACTGTCCTCTAGTACTGCTTTGGCAACAGCCTCGCGGATATCCTGGTAGTCGTCTCCATAGACGAGATACTGGTCCATCTGGCCAACATCTTCATTCTGCATACAAGACGATGGAAGACCCTGATATCTAGAACATCGTCCTTCACAGTACTAGCTAGGAAATACACATCATTGTATCTAACCCGCTCAGGTCCTCTTTAGAAACATGTTTGTAAACAATAGAGAACAGGAAACAGGACCGATGGGTAATTTCAACAGTTTAAAACAAATGGAGTTGTATGAAACGTTTCATGAAACCCTGTGATGTACCTGCTGCTGCAACTCTTCAGGAAAAAGCCACCTGTACTTCTCTGTATCCTTCAGCATTCTCTGGACATACTCTACACCGTGCTGGCTGCTGACGTTGCGGATCAGGTAAACCCGGTACCAGTCGTTCTTACTCTCCTTACACAGGCTCCTAACAGCACACAGGAACTCCTCGACAACATCCTGAGGATTTTCACATTCCCCTGCACACAATGTGAGGAACCGAGGACAGATCTTGGATCAGTCAGTCAAAGTGATTGCAAGCATTCTTTATAAAACATTCCGTATAAAAAAACAACTATAATTCATTTACACCAACATGCACAATTTTTAAAGCAACAAGGATCAGAATTCATGACGCCATATTGACTGAGTGTTTTTACCAGACTGTATGCTATGGAGCAGGTGTGCAGCCATGTCCAGGCATAGACGGACCCTCGCGATCTGTTGCAGGTACTCTATTGTGACGGTCTCAGCCGACGCAGTGACAAAGTCCAGGAAGTGACGCAAGAACTCAGTCTCATTCTGCAGGTAGGCCTGCTGATCTGCAGGCTTCTGGCATTCATGTGGCTTTCTGTCGAACATGGAGTCCTGCAGAAAAACAGTTATAAACATCTATTCTATTTATTTAACCTTTATTTATCCATAAAGTCCCGTTGAGGTTAGAAGACCTCTTTTACAAATAGAATAGTGATAGCACTCCATTGATTTAGGGTGAAATCCTGTCAGATCCTACCTCAAGGCAGTTGATGTAGAGCGCATAAAGTTCATTTTTATCCTCTAGAATGTTGCTCTCTTCTATCAATGTCAAATACTGCTGCAGATATTCTTTGACGTCATCAAAGCTAAAAAAAAATATTAAAAATTAAAAAAGAGTTAATTTTCAGTCAAATGTTTGATAACATCTGAAACCAACTGAATTGCATTGCTGGTTACAGCAGCATTGCAGTGATACACTACATGACGAAAAGTATGTGGACACCAGCTCGTCAAACATCTCATTCCAAAATCATGGGCATTAATATGGAGTTGGTCCCCCCCCCCCCTTGCTGCTATAACAGCCTCCACTCTTCTGGGAAGGCTTTCCACTAGATGTTGGAACATTGCTGCGAAACTTGCTTCCATTCAGCCACAAGAGCATTAGTGAGATTGGGTACTAATGTTGGGCGATTAGGCCTGGCTTGCAGTTGGCATTCAAATTCATCCCAAAGGTGTTCGATGGGGTTGAGGTCAGGTCTCTGTGTAGGCCAATCAAGTTCTTCCACACCGATCTTGACAAACCATTTCTGTATGGACCTCGCTTTGTGCACGGGGGGCATTGTCATGCTGAAACAGGAAAGGGCCTTCCCCAAACTGTTGCCACAAAGTTGGAAGCACAGAATCGTCTATAATGTCATTGTATGCTGTAGCGTTACGATTTCCCTTCACTGGAACTAAGGGGCCGAGCCCGAACCATGAAAAACAGCCCCAGACCATTATTCCGCTTCCACCAAACTTTACAGTTGGCACTAAACATTGGGGCAGGTAGCATTCTCCTGGCATCCGCCAAACCCAGATTCGTCCGTCAGACTGCCAGATGGTGAAGCGTGAGTCATCACGCCAGAGAACACGTTTCCACTGCTCCAGAGTCCAATGGCGGCAAGCTTTACACCACTCCAGCCGACGCTTGGCATTGCGCATGGTGATCTTAGGCTTGTGTACGGCTGCTCGGCCATGGAAACCCATTTCATGAAGCTCCCGACAAACAGTCCTTGTGCTGACGTTGCTTCCAGAGGCAGTTTGGAACTCGGTAGTGGAGTGTTGCAAACAAGGAAAGACAGTTTTTACGCAGTAAACGCTTCAGCACTCAATGGTCCCGTTCTGTGAGCTTTTGTGGCCTACCACTTCGCAGCTGAGCCATTGTTGCTCCTAGACGTTTCCACTTCACAATAACAGCACTTACAGTTGACCGGGGCAGGTCCAGCAAGGCAAACATTTTACGAACTGACTTTCTGGAAAGGTGGCATCCTATGACGGTGCCATGTTGAAAGTCACAGAGCTCTTCAGTAAGGCCATTCTACTGCCAATGTTTGTCTATGGAGATCGCATTGCTGTGTGCTCGATTTTATACACCTGTCAGCAACGGGTGTGGCTGAAATAGCTGAATCCACTCATTTGAAGGGGTGTCCACATACTTTTGTATATATAGTGTATAAACAACATTTATTTCCTGGTTCACTCACGTGTACTTGAGCAGAAGCTTGAGTATCACTGATCGCACCACAGGATTCTTGTCCATAGACTCATCAAATGGTGAGAAATCTTTGGTGTGTATCTGACTTTGTGCTGGTACAAATATAATACATATCAGAACACAGATAAAAACATTTTACTGAGCCACAATCTTCCCTCTGGTCTGTTTAATGCTTAAAATGTCAAAAAGAATACAGGAACAAATGGAATCTAAACTCTATAATTTTGGCTAGTGTGTGTGTGTGTGTTGAGGGTACCTCTGATGAGTGGGATGGGTTCTGTCTCAACCATGAGGAAGGACAACAGGTGCAGGATGACACCTTTTGATGGGGGGATGTTGTCCTTGAAGCACACAGTAGTGACCAGGTCTATGAAAAACGCATTGCAACTCTGCCTGAACTGAGCGTTTAGTGTGATGCAAGCTCTGCAAAACCATAGTAGACAGATTAGACAGATAAGACGGTTAACAGGGAAAGACATGTCCTTTATCATTGGTTATCCAGATTTTAAAAAAAGGGTAAAACACACCCACCTTATGTCCTCAGTCACTTTGACCTCGAAGTCATCTGGGAGTTCGTGTTTGCACGTGGGGCAGTACATTTGGCCTGTGTTGAGACATCCTCTGACACAGGTCAGACAGAACATGTGGTGGCAGGGCAGGTCCACGGGGTCTTGTGGTTCCCCCATGCACACACGGCACTGGAAACCAAACCTAAAGAGAAAAAAATAGCTGCCGTTATTAAACATCAAATTCTGTATACAGCTTATCAACCACAGCGAATAATGTAGACATATAATATGAATAGACTTTTACACTAAATAAATTATATCATATAGACTTACTTGCAAATCAGATCACTTGCTTTTTGCTTGCAAGTCTTCAGTACTGTAATGATGGCCGCAAATGGTTCCTCCGATTTTACGTCTGAGTTTTTTGCCAGAATCTGCCACACGAGATAATTAGCAGTCACATAGATTAGTTAAAATGACATCCAACCAATTGAGTTGATTTCAGTTGAATGTTTTTTTTTTAAATGACATAGTTGTCGCCCATTACTCCCATTGGTTTTTAGCTAGTGGTGTCAAAAGTTAGCTGAAGTTCCAGGGTTAGGAACCGTTTAAACATTCACTTGTAAAATACTGAATTTATCCTTTACGCACAAAGTTCAATGCAATGAGAAAATTGCAATACGTTAACATAGTTCAAGAGCTCAGGTTGACATTTACATTCATTTCCATCCCATATTTCAGGTTTAGCAACCATCAGACTTAAACTATGTAGAAGTATAAACAAAGCACAAATGTAATTGGTGGCATGTTGACTTAAAGAACAAAAATATATGATATAAACTCACTTTGCCTATGGTACGAGTGTGATCAAGGACCAGAGACTTGAGCTCCCTCTCCTCAGACTCAAAGCCTATCAGCATGTGTTCCACAAACAGAAAGACGATGCAGATACGGTTCCAATGATTACTAAAAACACAAAACAAACAAGGACAAATCTTTACTTATTCTGGAAGAATTAACCATATCTGGGAGAAAGTTAATTCAGACAAACAATTACTTAGCTTTTATTTATTTATATATAAGTTTTACTATGTTCTACATTGTATCAAAACACAAACACAGACATCAAAACTATGAAATAACACATATGGAATCATGTAGTAACCAAAAAAAGTGTTAATTCAAAATATATTTGATATTTGATATTCTTCAAAGTAGCCACCCTTTGCCTTGATGACAGCTTCGCACACACTTGGCATTCTCTCAACCAGCTTCATGAGGTAGTCACCTTGAATACATTTCAATTAACAGGTGTGCCTTGTTCAAAGTTAATTTGTGGAATTTCTTTCTGTCGTAACGCGTTTGAGCCAACCAGTTGTGTTGTGACGAGGTTGGGGTGGTATACAGAAGATAGGGCTATTTGGTAAAAGACCAAGTCCATATTATGGAAAGAACAGCTCAAAGAACCAAAGAGAAGCGAGAGTCCAGCATTAGTTTTAGACATTAAGGTTTCTTCAAGTGCAGTCGCAAAAACCATCAAGCGCTATGATGAAACTGGCTCTCGTGAGGACCGCCACAGGAAAGGAAGACCCAGAGTTACCTCGCTACAGAGGATACGTTCATTAGAGTTAGCGGCACTTCAGATTGCAGCCCAAATAAATGCTTCACAGAGTTCAAGAGACACATCTCAACATCAACTGTTCAGAGGAGACTGCATGAATCAGGCCTTTATGGTCGAATTGCTGCAAAGAAACCACGACTAGAGGACACCAACAAGAAGAAGAGACTTTCTTGGATCAAGAAACATGAGCAATGTTCATTAGACCGGTGGAAATCTGTCCTTGTCTTTGTTTGACGCAGAGTAGGTGAACAGATGATCTCCGGGTGTATGGTTCCCACCGTGAAGCATGGAGGAGGAGGTGTGAAGGTGTGGGGGTGCATTGATGGTAACACTGTCAGTGATTTATTTAGAATTCAAGGCACACTTAACCAGCATGGCTACCATAGCATTCTGCAGCAATATGCCATCCCATCTGGTTTGTGCTTAGTGGGACTATCCTTTGTTTTTCAACATGACAATGAACCAACACACCTCCAGGCTGTGTAAAGGTTATTTGACCAAGAATGAGAGTGACGGAGTACTGCATCAAATGACCTGGCCTCCACAATCACCCGACCTCAACCCAATTGAGATGGTTTGGGATGAGTTGGACCGCAGAATGAAGGAAAAGCAGCCAACAAGTGCTCAGCATATATCGGAACTCATTCAAGACTATCGGAAAAGCATTCCAGGTGAAGCTGGTTGAGGGAATGCCAAGAGTGTACAAAGCTGTCATCAAGGCAAAGGGTGGCTACTTTCAAGAATCTAAAATATATTTTGATTTGTTTAACACTCATTTGGTTACTACATGATTCCTTATGTGTTATTTCATAGTTTTTATTCTACAATGTAGAAAATAGTAAAAATAAAGAAAAACCCTTCAATGAGTAAGTGTCTAGATTTTTGACTGATACTATATATTTTTGTTCTTGCTTTTTGAATATCATGGATATGCTTGCTTTATTACTTCATTCCAACATGTGTGGATGGACTAGCACCTTGAATTCAGAACTTTATACAGTGAAGGTCTTCACCTCTTTCACAACGCATATTGACTTTCTTAAAAAATAAAATGAATAAAGAAAGTCAAATGGCCCTCTGTAGTCTTTCAAAGGGACATTTCCCTCACCAGATGTAGTCAAACAGTTCCCGGCTCCTCTCTCCATACTGCTTCAGGCTTCTCTGGGAGCAGACCAGCTCCATAGACCCCTTCAGTCTTTTCACCTGCTTCAGCCAGTCCTGGCACTGGGCATCAGAGTCCAATGCATGGGGTTCCAGGAGCTCAACACAGGAAACAGATGCATAGACATCCAGAACCTGGCAGAGGAGTGAGACAGAAACATAGTATAGTTACTGGCATGTTTACTATGACATTTCTATCAGCATGTTGGCAGCCTCATTTCAATACAGTATATACTGTACATAACCTGGTAAAAGTTCAACTACCATATATACTGATGTGATACTACTATCATACATTCATATATACTGTATCTTCAACTACTATCATACATTCATATATACTCTATACAAACATTTGGCACATAAAAAAACTGATTTCTCATAACTAAATGCGGCAGTGTGTGGAAAATATATGCACTTAACATCTCTGGGCTGTTCTTCACTAGTGTGATTCTTACCATCTCTGGGCTGTCCTTCACTAGTGTGATTCTTACCATCTCTGGGCTGTGCTTCACTAGTGTGATTCTTACCATCTCTGGGCTGTCCTTCACTAGTGTGATTCTTACCATCTCTGGGCTGTCCTTCACTAGTGTGATTCTTACCATCTATGGGCTGTCCTTCACTAGTGTGATTCTTACCATCTATGGGCTGTCCTTCACTAGTGTGATTCTTACCATCTCTGGGCTGTCCTTCACTAGTGTGATTCTTACCATCTCTGGGCTGTCCTTCACTAGTGTGATTCTTACAATCTATGGGCTGTCCTTCACTAGTTTGATTCTTACCATTCTTACCAGGTAAACTGTCAAATTGTACAAATGCTGTGATTCCTTATAAACACGAGGGTTTCTCATGTGGAATTGCAAGGATTAATGTAGCCTAAATAAAGATGAGATTGTAGTTACATGAAAACATTTGTATTATTTGCCTTCCAGGTTTCTATTTTATGGAGCTCGATTGGTGAAATTAGGCTACAGAAATGATTGTAAATGAAGATGTTTCCATAATTGAATGATTTCTAATGAATAGCCTTGTTTTACATGGAAATGCTAAAGAAATATTGGACTTCCACTTTAGCCTAGGCTAACCTAGCCTAGTTTTCGATTGGTTAGAATTAACATATTACCCTATTTAATTTAGAGTTGATCATTTAGGACATCTGTCTACAAAATTGCCCTGCATGGCACAGCCTAGTATCATAAGGGTGTACGACTTTCAAAATTGCTCAGTTGGTAGAGCAGGGTGCTTGTAACGCCAGGGTAGTGGGTTTGATTCCTGGGACCACCCACATGTAAAATGTATTCACGCATGACTGTAAGGCGCTTTGGATAAAAGTGTCTGCTAAATGGCACATTATTATATGCAGAGCATGTGTTGTGTATCTATTGACATAGTGATTGCAAACTAGAGGAACTGATAGTGAACTCCTACTGATGTCTCTATTTGCTGAATTGAGAGGATGGAGTGGGTGCAGGGACAAAACAAGGTCAAGTAAAGTAAACAGACAATGTTTGGAATGGGAGAAGGCTGGCACAGGAGACAGGCTTTACTGGCAGAGTCATTGGGTTGATGACGTGTCCATTTGATATCTAAGATTAAGACAGAGTTGAGTTTGCATATTAATGAATAGTTTCACAGACCAAATCAATCTGTAATATTGTGCATTTATCCCTGTTCTTTTCAAACCCCACAGACATCTGTTGTGAACTACTCAGGTCAAGGCCTAGGGTTACCAGGTGCCATAGGCCTATGCAGAGCATAAAGATAAAAACCAAAAAAACAGGACGGTCCAATGATGCCATGAGTGAGTAAATATCCCAACTCAACTCCGTCTTAATGGGATAGTTCACTCAAATCACAAAATGTAATATTGGTTTCCTTACCCTGTAAGCAGTCTAAGACTGCAATCCATGCTTTTGTTGACCTGCCCACTGTCTCCAAACGCTAACGTTGGTGTAAATAAAGTTTGATTTGAAAATGTCATTCAAAATAGCAATGCAAAACAATTAGCTTATTTGTCAAATCCTTCAGAATCTATGTGTTCTATTTGGCCTACAATGTGGTTAATAAAATCCGATTTGGATATATTTGGCTGTTTTCACAAAACAGTGTGAAATATACACATAAACATCCTGAATGTAGGCTAAACTTATTGTGCTGTAAAAAGATGAACTAATTGATTAATCTGTTCTACAGCACATGTCATGTTTCTATTGGCCACAGACAACGATTGTGTAGAATCTCCCTTGTAGAGGTATTCACACAGCACGAAATGTGCAGATCTATGACAGATAATTCTGACATGCTAGTCTTTTGTTCGGGACGATTTTGTGTTGTCCGGAGCTCGCAAGTGCAGTAAATTGCGACACGTGAATGGTATCATTATCATTCCAAACTCGCACATTGAGAGCTTGACATTAGGAAAGCAATATATAATGTTGTAATTTGGGTGAACTATCCCTTTAATCGTAGGTTTAAAAATGGGAACGTGCTAATTAAAACACTTGTATGTGACAAATAAAATGTTGATTTGATTATGTTGTTGTTTTTGCGCTGTTGCCAGTGTCGTCTGTCTGTGTTGTCCGTTTTGTCTTATATTGTGTTTTCATTTTTAATTCTAGCCCTTGTCCACACAGGCGACGTTTTGTCTCTTCCAAGGTCGTCATTGCACAATTCAGTTGCCTGGTTAAATGAAGGTTACATAAAAAATACATTAAATGTTGACATGATCCCAGTTAAAGCCAGTGAACCTGTCTTCTACTGTCGGTCAACAACCTAACATCAAGCAAATACACTGGTTCAAAAGTTTGGGGTCACTTTGAAAGAAAAACAATTTTTTGGGCCATTAAAATAACATCAAATCGATCAGAAATACAGTGTAGACATTGTTAATGTTGTAAATGACTATTGTAGCTGGAAACTGCAGATTTTTTATGGAATATCTACATAGGCGTACAGAGGCCCATTATCAGCAACCATCACTCCTGTGTTCCAATGGCACGTTGTGTTAGCTAATCCAAGTTTATCATTTTAAAAGGATAATTGATCATTAGAAAACCCTTTTCCAATTACGTTAGCATAGCTGAAAACTGTTGTTCTGATTAAAGAAGCAATACAACTGGCCTTCTTTAGACTAGTTGAGTATCTGGAGCATCAAACACATGGTTAGCAGATGTTAATGCGAGTGTAGCGAAATGCTTGTGCTTCTAGTTCCGACCGTGCAGTAATATCTAACAAGTAATCTAACAATTTCACAACATCTACCTTATACACACACAAGTGTAAAGGAATGAATAAGAATATGTACATATAAATATATAGATGAGCGATGGCCGTGCTGCGTTGGCAAGATGCAGCAGATGGTATAGAGTACAGTATATACATATGAGATGAGTAATGTAGGGTATGTAAACATTATATAAAGTGGCATTGTTTAAGTGACTAGTGAAACATTTATTACATCCAATTTTTTATTATTAAAGTGGCTAGAGATTGAGTCAGTATGTTGGCAGCAGCTACTCAATGTTAGTCATGGTTGTTTAACAGTCTGATGTCCTTGAGATAGAAGCTGTTTTTCAGTCTCTCGGTCCCAGCTTTGATGCACCTGTACTGACCTCGCCTTCTGGATGATAGCGGGGTGAACAGGCAGTGGCTCAGGTGGTTGTTGTCCTTGGTGATCTTTTTGGCCTTCCTGTGACATCGGGTGGTGTAAGTGTCCTGGAGGGCAGGTAGTTTGCCCCCGGTGATGCGTTGTGCAGACCTCACTACCCTCTGGAAAGCCTTACGGTTGTGGGCGGAGCAGTTGCCATACCAGGCGGTGATACAGCCCGACAGGATGCTCTCGATTGTGCATCTGTAAAAGTTTGTGAGTGTTTTCGGTGACAGGACAGGTTTGTGAGTGTTTTCGGTGACAGGCGCTGTTGCGCCTTCTTCACTACACTGTCTATGTGGGTTGACCATTTCAGTTTGTCCGTGATGTGTATGCCGAGGAACTTAAACAACTTCCCACCTTCTCCACTACTGTCCCGTCGATGTGGATGGGGGGTGCTCCCTCTGCTGTTTCCTGAAGTTTCCAGTGTGATTGCAATTGCATCGTCTGTGGACCTATTGGGGCGGTAAGCAAATTGGAGTGGGTCTAGGGTGTCAGGTAGGGTGGAGGTAGGGTGGATTTGTGGGTTCGATTACAGGCTCAAAATGGCCAGAAACAAATAACCTCTCTGGGAAAGACAACATCCGGTGAAATTGCAGAGCGCCAAATTCAAATGACAGAAATAGTAATAATAAACATTCATAATGATACAAGTGTTATACATCGGCTTAAAGATTTACTTCTTGTTAATCCAGCCGCTGTGTCAGATTTCAAAAAGGCTTTACGGCGAAAGCATACCATGCGATTATCTTTGGACAGTGCCCCGCTTACAAAAGCATACAAACATTTTCCAGCCAAGTAGAGGAGTCAGAAAGTCAGAAATATCGATAAAATGAATCACTTACCTTTGATAATCTTCATCTGGTTGCCCTCACAAGACTCCCTGTTACACAATAAATGTTTGTTTTGTTCGATAAAGTCCCTCTTTATATCCAAAAAACTCAGTTTTGTTGGTGCGTTTTGTTCAGTAATCCACTGGCTCAAAGGCGGTCACAACAGGCAGACGAATACATCCTAATAGTACCGGTAAAGTTCGTCGAAAGATGTCAAACAATGTTTATAATTAATCCTCAGGTTGTCTATTGTCTAAATAATCAATAATATTTCAACCAGACAATATCATTTTCAATAGAAAGGAAAAACAACGAACGGCGCGCCCACAGTCACGCGCCCAATCCAGCTCTGCCTACTTCCCCTGTCCACTGACCAAAAGGTCTTTTTACTCATCGTTTTTCAAAATAAAAGCCTGAAAGCATGTCTAAAGACTGTTGACATCTAGTGGAAGCCATAGGAACTGCAATCTGGGTCCTAACCCATTACATTCTGTATAGGCATTGAATTGAAAAACAGCCACATCAAAATATTTCCACTTCCTGGATGGATTTGTCTCAGGTTTTCGCCTGCTATATCAGTTCTGTTATACTCACAGACATTATTTTAACCGTTTTGGAAACGTTAGAGTGTTTTCTATCCAATACTACCAATTATATGCATATCTTAGCTTCTGGGCCTGAGTAACAGGCAGTTTACATTGGGCACCTCCTTCATCCAAGCTTCCCAATGCTGCCCCCTGTCCCTAACAAGATAACTTTCTTCTGAAAGTCGTCAGTCTATTCTTGTTTGAGGAAAATATGTCTATTCCATGCAAAAAATTGCCAAGAAACTGAAGATCTGGTACAACGCTGTGAACCTCTCCCTTCACAGAACAGCGCAAACTGGCTCTAATCAGAATAGAAAGAGGAGTGGGAGGCCTCGGTACACAACTGAGCAAGAGGACAAGTACATTAGAGTGTCTAGTTTGAGAAACAGATGCCTCACAAGTCCTCAACTGGCAGCTTCATTAAATAGTACCCGCAAAACACCAGTCTCAACATCAACAGTGAAGAGGCGACTCCGGGATGCTGGCCTTCTAGGCAGAGTTCCTCTGTCCAGTGTCTGTGTTATTTTGCCCATCTTAATCTTATATTTTTATTGGCCAGTCTGAGATATGGCTTTTCACTTTAATGTTGAGCTATTTTTTACATTCAGCATCACTATGTCAGGGGAAATATAGTATTCTTTCTAACAAAAATATCTACATATATCTCAAGATGTTGTGTATCCCTGGAAATAATCAGAATTCATGTAAACATAACAGTTTTGAAAACATAGCTTGTCCAAAAAAAGAGGTCTCAGGGTATGGGGTAATAGAGAATGGGTAAGTTGAGCCGCCAGTTGTCTTGAACGGGGATGTTGTGCCAATTCATAGGCAAGTTCTCTACATTTGAGTCTACTAAGCTCATGAAAATGTCTGCCGGATTCTTGATATGTTTAATAAGATCAGACTCCATGTCATGACTCTATCAGACTCTATCAAAGCCTCTCTTTCTCACAGGAACATGTTTGTTTTCTTGTTTGTTAATGTACTGAGCTATTTATTGGCTTAACTTGCCCCTGGCCAAATCACACAATTACCCCAAAGCAACCATTTTGACTGTATTAGCTCGCACAGCTACAGGGATGCACTTTTATGCTAGGTTCAGGTCCTCATATTGTAGCTTATAGAGACCCCAACTAATGTATGAAACAGTCTTTAAATTATCTACTTTGGTTTGGATACAAGCACCATGAAACCTACAACACAATACATTTATTTGACTTTGTGAAAATCTGTTTTTTGGAACTAACAACACTTTTTCCATGTGGTTTCTTCCTTCACAGACTCCATGAAATGATGACCTCTTCCTAAATATCACTTATTTTCTTTCTCCTATCTCCCTTGTTCTCACTCTTTTAGATCAGGCAACAGTTGACCCAAGCAAAGATTTTGTATTTGAGCAATGCCCTGGCCATGTTACTTGGTACAAACTGGGGTCCTACTGTGCTGAGCTACAAGCCTTCCCTGTAGCTCAGTTGGTAGAGCATGGTGTTTGCAACGTCAGGGTTGTGGGTTCGATTCCCACGGGGGGCCAGTACGAAAAAAAAAAATGTATGAAATGTATGCATTCACTACTGTAAGTCGCTCTGGATAAGAGCGTCTGCTAAATGACTAAAATGTAAATGTAAAATGTTAAGCACTTCAACCAGAGGTTGGACTATACGTCAGCTGAGGTAAATTCAGACTTATTTCAGGTTTTATCCCACATACCCATGATGTCTCAGTTAAAGGTAGACATACAGTAGCGTACCTCACCACTGGGCACAGACGTCAGTTCAACATCTAGTTTTGATTTAACATTTGACTGAGTTGTCAAATAACATCACCGACAACGATGAGATAGCCTACAGGGACGAGGTCAGAGACCTGGCAGGGTGGTGCCAGGACAACAACCTCTCCCTCAACGTGAGCAAGACAAAGGAGACGATCGTGGACTACAGGAAAAGGAGGACCGAACACGCCCCCATTCACATCGACAGGGCTGTAGTGGAGCAGCTGGAGAGTTTCAAGTTCCTTGGTGTCCACATCACCAACAAACTATCATGTTCTAAACACACCAAGACAGTCTTGAAGAGGGCACGACAACACCTTTTCCCCCTCAGGAGACTGAAAAGATTTAGCATGGGTCCCTAGATCCTCAAAAAAATCTACAGCTGCACCATCGAGAGCATCCTGACCGGTTGCATCAACGCCTGGTACTGCAACTGCTCGACATTCGACCGTAATGCGCTGCAGAGGGTATGCGTAAAGCCCAGTACATCACTGGGACCAAGCTTCCTGCCATCCAGGACCTATATACTAAGCGGTGTCAAAGGAAAGCCCAAAAAATTGTCAAAGACTCCAGTCACCCAAGTCATAGACTGTTCTCTCTGCTACCGCACGGCAAGCGGTACCGGAGCGCCAAGTCTAGGTCCAAAAGGCTCCTTAACAGCTTCTACCCCTAAGCCATAAGACTGCTGAACAATTAATCAAATGGCCACCCGAACGATTTGTTTTTACACTGCTGCTACTCGTTGTTATTATCTATGCATAGCCAATTTACCCCTACCTACGTGTACAAATGACCTCAACTAACCTGAACCCCCGCACATTGACTGGGTACCGGTACCCCCTGTATATAGCCTCTATATTGTTATTTTATTGTGTTACTTTTTATTGTATTTTTTAATTGAGTTTATTTAGTAAATATTTTCTTAACTCTATTTCTTGAACTGCATTGTTGGCTTAGTAAGCAAGCATTTCACGCTAAGGTCTACCTACACCTGTTGTATTCGGCGCATGTGACAAATCAATTTTGATTTGATTTGATATGTGCTGGTTGGGACAACATGCCACGAATAGATGATACTTTAGTTAACATCCACTATAAGATTAAAGGATGCTGCATCAGAGTGAGGGGCTGAAGCAGCCTTGACAGGTTAGAGATGGACAATAGGTTGAACCCATAGATTTAGAATGAAATCCCATACCTTCCCATTCATTGCCCTGTTGGAGTAGTGCACCCAAACAGAGACTGGCATGGCACAGCCTAGTATTATAAGGGTGCACGTCTTTCAAAATTGCTCGGTTGGTAGATCAGGGCGCTTGTAATGCCAGGGTAGTGGGTTTGATTCCTGGGACCACCATTACTTAAAATGTATTCACGCATGACTGGGAAATGCTTTGGATAAAAATGTCTGCTAAATGGCACATTATATTATATTATTATTACGTCAAGGTGAAATGAATAAATGTTGAATCTAAATAACATAATGTGTAGAGAATGAGTCTTACATTCCTTGATAAAATATATTTATCGTTCCAAAACCTGCTCATGACAATAGTTCAGGCACAAACCGCAGCTGAAACACAAATTGCTCAAAAACGAATGGTACGTAAGTGGTTTCTGACTGTGCAATTGAAATCAAGGTGAGAGTGAGGTTGGCTCTAAAATGCAGGTGCTGGGGAATGCAGTGCAATCAGGTTTAGGCAACTGCCTTATCTAGCCTTATCTCCTAAAATGTGGGTCTGAACCACTTTTGAAGGCTAAAACACAGCTAAACTAAAGACACTATAACAGCTGCTTGTCTTCACTATTCAAATTGATCATCATGATAAAATCCAGAAGAGTTGTCATGGCCCCCCAACTGCTTCTGTCCTCATGCTTGGTCTCTGTCTGTCTGTTCTCCCATAGCCTCACCAGTACCTCTGCACTGTCAGATACCTTTCGCCTTATAGCTTAGTCTCAGACATCACAACCACACCAAAACTCTACAAAATGTTAGAGAAAGCCCATGGTTCAAAGACAAAGCCTTTGTCAGTTCAAGATTTCCATCACAGTCAAGATTTTACAAAAAGGACTGTGTTTAAAAAGGCTAAACACAGTGTACTTGAGACTTCTGTACATCGATTTCTTGCTCTTTGTGAATCTATTTTCATAATGAATGATGTTGATATTGCTTCAGTTATTTTAATTTGAGACATCATGCATTGCTACAAATATCTTCATTCATCAATAATCTTTGCCCGACTTTTTTGGACCTGGCCTTATACCAATATTTAGGAATCCGATGGGGACAAATACCAATACACCCTAATGTCTATTGGTGTAATGTGTGGGAGGAGTAGCTGACCAGGAGGGTGAAGTTAATGATTACAGTATATTATGAAATGTTCAGATAGAAATGCGTTGTGTAGAACAGATTATTATTAATATTTTTGTTATTTTTATTTAACTAGGCAAGTCAGTTTTAAGAACAAATTCTTATGTACAATGATGGCCTACCCCAGCCAAACTCGGACGATGCTGGGCCAATTGTGCACCGCCCTATGGGACTCCCAACCACGGCCGGATGTGATGCAGCCACAAACGTGTCCATTTGATATCTAAGATTAAAACAGAGTTGAGTTTGCATATTAATGAATAGTTTCACAGACCAAATCAATCTGTAATATTGTGCATTTATCCCTGTTCTTTTCAAACCCCACACACATCTGTTGTGAACTACTCAGGTCAAGGCCTAGGGTTACCAGGTGCCATAGGCCTATGCAGAGCATAAAGATAAAAACCAAAAAAACAGGACAGTCCAATGATGCCATGAGTGAGTAAATATCCCAACTCAACTCTGTCTTAATGGGATAGTTCACTCAAATCACAAAATGTAATATTGGTTTCCTTACCTTGTAAGCAGTCTAAGACTGCGATCCATGCTTTTGTTGACCTGCCCATTGTCTCCAAATGCTAACGTTGTGTAAATAAAGTTTGATTTGAAAATGTCATTCAAAATAGCAATGCAAAACACTTTGCTTATTTGTCAAATCCTTCAGAATCTATGTGTTCTATTTGGCCTGGTTAAATGAAGGTTACATAAAAAATACATTAAATGTTGACATGAACCCAGTTAAAGCCAGTGAACATGTCTTCTATTCAACAATCTAACGTCAAATAAATATACCAACATAAAATTATAATTGACACATCTCTTCTCTCTAGCGGGCCAATATTGTGTTGGAATGCACAACTCCACTTCATGATAAGCCTAACTTCAAATATGCTCAATAGGCTACTACATTTTAAGATGATAAAATATGATGAACTTTCTTCGTTGTTATGACATTTTGTCATATCTTCTGAAATGCTTTTAAATGGTTAATTGTACTCATAAGGTACTGAATTAAAAACAAACCAAAACAACAGACCTTATAAGGATAGAGACAAACAAGGAAGCATGCAGAGGTGAAGAGGAGATAGAGGAGGGGTATGAGACAGATACACTATAAAAGCAGAGAGCGGTGAGTGAAAGAATTAGAAAGTCAAAAGAATAGAAAAGAAAGAGTTCACACTTTGGTAAGACAATTGTTTTACTTCTTGTATCCATTTTTTGCATCAATCTTTTATTTTTCTCCTTTAGCTAACTTATGCTCTTTTACCTGTGTTAATCAATACAAACAAACAGATAGAGAGACAGACAGACAGAAGACAAGATGAAGGTCCTACTCGTTCTGGCGATGATGTTCCTCGGGGCCTCTGCCCACCCCTGCCCCCATACCTTTGCAGGTGAGCATCAATGCTATCATGATCATGTCAAACCCAGAGTGGCTACTGTATACTTTGAGTTTGGAAGTGGTGTTGTTTTCAGTTTTAATTGTCTTTAGGGGTAAAATAACCAAATTATGAAAGAGGTTGGTTAAACATTTCCAGTTAAGATAGTCTGTTTATAAGGAATTGACTTAAGTCACAGAGTAACATATTTCTAATGTAAACTACTCAGAAGTGGTAGGGGGTATGTTGAGTCATTTTTTACATTCAGCATCACTACATCATAGTATTATTTCTAACAAATATATCTACATATATCTCAAGATGTTGTGTATCCCTGGAAATAATCAGAATTCATGTAAACATAACAGTTTTGAAAACATAGCTTGTCCAAAAAAAGAGGTCTCAGGGTATGGGGTAATAGAGAATGGGTAAGTTGAGCCGCCAGCTGTCTTGAACGGGGATGTTGTGCCAATTCATAGGCAAGTTCTCTACATTTGAGTCTACTAAGCTCATGAAAATGTCTGCCGGATTCTTGATATGTTTAATAAGATCAGACTCCATGTCATGACTCTATCAGACTCTATCAAAGCCTCTCTTTCTCACAGGAACATGTTTGTTTTCTTGTTTGTCAATGTTCCTCTTCAGTGTCACTCTGTCAATTTTTCCTCCCTAACTGCTGCTTGAATGGACTTTTTCCCTTCTCTCACTTCCTTGGCTGCTCTTTCAAGAACCTCAAGGGAGGCTAGACCCCTGCTTGTTTTGCATTTGTATACACGGGGCATGATCGTGCATTTTTATTGCTACAGAGCAGACACTACCTTGAGTTCATATGCATGACAAATGGAAAAAATACTATGCATATTATGTATAAAACTGACTAAATGTAATTAGCATTTGTATGGGGTGTGTTGAGCTATTGGCTTAACTTGTCCCTGGCCAAATGACACAATTTACCCCAAAGCAACCATTTTGACTGTATTAGCTCATGCAGCTACAGGGATGCACTTTCATGCTAGGTTTAGGACCTCATTTTGTTGCTTATAGAGACCCCAACTGATATATGAAAGAGTCTTAAAACAACCTATTTTGTTTTAGATACAAGCACCATGAAATCTATAACACAATACATTTATTTGACTTTGTGGAATTCAGTTTTTTGGAACTAGCAACACTTTCTCCATGTTTCTTCCTTCATGAAATGATGACCACTTCCTAAATGTTTGGTCACATTCATTTAATTAATGTCGTGTATGGTTTCCTAGAAACAAGGGGTTGCTCAACTAACCCGTTGGCACAACGTACCCCACTCTCCCCTACAGCCTTACCTCTGTTTTACTTGCTATATTATTAGCTCTGTCTGTTTGTATCACTTGTTTTCTCTCTCCTATCTCTCTTGTTCTCCCTCTTTTAGATAATTCAACAGTTAAACTACTAGAGAATTATGTCATTGAGCAATGCACTGGTCATGCTGCTTGGTACAAACTGGGGTCCTACTGTATTAAGCACTTCAACCAGATGTTGGACTATACGTCAGCTGAGGTAAATTCAGACTTCTCTCAGGTTTTATCCCACGTATCCATGATGTCTCAGTTAAAGGTAGACATACAGTAGTGTACCTCACCACTGGGCACAGATGTCACATCTAGTTTTGATGGATTGAGTTGTCAAGTATCGTGAATTCAAAGTGAAATAAACAACAATTTGAACCATGTCATTGGATTTAGGTTAAACTTTGGGTGAAAAAAAATCCTAAATTCCTGTACTGTACGCTAATGACTTTTTCCTAATCCAACCAGTTTTCCACATTGATTCAATGTCATCAGAAGGAAAAACATAGATTTTTTGATTGAAACGACATGGTAACAACTTTGATTTGATTTAACAAGTTTGTGCCCACTGGGTCTATATCTGCTGTGTGATTTTACCTCCATAAGTAACTCTCAAAGCATCATCAATATTAATCCAACTCTAAATATGTTTTCTCTGTTTCCTTAATGTCTACATCACACAGAATCACTGCAAATCTGTGAAGACTGGTGCTCATCTGGTATCAACCCACAATGCTGAGGAAAACAATGCCCTGGATGAATTCACTCAGTGGAGCAGCCGACCAAACCCTCGCATCTGGCTCGGTGGTTATGCACTAACTGACCCTTCACAGGTGTTAATAATCATAAGAACTAGTGGTGGGCACCAAAATCCATGATATCGATATTGCTTGATGTATCAATATGAGCAAGGCATATCGTGATATTGGTTTATCCCTTCCTGTTAACATACACTTTTATGTAAAAGGGTATACATGATTGTGCCTCTTACAGACCTTCTCACAGGCTCTCAACTGAGCATACATAATTGCCTGCTATTGGGCCATCGACAATGGATGGAAACTGGTTGGGTGGGTTTAGGCTTCTAGAACATTCACACCTGGTCCAATGGGCAATCAGCAAGCCGTTGTCTAGACTTCATAGAACCGTGGAAGTCAACAGAAAAGTGAACATTCATGTGGTTGCAAGGTTGTCATGAAGCCAGTACATACACTGAGCGTATAAAACATTAGGAACACCTTCCTAATATTGGTTTTGAAAGCATTCCACAGGGATGCTGGCAAGGGAAATGTTGACTCCAATGCTTCCCACAGTTGTGTCAAGTTGGCTGGATGTCCTTTGGGTGGTGGACCATTCTTGATACACACGGGAAACTGTTGAGCATGAAAAACCAAGCAGTGTTACTTTTATTCACACACTCAAACCAGTGCGCCTGCCACCTACTACCATACCTCGTTCAAAGGCACCTAAATATTTTGTCTTGTCCATTCACCCTCTGAATGGCACATATACACAATCCATGACTCAATTGTCTCAAGGCTTAAAAATCCTTCTTTAGCCTGTCTCCCTTCCTTCATCTATACAAATGTAAGTATATTTAACAAGTGACATCGATAAGGGATCATAGCTTTAACCTGGATTCACCTGGTCAGTCTATGTCATGGGAAGAGCAGGTGTTCCTAATGTTGTTTACACTCATTGTATATCAATATTGTTTGGGGAAAAAATGCAACTGTATTGACATCAACTTTTTGATATCGGTGCCCATCACTAATATGAACTGACTAAAATGAATCTCAAAACAAGTAGTGTTCACTGTTCAAATTGGCCATCATTAGCAAAAGCAGGTGGGCAACACCAGTTATACCCCCTTGCTTGCCCCTATGTTTTGGTCAGTTATATGTCCTGCTCTCTCTCTCTCACAGGCTAGCAACTTCCTCTGGGCCGATGGGTCTAATATGGATTTCTTTGCCTGGATTCAGGAACCCAAGCAACCATCCGGTGATGGACGTTGCATGGAGATGAACTGGCTCGGTAAGCAAGGGATAACTGGCTGTGGTTGGAATTGTGCTGGTGAAACCTTTACATTTCTACTGCTTGAGTACTGGCACTTCTTCTAGAATATTCTGGGACCTTTTTTTTTATTCCAAAAGGTGTTGTGGGGGTGGGAGGCAAGAAAATGTTTCATTTTATTTTTGTTTCTGACATATCATGACATATTCTAAGAATACTATACATTTCTTTCATTTAACGTCTCCATCTCTATTCATCTTCTCAGAAACCGGCAAATGGAATGATAAACCATGTACCCAGAAGAACTTCTTTGTGTGTGCCTTTAAACCTGACGGAGTCTGCCCAAGAGTGGAAGATACCGATAGATTGGAGCCTGAGGTGTCTCAGTTGAATCCGATGACAGATGAGTAGTATATACCTGTCAGATATGCTTTGCCTTATATAGCTTTAGTCTCAGACATCACAACGACACCAGGACCCTGTAAAACGTTAGAGAAAACCCATGGCTCAAAGACAAAGCTTTTGTTGGATTAAAGATTTCCACATCACAGTCAGTTTCAATCCACCCAAAGTATGAATTTCTGATACTGGTTGTATTTGAATATTCTAAACACATTGCATTTGAGAATACTATATTTTGTCAGAAAACAATGTAACCCAATCTATTTTCTGGATGAATGGTGTTGATATTGCTTCAGTTGTTTGGAAGATGAGACATTACGCATTGCTTGGTTAGCAAATAAAAATGAATATTTTCATCCATCTTATCCATGACCTCCCTCTCTTTTCTAAACTGGCGATTCAACAAGTGTCTCCACAATTCCCTCTTGTGATTCCTCATGCAGCTGTAGGCCTATACATTTACCACAACTATTCACTTACTATGTAGACAGACAGTAAGTAATGCACTTCAAATGAGATGAACCCAATTCAATTCCCTAAATGGATATGTGCTGGTTGGGACAACATGCCACGAATAGATGATACTTTAGTTAACATCCACTATAAGATTAAAGGATGCTGCATCAGAGTGAGGGGCTGAAGCAGCCTTGACAGGTTAGAGATGGACAATAGGTTGAACCCATAGATTTAGAATGAAATCCCATACCTTCCCATTCATTGCCCTGTTGGAGTAGTGCACCCAAACAGAGAGCATGAGTGATTGGACTTCAATACATTTTCACGCAAGGCCACTTATTTTAAAAACAAGTAGACGCTATTGTAGCGTCGTTAGCTTAGCTCTGCTTTAGAAAGATTATACTCAAATCAGTCACATCGTTGGTTTAGAGCGCAGCTGTGCATTAGGTTAAACGTGATTGCTCTGTCCAAACAAGAATGAGTTCAGCTGAATTGCTGCAAAACTGTTAACAAGTCAAGTGTCTGTCCAATCAGCAACCTCTGATAAATAATGGGAAGGGGGCCGGTGCGGTTTTAGACACATGAACCAATGTGGCGTGCTTCTTTACATATGGCCAAAATATGTTTATCTTGTTATTAGAATTGCAGACTTCGCCCTCATTACAGGTAAACTGTCAAATTGTACAAATGCTGTGATTCCTTATAAACACGAGGGTTTCTCATGTGGAATTGCAAGGATTAATGTAGCCTAAATAAAGATGAGATTGTAGTTACATGAAAACATTTGTATTATTTGCCTTCCAGGTTTCTATTTTATGGAGCTCGATTGGTGAAATTAGGCTACAGAAATGATTGTAAATGAAGATGTTTCCATAATTGAATGATTTCTAATGAATAGCCTTGTTTTACATGGAAATGCTAAAGAAATATTGGACTTCCACTGTAGCCTAGGCTAACCTAGTCTTGTTTTCGATGGTGAGAGTTAATATATTACCCTGTTCAATTTAGAGTTGATCATTTAGGACATCTGTCTACAAAATTGCCCTGCATGGCACAGCCTAGTATTATAAGGGTGTACGACTTTCAAAATTGCTCAGTTGGTAGAGCAGGGTGCTTGTAACACCAGGGTAGTGGGTTTGATTCCTGGGACCACCCACATGTAAAATGTATTCACGCATGACTGTAAGACGCTTTGGATAAAAGTGTCTGCTAAATGGCACATTATATTATTATTATTATTATGTCAATGTGAAATAAATTGTAGTAAGATAATGTGTAGAGAATGAGTTTTACATTCCTTGATAAATGATGGTTTATTTGTCCTAAAACATGTTCATGAGGTTAGTTCAGCCACAAACCGCAGCTGAAACACAACTTGCTCTTCCACTAATGGTACAAGAGTAATTTTTGACTGTGCAATTGAAATCAAGGTGAGAGTGAGGTTGGCTCTAAAATGCAGGTGCTGGGGAATGCAGTGCAATCAGGTTTAGGCAACTGCCTTATCTAGCCTTATCTCCTAAAATGTGGGTCTGAACCACTTTTGAAGGCTAAAACACAGCTAAACTAAAGACACTATAACAGCTGCTTGTGTTCACTATTCAAATTGATCATCATGATAAAATCCAGAAGAGTTGTCATGGCCCCCCAACTGCTTCTGTCCTCATGCTTGGTCTCTGTCTGTCTGTTCTCCCATAGCCTCACCAGTACCTCTGCACTGTCAGATACCTTTCGCCTTATAGCTTAGTCTCAGACATCACAACCACACCAAAACTCTACAAAATGTTAGAGAAAGCCCATGGTTCAAAGACAAAGCCTTTGTCAGTTCAAGATTTCCATCACAGTCAAGATTTTACAAAAAGGACTGTGATTAAAAAGGCTAAACACAGTGTACTTGAGACTTCTGTACATCGATTTCTTGCTCTTTGTGAATCTATTTTCATAATGAATGATGTTGATATTGCTTCAGTTATTTTAATTTGAGACATCATGCATTGCTACAAATATCTTCATTCACCAATAATCTTTGCCTGACATTTTTTGGACCTGGCCTCATACCAATATTTAGCAGGCTGATGGGGACAAATACCAATACACCCTAATGTCTATTGGTGTAATGTGTGGGAGGAGTAGCCGACCAGGAGGATGAAGATAATGATTACAGTATATTATGAAGGGGCTGAAATCGGAGGACATAACGTTTCAGAATGTTCAGATAGAAGTGCAACATGTAGAACAGATATGATTGACACGCACGACTCAGCCCGTACTCTACACAGACTGGTGAGGCATAACCAATCAGAGCTGCAGTAGGCCTATATGCAAATAGACCATTGCCATATATGGATTTGTGCCATTTACTTTGATCTGGACTGTGTTTACAGCTGTGGTCGTGAGTAGATGTGCTTGTTTAGAGATCACAGTGAGAGCTGCATGTAGCCACATGTGCACATTTTGTTCATATCCTTTGCCAGTTAGTGAGTTATTAGCCAAGTTATAGATCATTTGTAGTCAGCAATATGGGAGGGATTGCTTCCTACAAGAGCTCAAAACGTTTACATTTCTTTTCATCTTTGAAAAGCAAGTCAAGTAAAGAGCATTTTTATGTCTTAAAGGGGCAGTGTTGTATTTTGAGACAGGCTTGAATAAGTTAAGTAGCCAATAGGCAGAGTGTAGCATAATTTGTCTGACTCTCTGTAATAATGCATTCTATTTTGTAAAGTGGTTTCTTGCATCAAACAACAACACAATTTTCAGTCACCTCCTTGTCTGAAGGACAAGTGGTTAAACAGGTTAATGTCAACAACTGGGGTACTGATCTCCCTCCATCTGATGGTTTCACCACTATTATGGTTGTTGTGGACAGATTGTCTAAATCCTGTTGTTTTATCCCTCTCTGTGGTCTCCCTACCACTCTCCAGGTCGCTGAGGTACTGTTCCAGCAGGTCTTCCGGAACTATGGCCTTCCGGAGGACATCGTCTCTGACCGTGGTGCCCAATTCACATCACGGGTATGGAAAGCCTTCATGGAGAAGCTGGGGGTCACGGTCAGCCTCACTTCCGGGTACCGGCCTCAGTCTGACGGGCAGGTGGAGAGGATGAACCAGGAGCTGGGGAGGTTCCTGAAGAGTCACTGCTAGGAGAGGCAGGGGGAGCGGGCACGATTCCTTCGGAGTACGCCCAGAATTCATTGCGTCACTCCTCCACCGGGCTGACTCCCTTCCAGTGTGTTCTGGGTTATCAGCCAGCCATGGCTAAATAGACCCCGAGCCAGACCGAAGCTCCTGCGGTTGACGAGTGGTTCAGGCACGCAGAAAATGTTTGGAACGATGCCCAAGTGAGGCTCCAGCGCATCGTCCGCCGCCAGAAGGAGCAGGTGGATCGCCACCGTAGTGAGGCTCCCGTGTTCCATCCTGGTGATCGCGTCTGGCTCTCCACCAGGAACCTCCCACTCCGCCTGTCCTGTATGAAGCTGAGCCCCCGGTTTATGGGGCCGTTCAAGGTCCTCCAGAGGGTCAACAAGGTGACATATAGATTACAGCTCCCCACCAACTACCGGATCTTACCCTTTTTTCATGTTTCCCTCCTCAGGCCGGTGGTTCCTGGACCCCTGGCTGATGCCATCCCCACGACACCCCTCCGGAGGCCTCCCCTGGACATCGAGGGAAGCCCCGCCTATGCCGTCAGATCCCTCTTGGATGTTGTGGGGGTCGGCTTCAGTATGTGGTGGACTGGGAGGGGTAAGGTTCAGAGGAGCAGTGTTGGATTCCGATGGATGACATTCTAGATCCCAACGTCATCTGAGATTTCCAACTTCGCAATCCACACTGGCCCGCTCCTCACCCTCGAGCTGTCCCCCTGACCGGTGTCAATCTTCAGCTGGAGCTGGGCGTCAATGGGGGGGGTATCGTCACGTCTACTCCCGCTTTGGCGCTTGATGTCGCCGGTTTACTAACCACCGGTCCTGGTAACCGATCATTATGCACACCTGTGCCCCATCATTAGTCTCACCTGGACTTCATCACTACCCTGATTACTTACCCTTTATCTAGCCCACTGTAGCATTACTCATCAGGCAGTATTGGTTTTGGTTACATTCAGTACGCTTCTCCTGTTTTGTATATTATTCATGTTTATTATTATTAAACTCACCTTCTGCACTTGTTTCCTGACTCCCTGCGTATACATTACAGTTATGATCAAATAGCTACAGTAACCTACTTGGCTGTAACTTAAAGCAGATACAGCCTCAGTGTTCACAGTAAACGTGCACTGGAAGTTACTGAATATTCAATTTTGTGCTCAGCAGAGCTGAAATTTGCTCAGTGCCGGAAAAAAATTGAGGGAACATTGGTGGCCACGCATGACGCCAACTCCATCAAGTTTGCTGACAACACAACAATGGTAGGCCTGGTCACCAACGGCAATGAGACAGCCTACAGGAAGAAGGTCAGAGAACTGGCAGTGTAGTTCCAGGACACCAGAGGTTTGGAGAGGGTCAAGAGCTGAAAGTTCCTCGGTATCCACATCACTGAGGACTTAACATGGTCCTCTCACACCAGAACAGTCGTGAAGAAGGCACGGCAATGCCTCTTTTCCCTCAGGAGGCTGAAACAATAAATGTGAGGAGCTCTAAATTAAAACAACTTAACTTCCTGATGAGCCAGGTCACATGACAGAGGTCAAGGTAACATTAACTGGGCATATCTAAAACAACCAGCAGGGGGAGACAAACACACCCAAATGGTAAATGAATACTCACGTAACAGAACGACTATTGATTTGATGCATTACTCCATTACGCTGCTGTGTACTGATTATTGGTTGCCATTACCATTAGAATGTTATCTATTTCTAATCTATTTATCCTGCTACTGGTCACTATTACTCCTGTTTACATGTATATATTACCATCAGTATATTACCATAAGTATTTACACTGAGTATACCAAACAGGAACAATTTCCTAATATTCAGTTGTGTCAAGTTGGCTGGATGTCCTTGGTGGACCATCCTTGATACACATGGGAGACTGTTGAGTGTGAAAAACCCAGCAGAGTTGTAGTTCTTGATACAAACAGGTGTGCCTGGCACCTACTACCATACCCCGTTCAAAGGCCCTTAAATCAGTTGTCTTGTCCATTCACCCACTGAATGGCACACATACACAATCCATGTCTCATTTGTCTCAAGGCTTAAAAATCCTTCTTTTACCTGTCTCCCTTCCTTCATCTATATGGATTAAAGTGGATTCAACAAGTGACATCAACAAGAGATCATAGCTTTAACCTGGATTCCCCTGGTCAGTTGATGTCACGGAAAGAGCAGGTGGTCCTAATGATATGTGCACTCACTGTATATCAATAGTGTGTGTATAGTCCCATGTGGCTCAGTTGGTAGAGCATGGTGTTTGCAACGCCAGGGTTGTGGGTTCAATTCCCACAGGGGACCAGTACAAAGAAATAAAATGTATGAAATGTATGCATTCACTACCGTAAGTCGCTCTGGATAAGAGCGTCTGCTAAATGACAAAAATGTATGGGGAAAGAATGCAACTGTATTAATTGACTAAAATGAATCTCAAAACAAGTAGTGTTCACTGTTCAAATTGGCCAGCAAAAGCAGGTGGGCAAAACCAGTTATACCCCCTTGCTTGCCCCTATGTTTTGGTCAGTTATATGTCCTGCTCTCTCTCTCTCACAGGCTAGCAACTTCCTCTGGGCCGATGGGTCTAATATGGATTTCTCTGCCTGGATTCAGGAACCCAAGCAACCATCCGGTGATGGACGTTGCATGGAGATGAACTGGCTCAATAAGCAAGAGAGGGGAGGGATAACTGGCTGTGGTTTGAATTGTGCTGGTGAAACCCCTACATTTCTACTGCTTGAGTACTGGCACTTCTTCTAGAATATTCTGGGACCTTTTTTTTTATTCCAGGTGGTGTTGTGGGGATGAGAGGAAAGAAAATGTTTCATTTTATTTTTGTTGATGACATATCATGACATATTCTAAGAATACTAATCATTTCTTTCATTTAATATCTCCATCTCTATTCATCTTCTCAAAAACCGGCAAATGGAATGATAAACCATGTAGCCAGAAGAACTTCTTTGTGTGTGCCTTTAAACCTGACGGAGGCTGCCCAAGAGTGGAAGATACCGATAGATTGGAGCCTGAGGTGTCTCAGTTGAATCTGATGACAGATGAGTAGTACAGTGGGGGGAAAAAGTATATGATCCCCTGCTGATTTTGTACGTTTGCTCACTTACAAAGAAATGATCATTCTATAATTTTAATAGTAGGTTTATTTGAACAGTGAGAGACAGAATAACAACAAAATAATCCAGAAAAACGCATGTCAAAAATGTTATAAAATGATTTGCATTTTAATGAGGGAAATAAGTATTTGACCCCTCTGCAAAACATGACTTAGTACTTGGTGGCAAAACACTTCTTGGCAATCACAGAGGGCAGACGTTTTTTGTAGTTGGCCACCAGGTTTGCACACATCTCAGGAGGGATTTTGTCCCACTCCTCTTTGCAGATCTTCGCCAAGTCATTAAGGTTTCGAGGCTGACATTTGGCAACTCGAACCTTCAGCTCCCTCCACAGATTTTCTATGGGATTAAGATCTGGAGACTCCCTTGGCCACTCCAGGACCTTAATGTGCTTCTTCTTGAGCCACTCCTTTGTTGCCTTGGCCGTGTGTTTTGGGTCATTGTCATGCTGGAATACCCAGCCACGACCCATTTTCAATGCCCTGGCTGAGGGAAGGAGGTTCTCACCCAAGATTTGACGGTACATGGCCCCGTCCATCGTCCCTTTGATGCGGTGAAGTTGTCCTGTCCCCTTAGATGAAAAACACCCCCAAAGCATAATGTTTCCACCTCCATGTTTGACAGTGGAGATGGTGTTCTTGGGGTCATAGGCAGCATTCCTTCTCCTCCAAACACAGCGAGTTGAGTTGATGTCAAAGAGCTCCATTTTGGTCTCATCTGACCACAACACTTTCACCAGTTGTCCTCTGAGTCATTCAGATGTTCATTGGCAAACTTCAGACGGGCATGTATATGTATTCTTGAGCAGGGGGACCTTGCGGGCGCTGCAGGATTTCAGTCCTTCACGGCGTAGTGTGTTACCAATTGTTTTCTTGGTGACTATGGTCCCAGCTGCCTTGAGATCATTGACAAGATCCTCCCGTGTAGTTCTGGGCTGATTCCTCACCGTTCTCATGATCATTGCAACTCCACGAGGTGAGATCTTGCATGGAGCCCCAGGCCAAGGGATATTGACAGTTCTTTTGTGTTTCTTCCATTTGAGAATAATCGCACCAAATGCTGACACCCTCTCACCAAGTTGCTTGGCGATGGTCTTATAGCCCATTCCAGCCTTGTGTAGGTCTACAATCTTGTCCCTGACATCCTTGGAGAGCTCTTTGGTCTTGGCCATGGTGGAGAGTTTGGAATCTGATTGATTGCTTCTGTGGACAGGTGTCTTTTTTACAGGTAACAAGCTGCGGTTAGGAGCACTCCCTTTAAGAGTGAGCTCCTAATCTCAGCTCGTTACCTGTATAAAAGACACCTGGGAGCAGGAAATCTTTCTGATTGAGAGGGGGTCGAATACTTATTTCCCTCATTAAAATGCAAATCAATTTATAACGTTTTTTACATGCGTTTTTCTGGGTATTTTTTTGTTATTCTGTCTCTCACTGTTCAAATAAACCTACCATTAAAATTATAGACTGATCCTTTCTTTGTCAGTGGGCAAACGTACAAAATCAGCAGGGGATCAAATACTTTTTCCCCCACTGTATACCAAGCTTTTTATATACAAAGCCTTTTACATTTAAATTTAGCTCGTCATGCATATTTTGCTTTTAGCGACCCGCAGAAATAACTTTGAAGGTGAATAACCCCAAAATATAAAATCCTCAAAAATTGTTACTAGAAACCTGCACCTCTGTCAATAGAGCTCGATGCTTATGAATCAGATTTATAATGTTATGTAATCCGACTTTAATGTTGATGATATGTTCAAGAAAGAACCCACTGAACAATTAATAACATGAATTATCATATTTCTATTGGTAAAATGTATTTTATAATACAAGGAAGTGGAACTTCATCACCAAAGCAATCCCTCTTGGCAGCGTGGGTGGACTCCCTACTTAATTAAGGCACTGTTCTTTCACACACCGGACCCATAAAGCCAGAAAGAGTTGGCAGCCTTTGGCAGACAAGATGGCCTACCTGTGGCTGCTCTGAGGCCCCTCTCAGCATGGCCAGGTGGGTGAGCAGTCTGACCAGGATGAAGGGGGTGAGGGACATGTTTTTGGTGTCCAGGGTGTCTGGGTTGTCCCTCCTCTGAGGGTCTCCCAGGATGTGGCCAGTCCTTGTGAGATCTCCCCTAAGAGGACACGTTCAGTTATTGGTCATGACATGAGATCTGGAGCCATGTATAAAACGGATCAGAAAACACTCTAAGAAAAAAAGGGTTCCAAAAGGGTTCTTGTCTTCGTAGGAACCCTTTTTGGTTCCAGGTTGGACCCTTTGGGGTTCCATGTAGAACCCTCTGTGGAAAGAGTTGTACATGGAACCAAAAGGGTTCTTCAAAGACTTATCCTATGGGGATAGATGAAGAACCCTTTTTCTAAGAGCGGTGGGAGTGCTGGTCTAGGATCAGGTCCCTCCTGTCCATATACTTTAGTATTATTTTAAAGGCCAAACTGATCTTACATCAGCACTCCTACTCTGATGCTTTGGCAGTAATATCACTGTTGGGCCCTTAGAGAGCTGACTTACTGCTGTAGCTCCATCTTCTGGAAACCAGTCAAGGGAACATGGTTCTCCCCTCCAATCTCCACCCTACACTCTAGACATTGTGCCTTATGGGTGGGTTGACCACACTGCAATAGAGTGAGTAAATCAGTTGGCTGTTTGCTTAGCTAATGAACATAAAATATGAAACTAACGCAATTTTACATGAAGAACTTTGCTTACCTTATCCACAACACAGGGGTGACCATTCGGACAAGCTGTTGAGATTTGAGTCAAAACTGAGCTTATTATTACAGAAATGTCATTGTTTTTAACCCAAAATTGTATTAGCTGAATCTGAAAATAACAATTAATTTATATGTCTATACTGTCTATATGCTTCCTGTAGCACGATGTTAACAAATACAATTTCACAGAGGTGTAACTCGGATGATTTACTCAAAGTTCAAGTTACAGTACATGCATTTATCAGGTTAGGATTCAAAATGTCTGTACTTACAGTACCAGGAGAGTCCATAATCCACTTCACTCTGTGTTATAAGCCTTTGAGCGACAGCCAGCATGTCCTCAGGCATTGTGGGTAGAAAGGCACTCTGTTGGGATAGACATAAGCAGATAAAGACAACTCTCACAGTCAACAAGGAGAAAGTCAATGTAAGATATTGACAGGTGCTGATGAGAATCATACCAGCATATTGTTGGGAGACAGGCCAAGCTGCTGAAGAGGTGTGAGCAGCCCTTCTGTCCCAGTGAGCAGCACAGCAGACATGTGGACAACCAGCTCTATAAGGGTGTGCTCCACACTGGACCGGTCTGCCAGGACACTCAGTCCTCCCATCCTGTTGTGAACCAATTCTTTGGCAAAGTCCCTCACTTCCCTGCAATTTAGGTACCTTGATCCCTCGATGAAGTCCTCAAGTGCTTTGCATTGCTGGAGGAATAAAACAAAGTCAGCCATTTTGGAGAAATGTAATTGGGATTTTCTGAAGTCTACAAAAAGTCAATATAATTCAAAGTATAACTATTATAACATAAAAATCAGAATAGTTTGCCAACTCTATCGTTAGTTGTGGGCTAACAGTTTTCCCTCTGATGTGGAGTTGAAGGAGATGGTCTAACGTGTATAGCTTAGGGGTGGGGTAGAGGCCTGTCTTCCTACCTTAGGGGAAGGGGTAGAGGCCTGTGTTCCTACATTAGGGGTGGGGTGGAGGCCTGTCTTCCTACCTTAGGGGTGGGGTGGAGGCCTGTATTCCTACCTTAGGGGCGGGGTAGAGTCCGGTCTTCCTACCTTAGGGGCGGGGTAGAGCCCTGTCTTCCTACCTTAGGGGCGGGGTGGAGGCCTGTCTTCCTACCTTAGGGGCGGGGTGGAGGCCTGTCTTCCTACCTTAGGGGCGGGGTGGAGGCCTGTCTTCCTACCTTAGGGGTGGGGTGGAGGCCTGTCTTCCTACCTTAGGGGCGGGGTGGAGGCCTGTCTTCCTATCTTAGGGGTGGGGTAGAGCCCTGTCTTCCTACCTTAGGGGTGGGGTGGAGGCCTGTGTTCCTACCTTAGGGGAAGGGGTGGAGGCCTGTCTTCCTACCTTAGGGGTGGGGTAGAGGCCTGTCTTCCTACCTTAGGGGTGGGGTAGAGCCCTGTCTTCCTACCTTAGGGGTGGGGTGGAGGCCTGTGTTCCTACCTTAGGGGAAGGGGTGGAGGCCTGTCTTCCTACCTTAGGGGTGGAGGCCTGTCTTCCTACCTTAGGGGTGGGGTGGAGGCCTGTGTTCCTACCTTAGGGGTGGGGTAGAGGCCTGTATTCCTACCTTAGGGGTGGGGTAGAGGCCTGTGTTCCTACCTTAGGGGTGGAGGCCTGTCTTCCTACCTTAGGGGCGGGGTAGAGGCCTGTGTTCCTACCTTAGGGGCGGGGTAGAGGCCTGTCTTCCTATCTTAGGGGTGGGGTAGGGGCCTGTCTTCCTACCTTAGGGGTAGAGGCCTGTCTTCCTACCTTAGGGGTAGAGGCCTGTCTTCCTATCTTAGGGGTGGGGTGGAGGCCTGTCTTCCTACCTTAGGGGCGGGGTAGAGGCCTGTATTACTACCTTATGGGCGGGGTAGAGGCCTGTCTTCCTACCTTAGGGGTAGAGGCCTGTCTTCCTACCTTAGGGGCGGGGTAGAGGCCTGTATTACTACCTTATGGGCGGGGTAGAGGCCTGTCTTCCTACCTTAGGGGCGGAGGCCTGTCTTCCTACCTTAGGGGCGGAGGCCTGTCTTCCTACCTTAGGGGCGGAGGCCTGTCTTCCTACCTTAGGGGCGGAGGCCTGTCTTCCTACCTTAGGGGCGGAGGCCTGTCTTCCTACCTTAGGGGCGGAGGCCTGTCTTCCTACCTTAGGGGCGGAGGCCTGTCTTCCTACCTTAGGGGCGGAGGCCTGTCTTCCTACCTTAGGGGCGGAGGCCTGTCTTCCTACCTTAGGGGCGGAGGACTGTCTTCCTACCTTAGGGGCGGAGGCCTGTCTTCCTACCTTAGGGGTGGGGTATAGGCCTGTCTTCCTACCTTAGGGGTGGGGTATAGGCCTGTGTTCCTACCTTAGGGGTGGGGTAGAGGCCTGTATTCCTACCTTAGGGGTGGAGGCCTGTCTTCCTACCTTAGGGGTGGGGTAGAGGCCTGTATTCCTACCTTAGGGGTGGGGTATAGGCCTGTGTTCCTACCTTAGGGGTGGGGTGGAGGCCTGTGTTGGCTGCTCGGTACAGACTGGTGACTTCTCTGAAAAGAGACAGCAGGACATACAAGGTCCGCCTCCTTGCAGGTGCAGTACATCTCTACAACAAAACAACACACAAAGATGAGGACAAATTCACCAAACATCCATAAACTCTTAGGTTAGAAATAGTTTTAATAAAACTAATACACACACACACACACATTACATACAGTGGTATTGAGTTTAGTGGAGTTAAACTAATACCTGACAGGTATCCTCAATCTCCTGCACACTGTCCTCTAGTACTGCTTTGGCAACAGCCTCGCGGATATCCTGGTAGTCGTCTCCATAGACGAGATACTGGTCCATCTGGCCAACATCTTCATTCTGCATACAAGACGATGGAAGACCCTGATATCTAGAACATCGTCCTTCACAGTACTAGCTAGGAAATACACATCATTGTATCTAACCCGCTCAGGTCCTCTTTAGAAACATGTTTGTAAACAATAGAGAACAGGAAACAGGACCGATGGGTAATTTCAACAGTTTAAAACAAATGGAGTTGTATGAAACGTTTCATGAAACCCTGTGATGTACCTGCTGCTGCAACTCTTCAGGAAAAAGCCACCTGTACTTCTCTGTATCCTTCAGCATTCTCTGGACATACTCTACACCGTGCTGGCTGCTGACGTTGCGGATCAGGTAAACCCGGTACCAGTCGTTCTTACTCTCCTTACACAGGCTCCTAACAGCACACAGGAACTCCTCGACAACATCCTGAGGATTTTCACATTCCCCTGCACACAATGTGAGGAACCGAGGACAGATCTTGGATCAGTCAGTCAAAGTGATTGCAAGCATTCTTTATAAAACATTCCGTATAAAAAAACAACTATAATTCATTTACACCAACATGCACAATTTTTAAAGCAACAAGGATCAGAATTCATGACGCCATATTGACTGAGTGTTTTTACCAGACTGTATGCTATGGAGCAGGTGTGCAGCCATGTCCAGGCATAGACGGACCCTCGCGATCTGTTGCAGGTACTCTATTGTGACGGTCTCAGCCGACGCAGTGACAAAGTCCAGGAAGTGACGCAAGAACTCAGTCTCATTCTGCAGGTAGGCCTGCTGATCTGCAGGCTTCTGGCATTCATGTGGCTTTCTGTCGAACATGGAGTCCTGCAGAAAAACAGTTATAAACATCTATTCTATTTATTTAACCTTTATTTATCCATAAAGTCCCGTTGAGGTTAGAAGACCTCTTTTACAAATAGAATAGTGATAGCACTCCATTGATTTAGGGTGAAATCCTGTCAGATCCTACCTCAAGGCAGTTGATGTAGAGCGCATAAAGTTCATTTTTATCCTCTAGAATGTTGCTCTCTTCTATCAATGTCAAATACTGCTGCAGATATTCTTTGACGTCATCAAAGCTAAAAAAAAAAATTAAAAATTAAAAAAGAGTTAATTTTCAGTCAAATGTTTGATAACATCTGAAACCAACTGAATTGCATTGCTGGTTACAGCAGCATTGCAGTGATACACTACATGACGAAAAGTATGTGGACACCAGCTCGTCAAACATCTCATTCCAAAATCATGGGCATTAATATGGAGTTGGTCCCCCCCCCCCCTTGCTGCTATAACAGCCTCCACTCTTCTGGGAAGGCTTTCCACTAGATGTTGGAACATTGCTGCGAAACTTGCTTCCATTCAGCCACAAGAGCATTAGTGAGATTGGGTACTAATGTTGGGCGATTAGGCCTGGCTTGCAGTTGGCATTCAAATTCATCCCAAAGGTGTTCGATGGGGTTGAGGTCAGGTCTCTGTGTAGGCCAATCAAGTTCTTCCACACCGATCTTGACAAACCATTTCTGTATGGACCTCGCTTTGTGCACGGGGGGCATTGTCATGCTGAAACAGGAAAGGGCCTTCCCCAAACTGTTGCCACAAAGTTGGAAGCACAGAATCGTCTATAATGTCATTGTATGCTGTAGCGTTACGATTTCCCTTCACTGGAACTAAGGGGCCGAGCCCGAACCATGAAAAACAGCCCCAGACCATTATTCCGCTTCCACCAAACTTTACAGTTGGCACTAAACATTGGGGCAGGTAGCATTCTCCTGGCATCCGCCAAACCCAGATTCGTCCGTCAGACTGCCAGATGGTGAAGCGTGAGTCATCACGCCAGAGAACACGTTTCCACTGCTCCAGAGTCCAATGGCGGCAAGCTTTACACCACTCCAGCCGACGCTTGGCATTGCGCATGGTGATCTTAGGCTTGTGTACGGCTGCTCGGCCATGGAAACCCATTTCATGAAGCTCCCGACAAACAGTCCTTGTGCTGACGTTGCTTCCAGAGGCAGTTTGGAACTCGGTAGTGGAGTGTTGCAAACAAGGAAAGACAGTTTTTACGCAGTAAACGCTTCAGCACTCAATGGTCCCGTTCTGTGAGCTTTTGTGGCCTACCACTTCGCAGCTGAGCCATTGTTGCTCCTAGACGTTTCCACTTCACAATAACAGCACTTACAGTTGACCGGGGCAGGTCCAGCAAGGCAAACATTTTACGAACTGACTTTCTGGAAAGGTGGCATCCTATGACGGTGCCATGTTGAATGTCACAGAGCTCTTCAGTAAGGCCATTCTACTGCCAATGTTTGTCTATGGAGATCGCATTGCTGTGTGCTCGATTTTATACACCTGTCAGCAACGGGTGTGGCTGAAATAGCTGAATCCACTCATTTGAAGGGGTGTCCACATACTTTTGTATATATAGTGTATAAACAACATTTATTTCCTGGTTCACTCACGTGTACTTGAGCAGAAGCTTGAGTATCACTGATCGCACCACAGGATTCTTGTCCATAGACTCATCAAATGGTGAGAAATCTTTGGTGTGTATCTGACTTTGTGCTGGTACAAATATAATACATATCAGAACACAGATAAAAACATTTTACTGAGCCACAATCTTCCCTCTGGTCTGTTTAATGCTTAAAATGTCAAAAAGAATACAGGAACAAATGGAATCTAAACTCTATAATTTTGGCTAGTGTGTGTGTGTGTGTTGAGGGTACCTCTGATGAGTGGGATGGGTTCTGTCTCAACCATGAGGAAGGACAACAGGTGCAGGATGACACCTTTTGATGGGGGGATGTTGTCCTTGAAGCACACAGTAGTGACCAGGTCTATGAAAAACGCATTGCAACTCTGCCTGAACTGAGCGTTTAGTGTGATGCAAGCTCTGCAAAACCATAGTAGACAGATTAGACAGATAAGACGGTTAACAGGGAAAGACATGTCCTTTATCATTGGTTATCCAGATTTAAAAAAAAGGGTAAAACACACCCACCTTATGTCCTCAGTCACTTTGACCTCGAAGTCATCTGGGAGTTCGTGTTTGCACGTGGGGCAGTACATTTGGCCTGTGTTGAGACATCCTCTGACACAGGTCAGACAGAACATGTGGTGGCAGGGCAGGTCCACGGGGTCTTGTGGTTCCCCCATGCACACACGGCACTGGAAACCAAACCTAAAGAGAAAAAAATAGCTGCCGTTATTAAACATCAAATTCTGTATACAGCTTATCAACCACAGCGAATAATGTAGACATATAATATGAATAGACTTTTACACTAAATAAATTATATCATATAGACTTACTTGCAAATCAGATCACTTGCTTTTTGCTTGCAAGTCTTCAGTACTGTAATGATGGCCGCAAATGGTTCCTCCGATTTTACGTCTGAGTTTTTTGCCAGAATCTGCCACACGAGATAATTAGCAGTCACATAGATTAGTTAAAATGACATCCAACCAATTGAGTTGATTTCAGTTGAATGTTTTTTTTTTAAATGACATAGTTGTCGCCCATTACTCCCATTGGTTTTTAGCTAGTGGTGTCAAAAGTTAGCTGAAGTTCCAGGGTTAGGAACCGTTTAAACATTCACTTGTAAAATACTGAATTTATCCTTTACGCACAAAGTTCAATGCAATGAGAAAATTGCAATACGTTAACATAGTTCAAGAGCTCAGGTTGACATTTACATTCATTTCCATCCCATATTTCAGGTTTAGCAACCATCAGACTTAAACTATGTAGAAGTATAAACAAAGCACAAATGTAATTGGTGGCATGTTGACTTAAAGAACAAAAATATATGATATAAACTCACTTTGCCTATGGTACGAGTGTGATCAAGGACCAGAGACTTGAGCTCCCTCTCCTCAGACTCAAAGCCTATCAGCATGTGTTCCACAAACAGAAAGACGATGCAGATACGGTTCCAATGATTACTAAAAACACAAAACAAACAAGGACAAATCTTTACTTATTCTGGAAGAATTAACCATATCTGGGAGAAAGTTAATTCAGACAAACAATTACTTAGCTTTTATTTATTTATATATAAGTTTTACTATGTTCTACATTGTATCAAAACACAAACACAGACATCAAAACTATGAAATAACACATATGGAATCATGTAGTAACCAAAAAAAGTGTTAATTCAAAATATATTTGATATTTGATATTCTTCAAAGTAGCCACCCTTTGCCTTGATGACAGCTTCGCACACACTTGGCATTCTCTCAACCAGCTTCATGAGGTAGTCACCTTGAATACATTTCAATTAACAGGTGTGCCTTGTTCAAAGTTAATTTGTGGAATTTCTTTCTGTCGTAACGCGTTTGAGCCAACCAGTTGTGTTGTGACGAGGTTGGGGTGGTATACAGAAGATAGGGCTATTTGGTAAAAGACCAAGTCCATATTATGGAAAGAACAGCTCAAAGAAGCAAAGAGAAGCGAGAGTCCAGCATTAGTTTTAGACATTAAGGTTTCTTCAAGTGCAGTCGCAAAAACCATCAAGCGCTATGATGAAACTGGCTCTCGTGAGGACCGCCACAGGAAAGGAAGACCCAGAGTTACCTCGCTACAGAGGATACGTTCATTAGAGTTAGCGGCACTTCAGATTGCAGCCCAAATAAATGCTTCACAGAGTTCAAGAGACACATCTCAACATCAACTGTTCAGAGGAGACTGCATGAATCAGGCCTTTATGGTCGAATTGCTGCAAAGAAACCACGACTAGAGGACACCAACAAGAAGAAGAGACTTTCTTGGATCAAGAAACATGAGCAATGTTCATTAGACCGGTGGAAATCTGTCCTTGTCTTTGTTTGACGCAGAGTAGGTGAACAGATGATCTCCGGGTGTATGGTTCCCACCGTGAAGCATGGAGGAGGAGGTGTGAAGGTGTGGGGGTGCATTGATGGTAACACTGTCAGTGATTTATTTAGAATTCAAGGCACACTTAACCAGCATGGCTACCATAGCATTCTGCAGCAATATGCCATCCCATCTGGTTTGTGCTTAGTGGGACTATCCTTTGTTTTTCAACATGACAATGAACCAACACACCTCCAGGCTGTGTAAAGGTTATTTGACCAAGAATGAGAGTGACGGAGTACTGCATCAAATGACCTGGCCTCCACAATCACCCGACCTCAACCCAATTGAGATGGTTTGGGATGAGTTGGACCGCAGAATGAAGGAAAAGCAGCCAACAAGTGCTCAGCATATATCGGAACTCATTCAAGACTATCGGAAAAGCATTCCAGGTGAAGCTGGTTGAGGGAATGCCAAGAGTGTACAAAGCTGTCATCAAGGCAAAGGGTGGCTACTTTCAAGAATCTAAAATATATTTTGATTTGTTTAACACTCATTTGGTTACTACATGATTCCTTATGTGTTATTTCATAGTTTTTATTCTACAATGTAGAAAATAGTAAAAATAAAGAAAAACCCTTCAATGAGTAAGTGTCTAGATTTTTGACTGATACTATATATTTTTGTTCTTGCTTTTTGAATATCATGGATATGCTTGCTTTATTACTTCATTCCAACATGTGTGGATGGACTAGCACCTTGAATTCAGAACTTTATACAGTGAAGGTCTTCACCTCTTTCACAACGCATATTGACTTTCTTAAAAAATAAAATGAATAAAGAAAGTCAAATGGCCCTCTGTAGTCTTTCAAAGGGACATTTCCCTCACCAGATGTAGTCAAACAGTTCCCGGCTCCTCTCTCCATACTGCTTCAGGCTTCTCTGGGAGCAGACCAGCTCCATAGACCCCTTCAGTCTTTTCACCTGCTTCAGCCAGTCCTGGCACTGGGCATCAGAGTCCAATGCATGGGGTTCCAGGAGCTCAACACAGGAAACAGATGCATAGACATCCAGAACCTGGCAGAGGAGTGAGACAGAAACATAGTATAGTTACTGGCATGTTTACTATGACATTTCTATCAGCATGTTGGCAGCCTCATTTCAATACAGTATATACTGTACATAACCTGGTAAAAGTTCAACTACCATATATACTGATGTGATACTACTATCATACATTCATATATACTGTATCTTCAACTACTATCATACATTCATATATACTCTATACAAACATTTGGCACATAAAAAAACTGATTTCTCATAACTAAATGCGTCAGTGTGTGGAAAATATATGCACTTAACATCTCTGGGCTGTTCTTCACTAGTGTGATTCTTACCATCTCTGGGCTGTCCTTCACTAGTGTGATTCTTACCATCTCTGGGCTGTCCTTCACTAGTGTGATTCTTACCATCTCTGGGCTGTTCTTCACTAGTGTGATTCTTACCATCTCTGGGCTGTCCTTCACTAGTGTGATTCTTACCATCTCTGGGCTGTCCTTCACTAGTGTGATTCTTACCATCTATGGGCTGTCCTTCACTAGTGTGATTCTTACCATCTATGGGCTGTCCTTCACTAGTGTGATTCTTACCATCTCTGGGCTGTCCTTCACTAGTGTGATTCTTACCATCTCTGGGCTGTCCTTCACTAGTGTGATTCTTACAATCTATGGGCTGTCCTTCACTAGTTTGATTCTTACCATTCTTACCAGGTAAACTGTCAAATTGTACAAATGCTGTGATTCCTTATAAACACGAGGGTTTCTCATGTGGAATTGCAAGGATTAATGTAGCCTAAATAAAGATGAGATTGTAGTTACATGAAAACATTTGTATTATTTGCCTTCCAGGTTTCTATTTTATGGAGCTCGATTGGTGAAATTAGGCTACAGAAATGATTGTAAATGAAGATGTTTCCATAATTGAATGATTTCTAATGAATAGCCTTGTTTTACATGGAAATGCTAAAGAAATATTGGACTTCCACTGTAGCCTAGGCTAACCTAGCCTAGTTTTCGATAGGTTAGAATTAACATATTACCCTATTTAATTTAGAGTTGATCATTTAGGACATCTGTCTACAAAATTGCCCTGCATGGCACAGCCTAGTATCATAAGGGTGTACGACTTTCAAAATTGCTCAGTTGGTAGAGCAGGGTGCTTGTAACGCCAGGGTAGTGGGTTTGATTCCTGGGACCACCCACATGTAAAATGTATTCACGCATGACTGTAAGGCGCTTTGGATAAAAGTGTCTGCTAAATGGCACATTATTATATGCAGAGCATGTGTTGTGTATCTATTGACCTAGTGATTGCAAACTAGAGGAACTGATAGTGAACTCCTACTGATGTCTCTATTTGCTGAATTGAGAGGATGGAGTGGGTGCAGGGACAAAACAAGGTCAAGTAAAGTAAACAGACAATGTTTGGAATGGGAGAAGGCTGGCACAGGAGACAGGCTTTACTGGCAGAGTCATTGGGTTGATGACGTGTCCATTTGATATCTAAGATTAAGACAGAGTTGAGTTTGCATATTAATGAATAGTTTCACAGACCAAATCAATCTGTAATATTGTGCATTTATCCCTGTTCTTTTCAAACCCCACACACATCTGTTGTGAACTACTCAGGTCAAGGCCTAGGGTTACCAGGTGCCATAGGCCTATGCAGAGCATAAAGATAAAAACCAAAAAAACAGGACGGTCCAATGATGCCATGAGTGAGTAAATATCCCAACTCAACTCCGTCTTAATGGGATAGTTCACTCAAATCACAAAATGTAATATTGGTTTCCTTACCCTGTAAGCAGTCTAAGACTGCAATCCATGCTTTTGTTGACCTGCCCACTGTCTCCAAACGCTAACGTTGGTGTAAATAAAGTTTGATTTGAAAATGTCATTCAAAATAGCAATGCAAAACAATTAGCTTATTTGTCAAATCCTTCAGAATCTATGTGTTCTATTTGGCCTACAATGTGGTTAATAAAATCCGATTTGGATATATTTGGCTGTTTTCACAAAACAGTGTGAAATATACACATAAACATCCTGAATGTAGGCTAAACTTATTGTGCTGTAAAAAGATGAACTAATTGATTATGTCATGTTTCTATTGGCACATGTCATGTTTCTATTGGCCACAGACAACGATTGTGTAGAATCTCCCTTGTAGAGGTATTCACACAGCACGAAATGTGCAGATCTATGACAGATAATTCTGACATGCTAGTCTTTTGTTCGGGACGATTTTGTGTTGTCCGGAGCTCGCAAGTGCAGTAAATTGCGACACGTGAATGGTATCATTATCATTCCAAACTCGCACATTGAGAGCTTGACATTAGGAAAGCAATATATAATGTTGTAATTTGGGTGAACTATCCCTTTAATCGTAGGTTTAAAAATGGGAACGTGCTAATTAAAACACTTGTATGTGACAAATAAAATGTTGATTTGATTATGTTGTTGTTTTTGCGCTGTTGCCAGTGTCGTCTGTCTGTGTTGTCCGTTTTGTCTTATATTGTGTTTTCATTTTTAATTCTAGCCCTTGTCCACACAGGCGACGTTTTGTCTCTTCCAAGGTCGTCATTGCACAATTCAGTTGCCTGGTTAAATGAAGGTTACATAAAAAATACATTAAATGTTGACATGATCCCAGTTAAAGCCAGTGAACCTGTCTTCTACTGTCGGTCAACAACCTAACATCAAGCAAATACACTGGTTCAAAAGTTTGGGGTCACTTTGAAAGAAAAACAAATTTTTTGGCCATTAAAATAACATCAAATCGATCAGAAATACAGTGTAGACATTGTTAATGTTGTAAATGACTATTGTAGCTGGAAACTGCAGATTTTTTATGGAATATCTACATAGGCGTAGAGAGGCCCATTATCAGCAACCATCACTCCTGTGTTCCAATGGCACGTTGTGTTAGCTAATCCAAGTTTATTATTTTAAAAGGATAATTGATCATTAGAAAACCCTTTTCCAATTACGTTAGCATAGCTGAAAACTGTTGTTCTGATTAAAGAAGCAATACAACTGGCCTTCTTTAGACTAGTTGAGTATCTGGAGCATCAAACACATGGTTAGCAGATGTTAATGCGAGTGTAGCGAAATGCTTGTGCTTCTAGTTCCGACCGTGCAGTAATATCTAACAAGTAATCTAACAATTTCACAACATCTACCTTATACACACACAAGTGTAAAGGAATGAATAAGAATATGTACATATAAATATATAGATGAGCGATGGCCGTGCTGCGTTGGCAAGATGCAGCAGATGGTATAGAGTACAGTATATACATATGAGATGAGTAATGTAGGGTATGTAAACATTATATAAAGTGGCATTGTTTAAGTGACTAGTGAAACATTTATTACATCCAATTTTTTATTATTAAAGTGGCTAGAGATTGAGTCAGTATGTTGGCAGCAGCTACTCAATGGTAGTCATGGTTGTTTAACAGTCTGATGTCCTTGAGATAGAAGCTGTTTTTCAGTCTCTCGGTCCCAGCTTTGATGCACCTGTACTGACCTCGCCTTCTGGATGGTAGCGGGGTGAACAGGCAGTGGCTCAGGTGGTTGTTGTCCTTGGTGATCTTTTTGGCCTTCCTGTGACATCGGGTGGTGTAAGTGTCCTGGAGGGCAGGTAGTTTGCCCCCGGTGATGCGTTGTGCAGACCTCACTACCCTCTGGAAAGCCTTACGGTTGTGGGCGGAGCAGTTGCCATACCAGGCGGTGATACAGCCCGACAGGATGCTCTCGATTGTGCATCTGTAAAAGTTTGTGAGTGTTTTCGGTGACAGGACAGGTTTGTGAGTGTTTTCGGTGACAGGCGCTGTTGCGCCTTCTTCACTACACTGTCTATGTGGGTTGACCATTTCAGTTTGTCCGTGATGTGTATGCCGAGGAACTTAAACAACTTCCCACCTTCTCCACTACTGTCCCGTCGATGTGGATGGGGGGTGCTCCCTCTGCTGTTTCCTGAAGTTTCCAGTGTGATTGCAATTGCATCGTCTGTGGACCTATTGGGGCGGTAAGCAAATTGGAGTGGGTCTAGGGTGTCAGGTAGGGTGGAGGTAGGGTGGATTTGTGGGTTCGATTACAGGCTCAAAATGGCCAGAAACAAATAACCTCTCTGGGAAAGACAACATCCGGTGAAATTGCAGAGCGCCAAATTCAAATGACAGAAATAGTAATAATAAACATTCATAATGATACAAGTGTTATACATCGGCTTAAAGATTTACTTCTTGTTAATCCAGCCGCTGTGTCAGATTTCAAAAAGGCTTTACGGCGAAAGCATACCATGCGATTATCTTTGGACAGTGCCCCGCTTACAAAAGCATACAAACATTTTCCAGCCAAGTAGAGGAGTCAGAAAGTCAGAAATATCGATAAAATGAATCACTTACCTTTGATAATCTTCATCTGGTTGCCCTCACAAGACTCCCTGTTACACAATAAATGTTTGTTTTGTTCGAAAAACTCAGTTTTGTTGGTGCGTTTTGTTCAGTAATCCACTGGCTCAAAGGCGGTCACAACAGGCAGACGAATACATCCTAATAGTACCGGTAAAGTTCGTCGAAAGATGTCAAACAATGTTTATAATTAATCCTCAGGTTGTCTATTGTCTAAATAATCAATAATATTTCAACCAGACAATATCATTTTCAATAGAAAGGAAAAACAACGAACGGCGCGCCCACAGTCACGCGCCCAATCCAGCTCTGCCTACTTCCCCTGTCCACTGACCAAAAGGTCTTTTTACTCATCGTTTTTCAAAATAAAAGCCTGAAAGCATGTCTAAAGACTGTTGACATCTAGTGGAAGCCATAGGAACTGCAATCTGGGTCCTAACCCATTACATTCTGTATAGGCATTGAATTGAAAAACAGCCACATCAAAATATTTCCACTTCCTGGATGGATTTGTCTCAGGTTTTCGCCTGCCATATCAGTTCTGTTATACTCACAGACATTATTTTAACCGTTTTGGAAACGTTAGAGTGTTTTCTATCCAATATTACCAATTATATGCATATCTTAGCTTCTGGGCCTGAGTAACAGGCAGTTTACATTGGGCACCTCCTTCATCCAAGCTTCCCAATGCTGCCCCCTGTCCCTAACAAGATAACTTTCTTCTGAAAGTCGTCAGTCTATTCTTGTTTGAGGAAATTATGTCTATTCCATGCAAAAAATTGCCAAGAAACTGAAGATCTGGTACAACGCTGTGAACCTCTCCCTTCACAGAACAGCGCAAACTGGCTCTAATCAGAATAGAAAGAGGAGTGGGAGGCCTCGGTACACAACTGAGCAAGAGGACAAGTACATTAGAGTGTCTAGTTTGAGAAACAGATGCCTCACAAGTCCTCAACTGGCAGCTTCATTAAATAGTACCTGTAAAACACCAGTCTCAACATCAACAGTGAAGAGGCGACTCCGGGATGCTGGCCTTCTAGGCAGAGTTCCTCTGTCCAGTGTCTGTGTTATTTTGCCCATCTTAATCTTATATTTTTATTGGCCAGTCTGAGATATGGCTTTTCACTTTAATGTTGAGCTATTTTTTACATTCAGCATCACTATGTCAGGGGAAATATAGTATTCTTTCTAACAAAAATATCTACATATATCTCAAGATGTTGTGTATCCCTGGAAATAATCAGAATTCATGTAAACATAACAGTTTTGAAAACATAGCTTGTCCAAAAAAAGAGGTCTCAGGGTATGGGGTAATAGAGAATGGGTAAGTTGAGCCGCCAGTTGTCTTGAACGGGGATGTTGTGCCAATTCATAGGCAAGTTCTCTACATTTGAGTCTACTAAGCTCATGAAAATGTCTGCCGGATTCTTGATATGTTTAATAAGATCAGACTCCATGTCATGACTCTATCAGACTCTATCAAAGCCTCTCTTTCTCACAGGAACATGTTTGTTTTCTTGTTTGTTAATGTACTGAGCTATTTATTGGCTTAACTTGCCCCTGGCCAAATCACACAATTACCCCAAAGCAACCATTTTGACTGTATTAGCTCGCACAGCTACAGGGATGCACTTTTATGCTAGGTTCAGGTCCTCATATTGTAGCTTATAGAGACCCCAACTAATGTATGAAACAGTCTTTAAATTATCTACTTTGGTTTGGATACAAGCACCATGAAACCTACAACACAATACATTTATTTGACTTTGTGAAAATCTGTTTTTTGGAACTAACAACACTTTTTCCATGTGGTTTCTTCCTTCACAGACTCCATGAAATGATGACCTCTTCCTAAATATCACTTATTTTCTTTCTCCTATCTCCCTTGTTCTCACTCTTTTAGATCAGGCAACAGTTGGCCCAAGCAAAGATTTTGTATTTGAGCAATGCCCTGGCCATGTTACTTGGTACAAACTGGGGTCCTACTGTGTTAAGCACTTCAACCAGAGGTTGGACTATACGTCAGCTGAGGTAAATTCAGACTTCTTTCAGGTTTTATCCCACATACCCATGATGTCTCAGTTAAAGGTAGACATACAGTAGCGTACCTCACCACTGGGCACAGACGTCAGTTCAACATCTAGTTTTGATTTAACATTTGACTGAGTTGTCAAATAACATCACCGACAACGATGAGATAGCCTATAGGGACGAGGTCAGAGACCTGGCAGGGTGGTGCCAGGACAACAACCTCTCCCTCAACGTGAGCAAGACAAAGGAGACGATCGTGGACTACAGGAAAAGGAGGACCGAACACGCCCCCATTCACATCGACAGGGCTGTAGTGGAGCAGCTGGAGAGTTTCAAGTTCCTTGGTGTCCACATCACCAACAAACTATCATGTTCTAAACACACCAAGACAGTCTTGAAGAGGGCACGACAACACCTTTTCCCCCTCAGGAGACTGAAAAGATTTAGCATGGGTCCCCAGATCCTCAAAAAAATCTACAGCTGTACCATCGAGAGCATCCTGACCGGTTGCATCAACGCCTGGTACTGCAACTGCTCGACATTCGACCGTAATGCGCTGCAGAGGGTATGCGTAAAGCCCAGTACATCACTGGGACCAAGCTTCCTGCCATCCAGGACCTATATACTAAGCGGTGTCAGAGGAAAGCCCAAAAAATTGTCAAAGACTCCAGTCACCCAAGTCATAGACTGTTCTCTCTGCTACCGCACGGCAAGCGGTACCGGAGCGCCAAGTCTAGGTCCAAAAGGCTCCTTAACAGCTTCTACCCCTAAGCCATAAGACTGCTGAACAATTAATCAAATGGCCACCCGAACGATTTGTTTTTACACTGCTGCTACTCGTTGTTATTATCTATGCATAGCCAATTTACCCCTACCTACGTGTACAAATGACCTCAACTAACCTGAACCCCCGCACATTGACTCGGTACCGGTACCCCCTGTATATAGCCTCTATATTGTTATTTTATTGTGTTACTTTTTATTGTATTTTTTAATTGAGTTTATTTAGTAAATATTTTCTTAACTCTATTTCTTGAACTGCATTGTTGGCTTAGTAAGCAAGCATTTCACGCTAAGGTCTACCTACACCTGTTGTATTCGGCGCATGTGACAAATCAATTTTGATTTGATTTGATATGTGCTGGTTGGGACAACATGCCACGAATAGATGATACTTTAGTTAACATCCACTATAAGATTAAAGGATGCTGCATCAGAGTGAGGGGCTGAAGCAGCCTTGACAGGTTAGAGATGGACAATAGGTTGAACCCATAGATTTAGAATGGATCCCATACGTTCCCATTCATTGCCCTGTTGGAGTAGTGCACCCAAACAGAGACTGGCATGGCACAGCCTAGTATTATAAGGGTGCACGTCTTTCAAAATTGCTCGGTTGGTAGATCAGGGCGCTTGTAATGCCAGGGTAGTGGGTTTGATTCCTGGGACCACCATTACTTAAAATGTATTCACGCATGACTGGGAAATGCTTTGGATAAAAATGTCTGCTAAATGGCACATTATATTATATTATTATTACGTCAAGGTGAAATGAATAAATGTTGAATCTAAATAACATAATGTGTAGAGAATGAGTCTTACATTCCTTGATAAAATATATTTATCGTTCCAAAACCTGCTCATGACAATAGTTCAGGCACAAACCGCAGCTGAAACACAAATTGCTCAAAAACGAATGGTACGTAAGTGGTTTCTGACTGTGCAATTGAAATCAAGGTGAGAGTGAGGTTGGCTCTAAAATGCAGGTGCTGGGGAATGCAGTGCAATCAGGTTTAGGCAACTGCCTTATCTAGCCTTATCTCCTAAAATGTGGGTCTGAACCACTTTTGAAGGCTAAAACACAGCTAAACTAAAGACACTATAACAGCTGCTTGTGTTCACTATTCAAATTGATCATCATGATAAAATCCAGAAGAGTTGTCATGGCCCCCCAACTGCTTCTGTCCTCATGCTTGGTCTCTGTCTGTCTGTTCTCCCATAGCCTCACCAGTACCTCTGCACTGTCAGATACCTTTCACCTTATAGCTTAGTCTCAGACATCACAACCACACCAAAACTCTACAAAATGTTAGAGAAAGCCCATGGTTCAAAGACAAAGCCTTTGTCAGTTCAAGATTTCCATCACAGTCAAGATTTTACAAAAAGGACTGTGATTAAAAAGGCTAAACACAGTGTACTTGAGACTTCTGTACATCGATTTCTTGCTCTTTGTGAATCTATTTTCATAATGAATGATGTTGATATTGCTTCAGTTATTTTAATTTGAGACATCATGCATTGCTACAAATATCTTCATTCATCAATAATCTTTGCCCGACTTTTTTGGACCTGGCCTTATACCAATATTTAGGAATCCGATGGGGACAAATACCAATACACCCTAATGTCTATTGGTGTAATGTGTGGGAGGAGTAGCTGACCAGGAGGGTGAAGTTAATGATTACAGTATATTATGAAATGTTCAGATAGAAATGCGTTGTGTAGAACAGATTATTATTAATATTTTTGTTATTTTTATTTAACTAGGCAAGTCAGTTTTAAGAACAAATTCTTATGTACAATGATGGCCTACCCCAGCCAAACTCGGACGATGCTGGGCCAATTGTGCACCGCCCTATGGGACTCCCAACCACGGCCGGATGTGATGCAGCCACAAACGTGTCCATTTGATATCTAAGATTAAAACAGAGTTGAGTTTGCATATTAATGAATAGTTTCACAGACCAAATCAATCTGTAATATTGTGCATTTATCCCTGTTCTTTTCAAACCCCACACACATCTGTTGTGAACTACTCAGGTCAAGGCCTAGGGTTACCAGGTGCCATAGGCCTATGCAGAGCATAAAGATAAAAACCAAAAAAACAGGACAGTCCAATGATGCCATGAGTGAGTAAATATCCCAACTCAACTCTGTCTTAATGGGATAGTTCACTCAAATCACAAAATGTAATATTGGTTTCCTTACCTTGTAAGCAGTCTAAGACTGCGATCCATGCTTTTGTTGACCTGCCCATTGTCTCCAAATGCTAACGTTGTGTAAATAAAGTTTGATTTGAAAATGTCATTCAAAATAGCAATGCAAAACACTTTGCTTATTTGTCAAATCCTTCAGAATCTATGTGTTCTATTTGGCCTGGTTAAATGAAGGTTACATAAAAAATACATTAAATGTTGACATGAACCCAGTTAAAGCCAGTGAACATGTCTTCTATTCAACAATCTAACGTCAAATAAATATACCAACATAAAATTATAATTGACACATCTCTTCTCTCTAGCGGGCCAATATTGTGTTGGAATGCACAACTCCACTTCATGATAAGCCTAACTTCAAATATGCTCAATAGGCTACTACATTTTAAGATGATAAAATATGATGAACTTTCTTCGTTGTTATGACATTTTGTCATATCTTCTGAAATGCTTTTAAATGGTTAATTGTACTCATAAGGTACTGAATTAAAAACAAACCAAAACAACAGACCTTATAAGGATAGAGACAAACAAGGAAGCATGCAGAGGTGAAGAGGAGATAGAGGAGGGGTATGAGACAGATACACTATAAAAGCAGAGAGCGGTGAGTGAAAGAATTAGAAAGTCAAAAGAATAGAAAAGAAAGAGTTCACACTTTGGTAAGACAATTGTTTTACTTCTTGTATCCATTTTTTGCATCAATCTTTTATTTTTCTCCTTTAGCTAACTTATGCTCTTTCACCTGTGTTAATCAATACAAACAAACAGATAGAGAGACAGACAGACAGAAGACAAGATGAAGGTCCTACTCGTTCTGGCGATGATGTTCCTCGGGGCCTCTGCCCACCCCTGCCCCCATACCTTTGCAGGTGAGCATCAATGCTATCATGATCATGTCAAACCCAGAGTGACTACTGTATACTTTGAGTTTGGAAGTGGTGTTGTTTTCAGTTTTAATTGTCTTTAGGGGTAAAATAACCAAATTATGAAAGAGGTTGGTTAAACATTTCCAGTTAAGATAGTCTGTTTATAAGGAATTGACTTAAGTCACAGAGTAACATATTTCTAATGTAAACTACTCAGAAGTGGTAGGGGGTATGTTGAGTCATTTTTTACATTCAGCATCACTACATCATAGTATTCTTTCTAACAAATATATCTACATATATCTCAAGATGTTGTGTATCCCTGGAAATAATCAGAATTCATGTAAACATAACAGTTTTGAAAACATAGCTTGTCCAAAAAAAGAGGTCTCAGGGTATGGGGTAATAGAGAATGGGTAAGTTGAGCCGCCAGTTGTCTTGAACGGGGATGTTGTGCCAATTCATAGGCAAGTTCTCTACATTTGAGTCTACTAAACCCATGAAAATGTCTGCCGGATTCTTGATATGTTTAATAAGATCAGACTCCATGTCATGACTCTATCAGACTCTATCAAAGCCTCTCTTTCTCACAGGAACATGTTTGTTTTCTTGTTTGTCAATGTTCCTCTTCAGTGTCACTCTGTCAATTTTTCCTCCCTAACTGCTGCTTGAATGGACTTTTTCCCTTCTCTCACTTCCTTGGCTGCTCTTTCAAGAACCTCAAGGGAGGCTAGACCCCTGCTTGTTTTGCATTTGTATACACGGGGCATGATCGTGCATTTTTATTGCTACAGAGCAGACACTACCTTGAGTTCATATGCATGACAAATGGAAAAAATACTATGCATATTATGTATAAAACTGACTAAATGTAATTAGCATTTGTATGGGGTGTGTTGAGCTATTGGCTTAACTTGTCCCTGGCCAAATGACACAATTTACCCCAAAGCAACCATTTTGACTGTATTAGCTCATGCAGCTACAGGGATGCACTTTCATGCTAGGTTTAGGACCTCATTTTGTTGCTTATAGAGACCCCAACTGATATATGAAAGAGTCTTAAAACAACCTATTTTGTTTTAGATACAAGCACCATGAAATCTATAACACAATACATTTATTTGACTTTGTGGAATTCCGTTTTTTGGAACTAGCAACACTTTCTCCATGTTTCTTCCTTCATGAAATGATGACCACTTCCTAAATGTTTGGTCACATTCATTTAATTAATGTCGTGTATGGTTTCCTAGAAACAAGGGGTTGCTCAACTAACCCGTTGGCACAACGTACCCCACTCTCCCCTACAGCCTTACCTCTGTTTTACTTGCTATATTATTAGCTCTGTCTGTTTGTATCACTTGTTTTCTCTCTCCTATCTCTCTTGTTCTCCCTCTTTTAGATAATTCAACAGTTAAACTACTAGAGAATTATGTCATTGAGCAATGCACTGGTCATGCTGCTTGGTACAAACTGGGGTCCTACTGTATTAAGCACTTCAACCAGATGTTGGACTATACGTCAGCTGAGGTAAATTCAGACTTCTCTCAGGTTTTATCCCACGTATCCATGATGTCTCAGTTAAAGGTAGACATACAGTAGTGTACCTCACCACTGGGCACAGATGTCACATCTAGTTTTGATGGATTGAGTTGTCAAGTATCGTGAATTCAAAGTGAAATAAACAACAATTTGAACCATGTCATTGGATTTAGGTTAAACTTTGGGTGAAAAAAAATCCTAAATTCCTGTACTGTACGCTAATGACTTTTTCCTAATCCAACCAGTTTTCCACATTGATTCAATGTCATCAGAAGGAAAAACATAGATTTTTTGATTGAAACGACATGGTAACAACTTTGATTTGATTTAACAAGTTTGTGCCCACTGGGTCTATATCTGCTGTGTGATTTTACCTCCATAAGTAACTCTCAAAGCATCATCAATATTAATCCAACTCTAAATATGTTTTCTCTGTTTCCTTAATGTCTACATCACACAGAATCACTGCAAATCTGTGAAGACTGGTGCTCATCTGGTATCAACCCACAATGCTGAGGAAAACAATGCCCTGGATGAATTCACTCAGTGGAGCAGCCGACAAAACCCTCGCATCTGGCTCGGTGGTTATGCACTAACTGACCCTTCACAGGTGTTAATAATCATAAGAACTAGTGGTGGGCACCAAAATCCATGATATCGATATTGCTTGATGTATCAATATGAGCAAGGCATATCGTGATATTGGTTTATCCCTTCCTGTTAACATACACTTTTATGTAAAAGGGAATACATGATTGTGCCTCTCACAGACCTTCTCACAGGCTCTCAACTGAGCATACATAATTGCCTGCTATTGGGCCATCGACAATGGATGGAAACTGGTTGGGTGGGTTTAGGCTTCTAGAACATTCACACCTGGTCCAATGGGCAATCAGCAAGCCGTTGTCTAGACTTCATAGAACCGTGGAAGTCAACAGAAAAGTGAACATTCATGTGGTTGCAAGGTTGTCATGAAGCCAGTATATACACTGAGTGTATAAACATTAGGAACACCTTCCTAATATTGGTTTTGAAAGCATTCCACAGGGATGCTGGCAAGGGAAATGTTGACTCCAATGCTTCCCACAGTTGTGTCAAGTTGGCTGGATGTCCTTTGGGTGGTGGACCATTCTTGATACACACGGGAAACTGTTGAGCATGAAAAACCAAGCAGTGTTACTTTTATTCACACACTCAAACCAGTGCGCCTGCCACCTACTACCATACCTCGTTCAAAGGCACCTAAATATTTTGTCTTGTCCATTCACCCTCTGAATGGCACATATACACAATCCATGACTCAATTGTCTCAAGGCTTAAAAATCCTTCTTTAGCCTGTCTCCCTTCCTTCATCTATACAAATGTAAGTATATTTAACAAGTGACATCGATAAGGGATCATAGCTTTAACCTGGATTCACCTGGTCAGTCTATGTCATGGGAAGAGCAGGTGTTCCTAATGTTGTTTACACTCATTGTATATCAATATTGTTTGGGGAAAAAATGCAACTGTATTGACATCAACTTTTTGATATCGGTGCCCATCACTAATATGAACTGACTAAAATGAATCTCAAAACAAGTAGTGTTCACTGTTCAAATTGGCCATCATTAGCAAAAGCAGGTGGGCAACACCAGTTATACCCCCTTGCTTGCCCCTATGTTTTGGTCAGTTATATGTCCTGCTCTCTCTCTCTCACAGGCTAGCAACTTCCTCTGGGCCGATGGGTCTAATATGGATTTCTTTGCCTGGATTCAGGAACCCAAGCAACCATCCGGTGATGGACGTTGCATGGAGATGAACTGGCTCGGTAAGCAAGGGATAACTGGCTGTGGTTGGAATTGTGCTGGTGAAACCTTTACATTTCTACTGCTTGAGTACTGGCACTTCTTCTAGAATATTCTGGGACCTTTTTTTTTATTCCAAAAGGTGTTGTGGGGGTGGGAGGCAAGAAAATGTTTCATTTTATTTTTGTTTCTGACATATCATGACATATTCTAAGAATACTATACATTTCTTTCATTTAACGTCTCCATCTCTATTCATCTTCTCAGAAACCGGCAAATGGAATGATAAACCATGTAGCCAGAAGAACTTCTTTGTGTGTGCCTTTAAACCTGACGGAGGCTGCCCAAGAGTGGAAGATACCGATAGATTGGAGCCTGAGGTGTCTCAGTTGAATCCGATGACAGATGAGTAGTATATACCTGTCAGATATGCTTTGCCTTATATAGCTTTAGTCTCAGACATCACAACGACACCAGGACCCTGTAAAACGTTAGAGAAAACCCATGGCTCAAAGACAAAGCTTTTGTTGGATTAAAGATTTCCACATCACAGTCAGTTTCAATCCACCCAAAGTATGAATTTCTGATACTGGTTGTATTTGAATATTCTAAACACATTGCATTTGAGAATACTATATTTTGTCAGAAAACAATGTAACCCAATCTATTTTCTGGATGAATGGTGTTGATATTGCTTCAGTTGTTTGGAAGATGAGACATTACGCATTGCTTGGTTAGCAAATAAAAATGAATATTTTCATCCATCTTATCCATGACCTCCCTCTCTTTTCTAAACTGGCGATTCAACAAGTGTCTCCACAATTCCCTCTTGTGATTCCTCATGCAGCTGTAGGCCTATACATTTACCACAACTATTCACTTACTATGTAGACAGACAGTAAGTAATGCACTTCAAATGAGATGAACCCAATTCAATTCCCTAAATGGATATGTGCTGGTTGGGACAACATGCCACGAATAGATGATACTTTAGTTAACATCCACTATAAGATTAAAGGATGCTGCATCAGAGTGAGGGGCTGAAGCAGCCTTGACAGGTTAGAGATGGACAATAGGTTGAACCCATAGATTTAGAATGAAATCCCATACCTTCCCATTCATTGCCCTGTTGGAGTAGTGCACCCAAACAGAGAGCATGAGTGATTGGACTTCAATACATTTTCACGCAAGGCCACTTATTTTAAAAACAAGTAGACGCTATTGTAGCGTCGTTAGCTTAGCTCTGCTTTAGAAAGATTATACTCAAATCAGTCACATCGTTGGTTTAGAGCGCAGCTGTGCATTAGGTTAAACGTGATTGCTCTGTCCAAACAAGAATGAGTTCAGCTGAATTGCTGCAAAACTGTTAACAAGTCAAGTGTCTGTCCAATCAGCAACCTCTGATAAATAATGGGAAGGGGGCCGGTGCGGTTTTAGACACATGAACCAATGTGGCGTGCTTCTTTACATATGGCCAAAATATGTTTATCTTGTTATTAGAATTGCAGACTTCGCCCTCATTACAGGTAAACTGTCAAATTGTACAAATGCTGTGATTCCTTATAAACACGAGGGTTTCTCATGTGGAATTGCAAGGATTAATGTAGCCTAAATAAAGATGAGATTGTAGTTACATGAAAACATTTGTATTATTTGCCTTCCAGGTTTCTATTTTATGGAGCTCGATTGGTGAAATTAGGCTACAGAAATGATTGTAAATGAAGATGTTTCCATAATTGAATGATTTCTAATGAATAGCCTTGTTTTACATGGAAATGCTAAAGAAATATTGGACTTCCACTGTAGCCTAGGCTAACCTAGTCTTGTTTTCGATGGTGAGAGTTAATATATTACCCTGTTCAATTTAGAGTTGATCATTTAGGACATCTGTCTACAAAATTGCCCTGCATGGCACAGCCTAGTATTATAAGGGTGTACGACTTTCAAAATTGCTCAGTTGGTAGAGCAGGGTGCTTGTAACACCAGGGTAGTGGGTTTGATTCCTGGGACCACCCACATGTAAAATGTATTCACGCATGACTGTAAGACGCTTTGGATAAAAGTGTCTGCTAAATGGCACATCATATTATTATTATTATTATGTCAATGTGAAATAAATTGTAGTAAGATAATGTGTAGAGAATGAGTTTTACATTCCTTGATAAATGATGGTTTATTTGTCCTAAAACATGTTCATGAGGTTAGTTCAGCCACAAACCGCAGCTGAAACACAACTTGCTCTTCCACTAATGGTACAAGAGTAATTTTTGACTGTGCAATTGAAATCAAGGTGAGAGTGAGGTTGGCTCTAAAATGCAGGTGCTGGGGAATGCAGTGCAATCAGGTTTAGGCAACTGCCTTATCTAGCCTTATCTCCTAAAATGTGGGTCTGAACCACTTTTGAAGGCTAAAACACAGCTAAACTAAAGACACTATAACAGCTGCTTGTGTTCACTATTCAAATTGATCATCATGATAAAATCCAGAAGAGTTGTCATGGCCCCCCAACTGCTTCTGTCCTCATGCTTGGTCTCTGTCTGTCTGTTCTCCCATAGCCTCACCAGTACCTCTGCACTGTCAGATACCTTTCACCTTATAGCTTAGTCTCAGACATCACAACCACACCAAAACTCTACAAAATGTTAGAGAAAGCCCATGGTTCAAAGACAAAGCCTTTGTCAGTTCAAGATTTCCATCACAGTCAAGATTTTACAAAAAGGACTGTGATTAAAAAGGCTAAACACAGTGTACTTGAGACTTCTGTACATCGATTTCTTGCTCTTTGTGAATCTATTTTCATAATGAATGATGTTGATATTGCTTCAGTTATTTTAATTTGAGACATCATGCATTGCTACAAATATCTTCATTCACCAATAATCTTTGCCTGACATTTTTTGGACCTGGCCTCATACCAATATTTAGCAGGCTGATGGGGACAAATACCAATACACCCTAATGTCTATTGGTGTAATGTGTGGGAGGAGTAGCCGACCAGGAGGATGAAGATAATGATTACAGTATATTATGAAGGGGCTGAAATCGGAGGACATAACGTTTCAGAATGTTCAGATAGAAGTGCAACATGTAGAACAGATATGATTGACACGCACGACTCAGCCCGTACTCTACACAGACTGGTGAGGCATAACCAATCAGAGCTGCAGTAGGCCTATATGCAAATAGACCATTGCCATATATGGATTTGTGCCATTTACTTTGATCTGGACTGTGTTTACAGCTGTGGTCGTGAGTAGATGTGCTTGTTTAGAGATCACAGTGAGAGCTGCATGTAGCCACATGTGCACATTTTGTTCATATCCTTTGCCAGTTAGTGAGTTATTAGCCAAGTTATAGATCATTTGTAGTCAGCAATATGGGAGGGATTGCTTCCTACAAGAGCTCAAAACGTTTACATTTCTTTTCATCTTTGAAAAGCAAGTCAAGTAAAGAGCATTTTTATGTCTTAAAGGGGCAGTGTTGTATTTTGAGACAGGCTTGAATAAGTTAAGTAGCCAATAGGCAGAGTGTAGCATAATTTGTCTGACTCTCTGTAATAATGCATTCTATTTTGTAAAGTGGTTTCTTGCATCAAACAACAACACAATTTTCAGTCACCTCCTTGTCTGAAGGACAAGTGGTTAAACAGGTTAATGTCAACAACTGGGGTACTGATCTCCCTCCATCTGATGGTTTCACCACTATTATGGTTGTTGTGGACAGATTGTCTAAATCCTGTTGTTTTATCCCTCTCTGTGGTCTCCCTACCACTCTCCAGGTCGCTGAGGTACTGTTCCAGCAGGTCTTCCGGAACTATGGCCTTCCGGAGGACATCGTCTCTGACCGTGGTGCCCAATTCACATCACGGGTATGGAAAGCCTTCATGGAGAAGCTGGGGGTCACGGTCAGCCTCACTTCCGGGTACCGGCCTCAGTCTGACGGGCAGGTGGAGAGGATGAACCAGGAGCTGGGGAGGTTCCTGAAGAGTCACTGCTAGGAGAGGCAGGGGGAGCGGGCACGATTCCTTCGGAGTACGCCCAGAATTCATTGCGTCACTCCTCCACCGGGCTGACTCCCTTCCAGTGTGTTCTGGGTTATCAGCCAGCCATGGCTAAATAGACCCCGAGCCAGACCGAAGCTCCTGCGGTTGACGAGTGGTTCAGGCACGCAGAAAATGTTTGGAACGATGCCCAAGTGAGGCTCCAGCGCATCGTCCGCCGCCAGAAGGAGCAGGTGGATCGCCACCGTAGTGAGGCTCCCGTGTTCCATCCTGGTGATCGCGTCTGGCTCTCCACCAGGAACCTCCCACTCCGCCTGTCCTGTATGAAGCTGAGCCCCCGGTTTATGGGGCCGTTCAAGGTCCTCCAGAGGGTCAACAAGGTGACATATAGATTACAGCTCCCCACCAACTACCGGATCTTACCCTTTTTTCATGTTTCCCTCCTCAGGCCGGTGGTTCCTGGACCCCTGGCTGATGCCATCCCCACGAGACCCCTCCGGAGGCCTCCCCTGGACATCGAGGGAAGCCCCGCCTATGCCGTCAGATCCCTCTTGGATGTTGTGGGGGTCGGCTTCAGTATGTGGTGGACTGGGAGGGGTAAGGTTCAGAGGAGCAGTGTTGGATTCCGATGGATGACATTCTAGATCCCAACGTCATCTGAGATTTCCAACTTCGCAATCCACACTGGCCCGCTCCTCACCCTCGAGCTGTCCCCCTGACCGGTGTCAATCTTCAGCTGGAGCTGGGCGTCAATGGGGGGGGTATCGTCACGTCTACTCCCGCTTTGGCGCTTGATGTCGCCGGTTTACTAACCACCGGTCCTGGTAACCGATCATTATGCACACCTGTGCCCCATCATTAGTCTCACCTGGACTTCATCACTACCCTGATTACTTACCCTTTATCTAGCCCACTGTAGCATTACTCATCAGGCAGTATTGGTTTTGGTTACATTCAGTACGCTTCTCCTGTTTTGTATATTATTCATGTTTATTATTATTAAACTCACCTTCTGCACTTGTTTCCTGACTCCCTGCGTATACATTACAGTTATGATCAAATAGCTACAGTAACCTACTTGGCTGTAACTTAAAGCAGATACAGCCTCAGTGTTCACAGTAAACGTGCACTGGAAGTTACTGAATATTCAATTTTGTGCTCAGCAGAGCTGAAATTTGCTCAGTGCCGGAAAAAAATTGAGGGAACATTGGTGGCCACGCATGACGCCAACTCCATCAAGTTTGCTGACAACACAACAATGGTAGGCCTGGTCACCAACGGCAATGAGACAGCCTACAGGAAGAAGGTCAGAGAACTGGCAGTGTAGTTCCAGGACACCAGAGGTTTGGAGAGGGTCAAGAGCTGAAAGTTCCTCGGTATCCACATCACTGAGGACTTAACATGGTCCTCTCACACCAGAACAGTCGTGAAGAAGGCACGGCAATGCCTCTTTTCCCTCAGGAGGCTGAAACAATAAATGTGAGGAGCTCTAAATTAAAACAACTTAACTTCCTGATGAGCCAGGTCACATGACAGAGGTCAAGGTAACATTAACTGGGCATATCTAAAACAACCAGCAGGGGGAGACAAACACACCCAAATGGTAAATGAATACTCACGTAACAGAACGACTATTGATTTGATGCATTACTCCATTACGCTGCTGTGTACTGATTATTGGTTGCCATTACCATTAGAATGTTATCTATTTCTAATCTATTTATCCTGCTACTGGTCACTATTACTCCTGTTTACATGTATATATTACCATCAGTATATTACCATAAGTATTTACACTGAGTATACCAAACAGGAACAATTTCCTAATATTCAGTTGTGTCAAGTTGGCTGGATGTCCTTGGTGGACCATCCTTGATACACATGGGAGACTGTTGAGTGTGAAAAACCCAGCAGAGTTGTAGTTCTTGATACAAACAGGTGTGCCTGGCACCTACTACCATACCCCGTTCAAAGGCCCTTAAATCAGTTGTCTTGTCCATTCACCCACTGAATGGCACACATACACAATCCATGTCTCATTTGTCTCAAGGCTTAAAAATCCTTCTTTTACCTGTCTCCCTTCCTTCATCTATACGGATTAAAGTGGATTCAACAAGTGACATCAACAAGAGATCATAGCTTTAACCTGGATTCCCCTGGTCAGTTGATGTCACGGAAAGAGCAGGTGGTCCTAATGATATGTGCACTCACTGTATATCAATAGTGTGTGTATAGTCCCATGTGGCTCAGTTGGTAGAGCATGGTGTTTGCAACGCCAGGGTTGTGGGTTCAATTCCCACAGGGGACCAGTACAAAGAAATAAAATGTATGAAATGTATGCATTCACTACCGTAAGTCGCTCTGGATAAGAGCGTCTGCTAAATGACAAAAATGTATGGGGAAAGAATGCAACTGTATTAATTGACTAAAATGAATCTCAAAACAAGTAGTGTTCACTGTTCAAATTGGCCAGCAAAAGCAGGTGGGCAAAACCAGTTATACCCCCTTGCTTGCCCCTATGTTTTGGTCAGTTATATGTCCTGCTCTCTCTCTCTCACAGGCTAGCAACTTCCTCTGGGCCGATGGGTCTAATATGGATTTCTCTGCCTGGATTCAGGAACCCAAGCAACCATCCGGTGATGGACGTTGCATGGAGATGAACTGGCTCAATAAGCAAGAGAGGGGAGGGATAACTGGCTGTGGTTTGAATTGTGCTGGTGAAACCCCTACATTTCTACTGCTTGAGTACTGGCACTTCTTCTAGAATATTCTGGGACCTTTTTTTTTATTCCAGGTGGTGTTGTGGGGATGAGAGGAAAGAAAATGTTTCATTTTATTTTTGTTGATGACATATCATGACATATTCTAAGAATACTAATCATTTCTTTCATTTAATATCTCCATCTCTATTCATCTTCTCAAAAACCGGCAAATGGAATGATAAACCATGTAGCCAGAAGAACTTCTTTGTGTGTGCCTTTAAACCTGACGGAGGCTGCCCAAGAGTGGAAGATACCGATAGATTGGAGCCTGAGGTGTCTCAGTTGAATCTGATGACAGATGAGTAGTACAGTGGGGGGAAAAAGTATATGATCCCCTGCTGATTTTGTACGTTTGCTCACTTACAAAGAAATGATCATTCTATAATTTTAATAGTAGGTTTATTTGAACAGTGAGAGACAGAATAACAACAAAATAATCCAGAAAAACGCATGTCAAAAATGTTATAAAATGATTTGCATGATTTGCAGCATGATTTGCAGCTTTTTATATACAAAGCCTTTTACATTTAAATTTAGCTCGTCATGCATATTTTGCTTTTAGCGACCCGCAGAAATAACTTTGAAGGTGAATAACCCCAAAATATAAAATCCTCAAAAATTGTTACTAGAAACCTGCACCTCTGTCAATAGAGCTCGATGCTTATGAATCAGATTTATAATGTTATGTAATCCGACTTTAATGTTGATGATATGTTCAAGAAAGAACCCACTGAACAATTAATAACATGAATTATCATATTTCTATTGGTAAAATGTATTTTATAATACAAGGAAGTGGAACTTCATCACCAAAGCAATCCCTCTTGGCAGCGTGGGTGGACTCCCTACTTAATTAAGGCACTGTTCTTTCACACACCGGACCCATAAAGCCAGAAAGAGTTGGCAGCCTTTGGCAGACAAGATGGCCTACCTGTGGCTGCTCTGAGGCCCCTCTCAGCATGGCCAGGTGGGTGAGCAGTCTGACCAGGATGAAGGGGGTGAGGGACATGTTTTTGGTGTCCAGGGTGTCTGGGTTGTCCCTCCTCTGAGGGTCTCCCAGGATGTGGCCAGTCCTTGTGAGATCTCCCCTAAGAGGACACGTTCAGTTATTGGTCATGACATGAGATCTGGAGCCATGTATAAAACGGATCAGAAAACACTCTAAGAAAAAAAGGGTTCCAAAAGGGTTCTTGTCTTCGTAGGAACCCTTTTTGGTTCCAGGTTGGACCCTTTGGGGTTCCATGTAGAACCCTCTGTGGAAAGAGTTGTACATGGAACCAAAAGGGTTCTTCAAAGACTTATCCTATGGGGATAGATGAAGAACCCTTTTTCTAAGAGCGGTGGGAGTGCTGGTCTAGGATCAGGTCCCTCCTGTCCATATACTTTAGTATTATTTTAAAGGCCAAACTGATCTTACATCAGCACTCCTACTCTGATGCTTTGGCAGTAATATCACTGTTGGGCCCTTAGAGAGCTGACTTACTGCTGTAGCTCCATCTTCTGGAAACCAGTCAAGGGAACATGGTTCTCCCCTCCAATCTCCACCCTACACTCTAGACATTGTGCCTTATGGGTGGGTTGACCACACTGCAATAGAGTGAGTAAATCAGTTGGCTGTTTGCTTAGCTAATGAACATAAAATATTTACATGAAGAACTTTGCTTACCTTATCCACAACACAGGGGTGACCATTCGGACAAGCTGTTGAGATTTGAGTCAAAACTGAGCTTATTATTACAGAAATGTCATTGTTTTTAACCCAAAATTGTATTAGCTGAATCTGAAAATAACAATTAATTTATATGTCTATACTGTCTATATGCTTCCTGTAGCACGATGTTAACAAATACAATTTCACAGAGGTGTAACTCGGATGATTTACTCAAAGTTCAAGTTACAGTACATGCATTTATCAGGTTAGGATTCAAAATGTCTGTACTTACAGTACCAGGAGAGTCCATAATCCACTTCACTCTGTGTTATAAGCCTTTGAGCGACAGCCAGCATGTCCTCAGGCATTGTGGGTAGAAAGGCACTCTGTTGGGATAGACATAAGCAGATAAAGACAACTCTCACAGTCAACAAGGAGAAAGTCAATGTAAGATATTGACAGGTGCTGATGAGAATCATACCAGCATATTGTTGGGAGACAGGCCAAGCTGCTGAAGAGGTGTGAGCAGCCCTTCTGTCCCAGTGAGCAGCACAGCAGACATGTGGACAACCAGCTCTATAAGGGTATGCTCCACACTGGACCGGTCTGCCAGGACACTCAGTCCTCCCATCCTGTTGTGAACCAATTCTTTGGCAAAGTCCCTCACTTCCCTGCAATTTAGGTACCTTGATCCCTCGATGAAGTCCTCAAGTGCTTTGCATTGCTGGAGGAATAAAACAAAGTCAGCCATTTTGGATAAATGTAATTGGGATTTTCTGAAGTCTACAAAAAGTCAATATAATTCAAAGTATAACTATTATAACATAAAAATCAGAATAGTTTGCCAACTCTATCGTTAGTTGTGGGCTAACAGTTTTCCCTCTGATGTGGAGTTGAAGGAGATGGTCTAACGTGTATAGCTTAGGGGTGGGGTAGAGGCCTGTCTTCCTACCTTAGGGGAAGGGGTAGAGGCCTGTGTTCCTACATTAGGGGTGGGGTGGAGGCCTGTCTTCCTACCTTAGGGGTGGGGTGGAGGCCTGTATTCCTACCTTAGGGGCGGGGTAGAGTCCGGTCTTCCTACCTTAGGGGCGGGGTAGAGCCCTGTCTTCCTACCTTAGGGGCGGGGTGGAGGCCTGTCTTCCTACCTTAGGGGCGGGGTGGAGGCCTGTCTTCCTACCTTAGGGGCGGGGTGGAGGCCTGTCTTCCTACCTTAGGGGTGGGGTGGAGGCCTGTCTTCCTACCTTAGGGGCGGGGTGGAGGCCTGTCTTCCTATCTTAGGGGTGGGGTAGAGCCCTGTCTTCCTACCTTAGGGGTGGGGTGGAGGCCTGTGTTCCTACCTTAGGGGAAGGGGTGGAGGCCTGTCTTCCTACCTTAGGGGCGGGGTAGGGGCCTGTGTTCCTACCTTAGGGGCGGGGTGGAGGCCTGTCTTCCTACCTTAGGGGTGGGGTAGAGGCCTGTCTTCCTACCTTAGGGGTGGGGTAGAGCCCTGTCTTCCTACCTTAGGGGTGGGGTGGAGGCCTGTGTTCCTACCTTAGGGGAAGGGGTGGAGGCCTGTCTTCCTACCTTAGGGGTGGAGGCCTGTCTTCCTACCTTAGGGGTGGGGTGGAGGCCTGTGTTCCTACCTTAGGGGTGGGGTAGAGGCCTGTATTCCTACCTTAGGGGTGGGGTAGAGGCCTGTGTTCCTACCTTAGGGGTGGAGGCCTGTCTTCCTACCTTAGGGGCGGGGTAGAGGCCTGTGTTCCTACCTTAGGGGCGGGGTAGAGGCCTGTCTTCCTATCTTAGGGGTGGGGTAGGGGCCTGTCTTCCTACCTTAGGGGTAGAGGCCTGTCTTCCTACCTTAGGGGTAGAGGCCTGTCTTCCTATCTTAGGGGTGGGGTGGAGGCCTGTCTTCCTACCTTAGGGGCGGGGTAGAGGCCTGTATTACTACCTTATGGGCGGGGTAGAGGCCTGTCTTCCTACCTTAGGGGTAGAGGCCTGTCTTCCTACCTTAGGGGCGGGGTAGAGGCCTGTATTCCTACCTTAGGGGCGGGGTAGAGGCCTGTATTACTACCTTATGGGCGGGGTAGAGGCCTGTCTTCCTACCTTAGGGGTAGAGGCCTGTCTTCCTATCTTAGGGGTGGGGTAGGGGCCTGTCTTCCTATCTTAGGGGCGGGGTAGAGGCCTGTCTTCCTATCTTAGGGGTGGGGTAGGGGCCTGTCTTCCTACCTTAGGGGCGGGGTAGAGGCCTGTATTACTACCTTATGGGCGGGGTAGAGGCCTGTCTTCCTACCTTAGGGGTAGAGGCCTGTCTTCCTACCTTAGGGGCGGGGTAGAGGCCTGTATTCCTACCTTAGGGGCGGGGTAGAGGCCTGTATTACTACCTTATGGGCGGGGTAGAGGCCTGTCTTCCTACCTTAGGGGTAGAGGCCTGTCTTCCTATCTTAGGGGTGGGGTAGGGGCCTGTCTTCCTATCTTAGGGGCGGGGTAGAGGCCTGTCTTCCTATCTTAGGGGTGGGGTAGGGGCCTGTCTTCCTACCTTAGGGGCGGGGTAGAGGCCTGTATTACTACCTTAGGGGTGGGGTAGAGGCCTGTATTCCTACCTTAGGGGTGGGGTGGAGGCCTGTATTACTACCTTAGGGGTGGGGTAGAGGCCTGTGTTCCTACCTTAGGGGTGGGGTAGAGGCCTGTATTACTACCTTAGGGGTGGGGTGGAGGCCTGTGTTGGCTGCTCGGTACAGACTGGTGACTTCTCTGAAAAGAGACAGCAGGACATACAAGGTCCGCCTCCTTGCAGGTGCAGTACATCTCTACAACAAAACAACACACAAAGATGAGGACAAATTCACCAAACATCCATAAACTCTTAGGTTAGAAATAGTTTTAATAAAACTAATACACACACACACACACATTACATACAGTGGTATTGAGTTTAGTGGAGTTAAACTAATACCTGACAGGTATCCTCAATCTCCTGCACACTGTCCTCTAGTACTGCTTTGGCAACAGCCTCGCGGATATCCTGGTAGTCGTCTCCATAGACGAGATACTGGTCCATCTGGCCAACATCTTCATTCTGCATACAAGACGATGGAAGACCCTGATATCTAGAACATCGTCCTTCACAGTACTAGCTAGGAAATACACATCATTGTATCTAACCCGCTCAGGTCCTCTTTAGAAACATGTTTGTAAACAATAGAGAACAGGAAACAGGACCGATGGGTAATTTCAACAGTTTAAAACAAATGGAGTTGTATGAAACGTTTCATGAAACCCTGTGATGTACCTGCTGCTGCAACTCTTCAGGAAAAAGCCACCTGTACTTCTCTGTATCCTTCAGCATTCTCTGGACATACTCTACACCGTGCTGGCTGCTGACGTTGCGGATCAGGTAAACCCGGTACCAGTCGTTCTTACTCTCCTTACACAGGCTCCTAACAGCACACAGGAACTCCTCGACAACATCCTGAGGATTTTCACATTCCCCTGCACACAATGTGAGGAACCGAGGACAGATCTTGGATCAGTCAGTCAAAGTGATTGCAAGCATTCTTTATAAAACATTCCGTATAAAAAAACAACTATAATTCATTTACACCAACATGCACAATTTTTAAAGCAACAAGGATCAGAATTCATGACGCCATATTGACTGAGTGTTTTTACCAGACTGTATGCTATGGAGCAGGTGTGCAGCCATGTCCAGGCATAGACGGACCCTCGCGATCTGTTGCAGGTACTCTATTGTGACGGTCTCAGCCGACGCAGTGACAAAGTCCAGGAAGTGACGCAAGAACTCAGTCTCATTCTGCAGGTAGGCCTGCTGATCTGCAGGCTTCTGGCATTCATGTGGCTTTCTGTCGAACATGGAGTCCTGCAGAAAAACAGTTATAAACATCTATTCTATTTATTTAACCTTTATTTATCCATAAAGTCCCGTTGAGGTTAGAAGACCTCTTTTACAAATAGAATAGTGATAGCACTCCATTGATTTAGGGTGAAATCCTGTCAGATCCTACCTCAAGGCAGTTGATGTAGAGCGCATAAAGTTCATTTTTATCCTCTAGAATGTTGCTCTCTTCTATCAATGTCAAATACTGCTGCAGATATTCTTTGACGTCATCAAAGCTAAAAAAAAAAATTAAAAATTAAAAAAGAGTTAATTTTCAGTCAAATGTTTGATAACATCTGAAACCAACTGAATTGCATTGCTGGTTACAGCAGCATTGCAGTGATACACTACATGACGAAAAGTATGTGGACACCAGCTCGTCAAACATCTCATTCCAAAATCATGGGCATTAATATGGAGTTGGTCCCCCCCCCCCCTTGCTGCTATAACAGCCTCCACTCTTCTGGGAAGGCTTTCCACTAGATGTTGGAACATTGCTGCGAAACTTGCTTCCATTCAGCCACAAGAGCATTAGTGAGATTGGGTACTAATGTTGGGCGATTAGGCCTGGCTTGCAGTTGGCATTCAAATTCATCCCAAAGGTGTTCGATGGGGTTGAGGTCAGGTCTCTGTGTAGGCCAATCAAGTTCTTCCACACCGATCTTGACAAACCATTTCTGTATGGACCTCGCTTTGTGCACGGGGGGCATTGTCATGCTGAAACAGGAAAGGGCCTTCCCCAAACTGTTGCCACAAAGTTGGAAGCACAGAATCGTCTATAATGTCATTGTATGCTGTAGCGTTACGATTTCCCTTCACTGGAACTAAGGGGCCGAGCCCGAACCATGAAAAACAGCCCCAGACCATTATTCCGCTTCCACCAAACTTTACAGTTGGCACTAAACATTGGGGCAGGTAGCATTCTCCTGGCATCCGCCAAACCCAGATTCGTCCGTCAGACTGCCAGATGGTGAAGCGTGAGTCATCACGCCAGAGAACACGTTTCCACTGCTCCAGAGTCCAATGGCGGCAAGCTTTACACCACTCCAGCCGACGCTTGGCATTGCGCATGGTGATCTTAGGCTTGTGTACGGCTGCTCGGCCATGGAAACCCATTTCATGAAGCTCCCGACAAACAGTCCTTGTGCTGACGTTGCTTCCAGAGGCAGTTTGGAACTCGGTAGTGGAGTGTTGCAAACAAGGAAAGACAGTTTTTACGCAGTAAACGCTTCAGCACTCAATGGTCCCGTTCTGTGAGCTTTTGTGGCCTACCACTTCGCAGCTGAGCCATTGTTGCTCCTAGACGTTTCCACTTCACAATAACAGCACTTACAGTTGACCGGGGCAGGTCCAGCAAGGCAAACATTTTACGAACTGACTTTCTGGAAAGGTGGCATCCTATGACGGTGCCATGTTGAAAGTCACAGAGCTCTTCAGTAAGGCCATTCTACAGCCAATGTTTGTCTATGGAGATCGCATTGCTGTGTGCTCGATTTTATACACCTGTCAGCAACGGGTGTGGCTGAAATAGCTGAATCCACTCATTTGAAGGGGTGTCCACATACTTTTGTATATATAGTGTATAAACAACATTTATTTCCTGGTTCACTCACGTGTACTTGAGCAGAAGCTTGAGTATCACTGATCGCACCACAGGATTCTTGTCCATAGACTCATCAAATGGTGAGAAATCTTTGGTGTGTATCTGACTTTGTGCTGGTACAAATATAATACATATCAGAACACAGATAAAAACATTTTACTGAGCCACAATCTTCCCTCTGGTCTGTTTAATGCTTAAAATGTCAAAAAGAATACAGGAACAAATGGAATCTAAACTCTATAATTTTGGCTAGTGTGTGTGTGTGTGTTGAGGGTACCTCTGATGAGTGGGATGGGTTCTGTCTCAACCATGAGGAAGGACAACAGGTGCAGGATGACACCTTTTGATGGGGGGATGTTGTCCTTGAAGCACACAGTAGTGACCAGGTCTATGAAAAACGCATTGCAACTCTGCCTGAACTGAGCGTTTAGTGTGATGCAAGCTCTGCAAAACCATAGTAGACAGATTAGACAGATAAGACGGTTAACAGGGAAAGACATGTCCTTTATCATTGGTTATCCAGATTTAAAAAAAAGGGTAAAACACACCCACCTTATGTCCTCAGTCACTTTGACCTCGAAGTCATCTGGGAGTTCGTGTTTGCACGTGGGGCAGTACATTTGGCCTGTGTTGAGACATCCTCTGACACAGGTCAGACAGAACATGTGGTGGCAGGGCAGGTCCACGGGGTCTTGTGGTTCCCCCATGCACACACGGCACTGGAAACCAAACCTAAAGAGAAAAAAATAGCTGCCGTTATTAAACATCAAATTCTGTATACAGCTTATCAACCACAGCGAATAATGTAGACATATAATATGAATAGACTTTTACACTAAATAAATTATATCATATAGACTTACTTGCAAATCAGATCACTTGCTTTTTGCTTGCAAGTCTTCAGTACTGTAATGATGGCCGCAAATGGTTCCTCCGATTTTACGTCTGAGTTTTTTGCCAGAATCTGCCACACGAGATAATTAGCAGTCACATAGATTAGTTAAAATGACATCCAACCAATTGAGTTGATTTCAGTTGAATGTTTTTTTTTTAAATGACATAGTTGTCGCCCATTACTCCCATTGGTTTTTAGCTAGTGGTGTCAAAAGTTAGCTGAAGTTCCAGGGTTAGGAACCGTTTAAACATTCACTTGTAAAATACTGAATTTATCCTTTACGCACAAAGTTCAATGCAATGAGAAAATTGCAATACGTTAACATAGTTCAAGAGCTCAGGTTGACATTTACATTCATTTCCATCCCATATTTCAGGTTTAGCAACCATCAGACTTAAACTATGTAGAAGTATAAACAAAGCACAAATGTAATTGGTGGCATGTTGACTTAAAGAACAAAAATATATGATATAAACTCACTTTGCCTATGGTACGAGTGTGATCAAGGACCAGAGACTTGAGCTCCCTCTCCTCAGACTCAAAGCCTATCAGCATGTGTTCCACAAACAGAAAGACGATGCAGATACGGTTCCAATGATTACTAAAAACACAAAACAAACAAGGACAAATCTTTACTTATTCTGGAAGAATTAACCATATCTGGGAGAAAGTTAATTCAGACAAACAATTACTTAGCTTTTATTTATTTATATATAAGTTTTACTATGTTCTACATTGTATCAAAACACAAACACAGACATCAAAACTATGAAATAACACATATGGAATCATGTAGTAACCAAAAAAAGTGTTAATTCAAAATATATTTGATATTTGATATTCTTCAAAGTAGCCACCCTTTGCCTTGATGACAGCTTCGCACACACTTGGCATTCTCTCAACCAGCTTCATGAGGTAGTCACCTTGAATACATTTCAATTAACAGGTGTGCCTTGTTCAAAGTTAATTTGTGGAATTTCTTTCTGTCGTAACGCGTTTGAGCCAACCAGTTGTGTTGTGACGAGGTTGGGGTGGTATACAGAAGATAGGGCTATTTGGTAAAAGACCAAGTCCATATTATGGAAAGAACAGCTCAAAGAAGCAAAGAGAAGCGAGAGTCCAGCATTAGTTTTAGACATTAAGGTTTCTTCAAGTGCAGTCGCAAAAACCATCAAGCGCTATGATGAAACTGGCTCTCGTGAGGACCGCCACAGGAAAGGAAGACCCAGAGTTACCTCGCTACAGAGGATACGTTCATTAGAGTTAGCGGCACTTCAGATTGCAGCCCAAATAAATGCTTCACAGAGTTCAAGAGACACATCTCAACATCAACTGTTCAGAGGAGACTGCATGAATCAGGCCTTTATGGTCGAATTGCTGCAAAGAAACCACGACTAGAGGACACCAACAAGAAGAAGAGACTTTCTTGGATCAAGAAACATGAGCAATGTTCATTAGACCGGTGGAAATCTGTCCTTGTCTTTGTTTGACGCAGAGTAGGTGAACAGATGATCTCCGGGTGTATGGTTCCCACCGTGAAGCATGGAGGAGGAGGTGTGAAGGTGTGGGGGTGCATTGATGGTAACACTGTCAGTGATTTATTTAGAATTCAAGGCACACTTAACCAGCATGGCTACCATAGCATTCTGCAGCAATATGCCATCCCATCTGGTTTGTGCTTAGTGGGACTATCCTTTGTTTTTCAACATGACAATGAACCAACACACCTCCAGGCTGTGTAAAGGTTATTTGACCAAGAATGAGAGTGACGGAGTACTGCATCAAATGACCTGGCCTCCACAATCACCCGACCTCAACCCAATTGAGATGGTTTGGGATGAGTTGGACCGCAGAATGAAGGAAAAGCAGCCAACAAGTGCTCAGCATATATCGGAACTCATTCAAGACTATCGGAAAAGCATTCCAGGTGAAGCTGGTTGAGGGAATGCCAAGAGTGTACAAAGCTGTCATCAAGGCAAAGGGTGGCTACTTTCAAGAATCTAAAATATATTTTGATTTGTTTAACACTCATTTGGTTACTACATGATTCCTTATGTGTTATTTCATAGTTTTTATTCTACAATGTAGAAAATAGTAAAAATAAAGAAAAACCCTTCAATGAGTAAGTGTCTAGATTTTTGACTGATACTATATATTTTTGTTCTTGCTTTTTGAATATCATGGATATGCTTGCTTTATTACTTCATTCCAACATGTGTGGATGGACTAGCACCTTGAATTCAGAACTTTATACAGTGAAGGTCTTCACCTCTTTCACAACGCATATTGACTTTCTTAAAAAATAAAATGAATAAAGAAAGTCAAATGGCCCTCTGTAGTCTTTCAAAGGGACATTTCCCTCACCAGATGTAGTCAAACAGTTCCCGGCTCCTCTCTCCATACTGCTTCAGGCTTCTCTGGGAGCAGACCAGCTCCATAGACCCCTTCAGTCTTTTCACCTGCTTCAGCCAGTCCTGGCACTGGGCATCAGAGTCCAATGCATGGGGTTCCAGGAGCTCAACACAGGAAACAGATGCATAGACATCCAGAACCTGGCAGAGGAGTGAGACAGAAACATAGTATAGTTACTGGCATGTTTACTATGACATTTCTATCAGCATGTTGGCAGCCTCATTTCAATACAGTATATACTGTACATAACCTGGTAAAAGTTCAACTACCATATATACTGATGTGATACTACTATCATACATTCATATATACTGTATCTTCAACTACTATCATACATTCATATATACTCTATACAAACATTTGGCACATAAAAAAACTGATTTCTCATAACTAAATGCGTCAGTGTGTGGAAAATATATGCACTTAACATCTCTGGGCTGTTCTTCACTAGTGTGATTCTTACCATCTCTGGGCTGTCCTTCACTAGTGTGATTCTTACCATCTCTGGGCTGTCCTTCACTAGTGTGATTCTTACCATCTCTGGGCTGTTCTTCACTAGTGTGATTCTTACCATCTCTGGGCTGTCCTTCACTAGTGTGATTCTTACCATCTCTGGGCTGTCCTTCACTAGTGTGATTCTTACCATCTATGGGCTGTCCTTCACTAGTGTGATTCTTACCATCTCTGGGCTGTCCTTCACTAGTGTGATTCTTACCATCTCTGGGCTGTCCTTCACTAGTGTGATTCTTACAATCTATGGGCTGTCCTTCACTAGTTTGATTCTTACCATTCTTACCAGGTAAACTGTCAAATTGTACAAATGCTGTGATTCCTTATAAACACGAGGGTTTCTCATGTGGAATTGCAAGGATTAATGTAGCCTAAATAAAGATGAGATTGTAGTTACATGAAAACATTTGTATTATTTGCCTTCCAGGTTTCTATTTTATGGAGCTCGATTGGTGAAATTAGGCTACAGAAATGATTGTAAATGAAGATGTTTCCATAATTGAATGATTTCTAATGAATAGCCTTGTTTTACATGGAAATGCTAAAGAAATATTGGACTTCCACTGTAGCCTAGGCTAACCTAGCCTAGTTTTCGATAGGTTAGAATTAACATATTACCCTATTTAATTTAGAGTTGATCATTTAGGACATCTGTCTACAAAATTGCCCTGCATGGCACAGCCTAGTATCATAAGGGTGTACGACTTTCAAAATTGCTCAGTTGGTAGAGCAGGGTGCTTGTAACGCCAGGGTAGTGGGTTTGATTCCTGGGACCACCCACATGTAAAATGTATTCACGCATGACTGTAAGGCGCTTTGGATAAAAGTGTCTGCTAAATGGCACATTATTATATGCAGAGCATGTGTTGTGTATCTATTGACCTAGTGATTGCAAACTAGAGGAACTGATAGTGAACTCCTACTGATGTCTCTATTTGCTGAATTGAGAGGATGGAGTGGGTGCAGGGACAAAACAAGGTCAAGTAAAGTAAACAGACAATGTTTGGAATGGGAGAAGGCTGGCACAGGAGACAGGCTTTACTGGCAGAGTCATTGGGTTGATGACGTGTCCATTTGATATCTAAGATTAAGACAGAGTTGAGTTTGCATATTAATGAATAGTTTCACAGACCAAATCAATCTGTAATATTGTGCATTTATCCCTGTTCTTTTCAAACCCCACACACATCTGTTGTGAACTACTCAGGTCAAGGCCTAGGGTTACCAGGTGCCATAGGCCTATGCAGAGCATAAAGATAAAAACCAAAAAAACAGGACGGTCCAATGATGCCATGAGTGAGTAAATATCCCAACTCAACTCCGTCTTAATGGGATAGTTCACTCAAATCACAAAATGTAATATTGGTTTCCTTACCCTGTAAACAGTCTAAGACTGCAATCCATGCTTTTGTTGACCTGCCCACTGTCTCCAAACGCTAACGTTGGTGTAAATAAAGTTTGATTTGAAAATGTCATTCAAAATAGCAATGCAAAACAATTAGCTTATTTGTCAAATCCTTCAGAATCTATGTGTTCTATTTGGCCTACAATGTGGTTAATAAAATCCGATTTGGATATATTTGGCTGTTTTCACAAAACAGTGTGAAATATACACATAAACATCCTGAATGTAGGCTAAACTTATTGTGCTGTAAAAAGATGAACTAATTGATTAATCTGTTCTACAGCACATGTCATGTTTCTATTGGCCACAGACAACGATTGTGTAGAATCTCCCTTGTAGAGGTATTCACACAGCACGAAATGTGCAGATCTATGACAGATAATTCTGACATGCTAGTCTTTTGTTCGGGACGATTTTGTGTTGTCCGGAGCTCGCAAGTGCAGTAAATTGCGACACGTGAATGGTATCATTATCATTCCAAACTCGCACATTGAGAGCTTGACATTAGGAAAGCAATATATAATGTTGTAATTTGGGTGAACTATCCCTTTAATCGTAGGTTTAAAAATGGGAACGTGCTAATTAAAACACTTGTATGTGACAAATAAAATGTTGATTTGATTATGTTGTTGTTTTTGCGCTGTTGCCAGTGTCGTCTGTCTGTGTTGTCCGTTTTGTCTTATATTGTGTTTTCATTTTTAATTCTAGCCCTTGTCCACACAGGCGACGTTTTGTCTCTTCCAAGGTCGTCATTGCACAATTCAGTTGCCTGGTTAAATGAAGGTTACATAAAAAATACATTAAATGTTGACATGATCCCAGTTAAAGCCAGTGAACCTGTCTTCTACTGTCGGTCAACAACCTAACATCAAGCAAATACACTGGTTCAAAAGTTTGGGGTCACTTTGAAAGAAAAACAATTTTTTGGGCCATTAAAATAACATCAAATCGATCAGAAATACAGTGTAGACATTGTTAATGTTGTAAATGACTATTGTAGCTGGAAACTGCAGATTTTTTATGGAATATCTACATAGGCGTACAGAGGCCCATTATCAGCAACCATCACTCCTGTGTTCCAATGGCACGTTGTGTTAGCTAATCCAAGTTTATCATTTTAAAAGGATAATTGATCATTAGAAAACCCTTTTCCAATTACGTTAGCATAGCTGAAAACTGTTGTTCTGATTAAAGAAGCAATACAACTGGCCTTCTTTAGACTAGTTGAGTATCTGGAGCATCAAACACATGGTTAGCAGATGTTAATGCGAGTGTAGCGAAATGCTTGTGCTTCTAGTTCCGACCGTGCAGTAATATCTAACAAGTAATCTAACAATTTCACAACATCTACCTTATACACACACAAGTGTAAAGGAATGAATAAGAATATGTACATATAAATATATAGATGAGCGATGGCCGTGCTGCGTTGGCAAGATGCAGCAGATGGTATAGAGTACAGTATATACATATGAGATGAGTAATGTAGGGTATGTAAACATTATATAAAGTGGCATTGTTTAAGTGACTAGTGAAACATTTATTACATCCAATTTTTTATTATTAAAGTGGCTAGAGATTGAGTCAGTATGTTGGCAGCAGCTACTCAATGTTAGTCATGGTTGTTTAACAGTCTGATGTCCTTGAGATAGAAGCTGTTTTTCAGTCTCTCGGTCCCAGCTTTGATGCACCTGTACTGACCTCGCCTTCTGGATGATAGCGGGGTGAACAGGCAGTGGCTCAGGTGGTTGTTGTCCTTGGTGATCTTTTTGGCCTTCCTGTGACATCGGGTGGTGTAAGTGTCCTGGAGGGCAGGTAGTTTGCCCCCGGTGATGCGTTGTGCAGACCTCACTACCCTCTGGAAAGCCTTACGGTTGTGGGCGGAGCAGTTGCCATACCAGGCGGTGATACAGCCCGACAGGATGCTCTCGATTGTGCATCTGTAAAAGTTTGTGAGTGTTTTCGGTGACAGGACAGGTTTGTGAGTGTTTTCGGTGACAGGCGCTGTTGCGCCTTCTTCACTACACTGTCTATGTGGGTTGACCATTTCAGTTTGTCCGTGATGTGTATGCCGAGGAACTTAAACAACTTCCCACCTTCTCCACTACTGTCCCGTCGATGTGGATGGGGGGTGCTCCCTCTGCTGTTTCCTGAAGTTTCCAGTGTGATTGCAATTGCATCGTCTGTGGACCTATTGGGGCGGTAAGCAAATTGGAGTGGGTCTAGGGTGTCAGGTAGGGTGGAGGTAGGGTGGATTTGTGGGTTCGATTACAGGCTCAAAATGGCCAGAAACAAATAACCTCTCTGGGAAAGACAACATCCGGTGAAATTGCAGAGCGCCAAATTCAAATGACAGAAATAGTAATAATAAACATTCATAATGATACAAGTGTTATACATCGGCTTAAAGATTTACTTCTTGTTAATCCAGCCGCTGTGTCAGATTTCAAAAAGGCTTTACGGCGAAAGCATACCATGCGATTATCTTTGAACAGTGCCCCGCTTACAAAAGCATACAAACATTTTCCAGCCAAGTAGAGGAGTCAGAAAGTCAGAAATATCGATAAAATGAATCACTTACCTTTGATAATCTTCATCTGGTTGCCCTCACAAGACTCCCTGTTACACAATAAATGTTTGTTTTGTTCGATAAAGTCCCTCTTTATATCCAAAAAACTCAGTTTTGTTGGTGCGTTTTGTTCAGTAATCCACTGGCTCAAAGGCGGTCACAACAGGCAGACGAATACATCCTAATAGTACCGGTAAAGTTCGTCGAAAGATGTCAAACAATGTTTATAATTAATCCTCAGGTTGTCTATTGTCTAAATAATCAATAATATTTCAACCAGACAATATCATTTTCAATAGAAAGGAAAAACAACGAACGGCGCGCCCACAGTCACGCGCCCAATCCAGCTCTGCCTACTTCCCCTGTCCACTGACCAAAAGGTCTTTTTACTCATCGTTTTTCAAAATAAAAGCCTGAAAGCATGTCTAAAGACTGTTGACATCTAGTGGAAGCCATAGGAACTGCAATCTGGGTCCTAACCCATTACATTCTGTATAGGCATTGAATTGAAAAACAGCCACATCAAAATATTTCCACTTCCTGGATGGATTTGTCTCAGGTTTTCGCCTGCCATATCAGTTCTGTTATACTCACAGACATTATTTTAACCGTTTTGGAAACGTTAGAGTGTTTTCTATCCAATACTACCAATTATATGCATATCTTAGCTTCTGGGCCTGAGTAACAGGCAGTTTACATTGGGCACCTCCTTCATCCAAGCTTCCCAATGCTGCCCCCTGTCCCTAACAAGATAACTTTCTTCTGAAAGTCGTCAGTCTATTCTTGTTTGAGGAAATTATGTCTATTCCATGCAAAAAATTGCCAAGAAACTGAAGATCTGGTACAACGCTGTGAACCTCTCCCTTCACAGAACAGCGCAAACTGGCTCTAATCAGAATAGAAAGAGGAGTGGGAGGCCTCGGTACACAACTGAGCAAGAGGACAAGTACATTAGAGTGTCTAGTTTGAGAAACAGATGCCTCACAAGTCCTCAACTGGCAGCTTCATTAAATAGTACCTGTAAAACACCAGTCTCAACATCAACAGTGAAGAGGCGACTCCGGGATGCTGGCCTTCTAGGCAGAGTTCCTCTGTCCAGTGTCTGTGTTATTTTGCCCATCTTAATCTTATATTTTTATTGGCCAGTCTGAGATATGGCTTTTCACTTTAATGTTGAGCTATTTTTTACATTCAGCATCACTATGTCAGGGGAAATATAGTATTCTTTCTAACAAAAATATCTACATATATCTCAAGATGTTGTGTATCCCTGGAAATAATCAGAATTCATGTAAACATAACAGTTTTGAAAACATAGCTTGTCCAAAAAAAGAGGTCTCAGGGTATGGGGTAATAGAGAATGGGTAAGTTGAGCCGCCAGTTGTCTTGAACGGGGATGTTGTGCCAATTCATAGGCAAGTTCTCTACATTTGAGTCTACTAAGCTCATGAAAATGTCTGCCGGATTCTTGATATGTTTAATAAGATCAGACTCCATGTCATGACTCTATCAGACTCTATCAAAGCCTCTCTTTCTCACAGGAACATGTTTGTTTTCTTGTTTGTTAATGTACTGAGCTATTTATTGGCTTAACTTGCCCCTGGCCAAATCACACAATTACCCCAAAGCAACCATTTTGACTGTATTAGCTCGCACAGCTACAGGGATGCACTTTTATGCTAGGTTCAGGTCCTCATATTGTAGCTTATAGAGACCCCAACTAATGTATGAAACAGTCTTTAAATTATCTACTTTGGTTTGGATACAAGCACCATGAAACCTACAACACAATACATTTATTTGACTTTGTGAAAATCTGTTTTTTGGAACTAACAACACTTTTTCCATGTGGTTTCTTCCTTCACAGACTCCATGAAATGATGACCTCTTCCTAAATATCACTTATTTTCTTTCTCCTATCTCCCTTGTTCTCACTCTTTTAGATCAGGCAACAGTTGGCCCAAGCAAAGATTTTGTATTTGAGCAATGCCCTGGCCATGTTACTTGGTACAAACTGGGGTCCTACTGTGTTAAGCACTTCAACCAGAGGTTGGACTATACGTCAGCTGAGGTAAATTCAGACTTCTTTCAGGTTTTATCCCACATACCCATGATGTCTCAGTTAAAGGTAGACATACAGTAGCGTACCTCACCACTGGGCACAGACGTCAGTTCAACATCTAGTTTTGATTTAACATTTGACTGAGTTGTCAAATAACATCACCGACAACGATGAGATAGCCTATAGGGACGAGGTCAGAGACCTGGCAGGGTGGTGCCAGGACAACAACCTCTCCCTCAACGTGAGCAAGACAAAGGAGACGATCGTGGACTACAGGAAAAGGAGGACCGAACACGCCCCCATTCACATCGACAGGGCTGTAGTGGAGCAGCTGGAGAGTTTCAAGTTCCTTGGTGTCCACATCACCAACAAACTATCATGTTCTAAACACACCAAGACAGTCTTGAAGAGGGCACGACAACACCTTTTCCCCCTCAGGAGACTGAAAAGATTTAGCATGGGTCCCCAGATCCTCAAAAAAATCTACAGCTGCACCATCGAGAGCATCCTGACCGGTTGCATCAACGCCTGGTACTGCAACTGCTCGACATTCGACCGTAATGCGCTGCAGAGGGTATGCGTAAAGCCCAGTACATCACTGGGACCAAGCTTCCTGCCATCCAGGACCTATATACTAAGCGGTGTCAGAGGAAAGCCCAAAAAATTGTCAAAGACTCCAGTCACCCAAGTCATAGACTGTTCTCTCTGCTACCGCACGGCAAGCGGTACCGGAGCGCCAAGTCTAGGTCCAAAAGGCTCCTTAACAGCTTCTACCCCTAAGCCATAAGACTGCTGAACAATTAATCAAATGGCCACCCGAACGATTTGTTTTTACACTGCTGCTACTCGTTGTTATTATCTATGCATAGCCAATTTACCCCTACCTACGTGTACAAATGACCTCAACTAACCTGAACCCCCGCACATTGACTCGGTACCGGTACCCCCTGTATATAGCCTCTATATTGTTATTTTATTGTGTTACTTTTTATTGTATTTTTTAATTGAGTTTATTTAGTAAATATTTTCTTAACTCTATTTCTTGAACTGCATTGTTGGCTTAGTAAGCAAGCATTTCACGCTAAGGTCTACCTACACCTGTTGTATTCGGCGCATGTGACAAATCAATTTTGATTTGATTTGATATGTGCTGGTTGGGACAACATGCCACGAATAGATGATACTTTAGTTAACATCCACTATAAGATTAAAGGATGCTGCATCAGAGTGAGGGGCTGAAGCAGCCTTGACAGGTTAGAGATGGACAATAGGTTGAACCCATAGATTTAGAATGGATCCCATACCTTCCCATTCATTGCCCTGTTGGAGTAGTGCACCCAAACAGAGACTGGCATGGCACAGCCTAGTATTATAAGGGTGCACGTCTTTCAAAATTGCTCGGTTGGTAGATCAGGGCGCTTGTAATGCCAGGGTAGTGGGTTTGATTCCTGGGACCACCATTACTTAAAATGTATTCACGCATGACTGGGAAATGCTTTGGATAAAAATGTCTGCTAAATGGCACATTATATTATATTATTATTACGTCAAGGTGAAATGAATAAATGTTGAATCTAAATAACATAATGTGTAGAGAATGAGTCTTACATTCCTTGATAAAATATATTTATCGTTCCAAAACCTGCTCATGACAATAGTTCAGGCACAAACCGCAGCTGAAACACAAATTGCTCAAAAACGAATGGTACGTAAGTGGTTTCTGACTGTGCAATTGAAATCAAGGTGAGAGTGAGGTTGGCTCTAAAATGCAGGTGCTGGGGAATGCAGTGCAATCAGGTTTAGGCAACTGCCTTATCTAGCCTTATCTCCTAAAATGTGGGTCTGAACCACTTTTGAAGGCTAAAACGCAGCTAAACTAAAGACACTATAACAGCTGCTTGTGTTCACTATTCAAATTGATCATCATGATAAAATCCAGAAGAGTTGTCATGGCCCCCCAACTGCTTCTGTCCTCATGCTTGGTCTCTGTCTGTCTGTTCTCCCATAGCCTCACCAGTACCTCTGCACTGTCAGATACCTTTCACCTTATAGCTTAGTCTCAGACATCACAACCACACCAAAACTCTACAAAATGTTAGAGAAAGCCCATGGTTCAAAGACAAAGCCTTTGTCAGTTCAAGATTTCCATCACAGTCAAGATTTTACAAAAAGGACTGTGATTAAAAAGGCTAAACACAGTGTACTTGAGACTTCTGTACATCGATTTCTTGCTCTTTGTGAATCTATTTTCATAATGAATGATGTTGATATTGCTTCAGTTATTTTAATTTGAGACATCATGCATTGCTACAAATATCTTCATTCATCAATAATCTTTGCCCGACTTTTTTGGACCTGGCCTTATACCAATATTTAGGAATCCGATGGGGACAAATACCAATACACCCTAATGTCTATTGGTGTAATGTGTGGGAGGAGTAGCTGACCAGGAGGGTGAAGTTAATGATTACAGTATATTATGAAATGTTCAGATAGAAATGCGTTGTGTAGAACAGATTATTATTAATATTTTTGTTATTTTTATTTAACTAGGCAAGTCAGTTTTAAGAACAAATTCTTATGTACAATGATGGCCTACCCCAGCCAAACTCGGACGATGCTGGGCCAATTGTGCACCGCCCTATGGGACTCCCAACCACGGCCGGATGTGATGCAGCCACAAACGTGTCCATTTGATATCTAAGATTAAAACAGAGTTGAGTTTGCATATTAATGAATAGTTTCACAGACCAAATCAATCTGTAATATTGTGCATTTATCCCTGTTCTTTTCAAACCCCACACACATCTGTTGTGAACTACTCAGGTCAAGGCCTAGGGTTACCAGGTGCCATAGGCCTATGCAGAGCATAAAGATAAAAACCAAAAAAACAGGACAGTCCAATGATGCCATGAGTGAGTAAATATCCCAACTCAACTCTGTCTTAATGGGATAGTTCACTCAAATCACAAAATGTAATATTGGTTTCCTTACCTTGTAAGCAGTCTAAGACTGCGATCCATGCTTTTGTTGACCTGCCCATTGTCTCCAAATGCTAACGTTGTGTAAATAAAGTTTGATTTGAAAATGTCATTCAAAATAGCAATGCAAAACACTTTGCTTATTTGTCAAATCCTTCAGAATCTATGTGTTCTATTTGGCCTGGTTAAATGAAGGTTACATAAAAAATACATTAAATGTTGACATGAACCCAGTTAAAGCCAGTGAACATGTCTTCTATTCAACAATCTAACGTCAAATAAATATACCAACATAAAATTATAATTGACACATCTCTTCTCTCTAGCGGGCCAATATTGTGTTGGAATGCACAACTCCACTTCATGATAAGCCTAACTTCAAATATGCTCAATAGGCTACTACATTTTAAGATGATAAAATATGATGAACTTTCTTCGTTGTTATGACATTTTGTCATATCTTCTGAAATGCTTTTAAATGGTTAATTGTACTCATAAGGTACTGAATTAAAAACAAACCAAAACAACAGACCTTATAAGGATAGAGACAAACAAGGAAGCATGCAGAGGTGAAGAGGAGATAGAGGAGGGGTATGAGACAGATACACTATAAAAGCAGAGAGCGGTGAGTGAAAGAATTAGAAAGTCAAAAGAATAGAAAAGAAAGAGTTCACACTTTGGTAAGACAATTGTTTTACTTCTTGTATCCATTTTTTGCATCAATCTTTTATTTTTCTCCTTTAGCTAACTTATGCTCTTTCACCTGTGTTAATCAATACAAACAAACAGATAGAGAGACAGACAGACAGAAGACAAGATGAAGGTCCTACTCGTTCTGGCGATGATGTTCCTCGGGGCCTCTGCCCACCCCTGCCCCCATACCTTTGCAGGTGAGCATCAATGCTATCATGATCATGTCAAACCCAGAGTGGCTACTGTATACTTTGAGTTTGGAAGTGGTGTTGTTTTCAGTTTTAATTGTCTTTAGGGGTAAAATAACCAAATTATGAAAGAGGTTGGTTAAACATTTCCAGTTAAGATAGTCTGTTTATAAGGAATTGACTTAAGTCACAGAGTAACATATTTCTAATGTAAACTACTCAGAAGTGGTAGGGGGTATGTTGAGTCATTTTTTACATTCAGCATCACTACATCATAGTATTCTTTCTAACAAATATATCTACATATATCTCAAGATGTTGTGTATCCCTGGAAATAATCAGAATTCATGTAAACATAACAGTTTTGAAAACATAGCTTGTCCAAAAAAAGAGGTCTCAGGGTATGGGGTAATAGAGAATGGGTAAGTTGAGCCGCCAGTTGTCTTGAACGGGGATGTTGTGCCAATTCATAGGCAAGTTCTCTACATTTGAGTCTACTAAACCCATGAAAATGTCTGCCGGATTCTTGATATGTTTAATAAGATCAGACTCCATGTCATGACTCTATCAGACTCTATCAAAGCCTCTCTTTCTCACAGGAACATGTTTGTTTTCTTGTTTGTCAATGTTCCTCTTCAGTGTCACTCTGTCAATTTTTCCTCCCTAACTGCTGCTTGAATGGACTTTTTCCCTTCTCTCACTTCCTTGGCTGCTCTTTCAAGAACCTCAAGGGAGGCTAGACCCCTGCTTGTTTTGCATTTGTATACACGGGGCATGATCGTGCATTTTTATTGCTACAGAGCAGACACTACCTTGAGTTCATATGCATGACAAATGGAAAAAATACTATGCATATTATGTATAAAACTGACTAAATGTAATTAGCATTTGTATGGGGTGTGTTGAGCTATTGGCTTAACTTGTCCCTGGCCAAATGACACAATTTACCCCAAAGCAACCATTTTGACTGTATTAGCTCATGCAGCTACAGGGATGCACTTTCATGCTAGGTTTAGGACCTCATATTGTTGCTTATAGAGACCCCAACTGATATATGAAAGAGTCTTAAAACAACCTATTTTGTTTTAGATACAAGCACCATGAAATCTATAACACAATACATTTATTTGACTTTGTGGAATTCCGTTTTTTGGAACTAGCAACACTTTCTCCATGTTTCTTCCTTCATGAAATGATGACCACTTCCTAAATGTTTGGTCACATTCATTTAATTAATGTCGTGTATGGTTTCCTAGAAACAAGGGGTTGCTCAACTAACCCGTTGGCACAACGTACCCCACTCTCCCCTACAGCCTTACCTCTGTTTTACTTGCTATATTATTAGCTCTGTCTGTTTGTATCACTTGTTTTCTCTCTCCTATCTCTCTTGTTCTCCCTCTTTTAGATAATTCAACAGTTAAACTACTAGAGAATTATGTCATTGAGCAATGCACTGGTCATGCTGCTTGGTACAAACTGGGGTCCTACTGTATTAAGCACTTCAACCAGATGTTGGACTATACGTCAGCTGAGGTAAATTCAGACTTCTCTCAGGTTTTATCCCACGTATCCATGATGTCTCAGTTAAAGGTAGACATACAGTAGTGTACCTCACCACTGGGCACAGATGTCACATCTAGTTTTGATGGATTGAGTTGTCAAGTATCGTGAATTCAAAGTGAAATAAACAACAATTTGAACCATGTCATTGGATTTAGGTTAAACTTTGGGTGAAAAAAAATCCTAAATTCCTGTACTGTACGCTAATGACTTTTTCCTAATCCAACCAGTTTTCCACATTGATTCAATGTCATCAGAAGGAAAAACATAGATTTTTTGATTGAAACGACATGGTAACAACTTTGATTTGATTTAACAAGTTTGTGCCCACTGGGTCTATATCTGCTGTGTGATTTTACCTCCATAAGTAACTCTCAAAGCATCATCAATATTAATCCAACTCTAAATATGTTTTCTCTGTTTCCTTAATGTCTACATCACACAGAATCACTGCAAATCTGTGAAGACTGGTGCTCATCTGGTATCAACCCACAATGCTGAGGAAAACAATGCCCTGGATGAATTCACTCAGTGGAGCAGCCGACAAAACCCTCGCATCTGGCTCGGTGGTTATGCACTAACTGACCCTTCACAGGTGTTAATAATCATAAGAACTAGTGGTGGGCACCAAAATCCATGATATCGATATTGCTTGATGTATCAATATGAGCAAGGCATATCGTGATATTGGTTTATCCCTTCCTGTTAACATACACTTTTATGTAAAAGGGAATACATGATTGTGCCTCTCACAGACCTTCTCACAGGCTCTCAACTGAGCATACATAATTGCCTGCTATTGGGCCATCGACAATGGATGGAAACTGATTGGGTGGGTTTAGGCTTCTAGAACATTCACACCTGGTCCAATGGGCAATCAGCAAGCCGTTGTCTAGACTTCATAGAACCGTGGAAGTCAACAGAAAAGTGAACATTCATGTGGTTGCAAGGTTGTCATGAAGCCAGTACATACACTGAGTGTATAAACATTAGGAACACCTTCCTAATATTGGTTTTGAAAGCATTCCACAGGGATGCTGGCAAGGGAAATGTTGACTCCAATGCTTCCCACAGTTGTGTCAAGTTGGCTGGATGTCCTTTGGGTGGTGGACCATTCTTGATACACACGGGAAACTGTTGAGCATGAAAAACCAAGCAGTGTTACTTTTATTCACACACTCAAACCAGTGCGCCTGCCACCTACTACCATACCTCGTTCAAAGGCACCTAAATATTTTGTCTTGTCCATTCACCCTCTGAATGGCACATATACACAATCCATGACTCAATTGTCTCAAGGCTTAAAAATCCTTCTTTAGCCTGTCTCCCTTCCTTCATCTATACAAATGTAAGTATATTTAACAAGTGACATCGATAAGGGATCATAGCTTTAACCTGGATTCACCTGGTCAGTCTATGTCATGGGAAGAGCAGGTGTTCCTAATGTTGTTTACACTCATTGTATATCAATATTGTTTGGGGAAAAAATGCAACTGTATTGACATCAACTTTTTGATATCGGTGCCCATCACTAATATGAACTGACTAAAATGAATCTCAAAACAAGTAGTGTTCACTGTTCAAATTGGCCATCATTAGCAAAAGCAGGTGGGCAACACCAGTTATACCCCCTTGCTTGCCCCTATGTTTTGGTCAGTTATATGTCCTGCTCTCTCTCTCTCACAGGCTAGCAACTTCCTCTGGGCCGATGGGTCTAATATGGATTTCTTTGCCTGGATTCAGGAACCCAAGCAACCATCCGGTGATGGACGTTGCATGGAGATGAACTGGCTCGGTAAGCAAGGGATAACTGGCTGTGGTTGGAATTGTGCTGGTGAAACCTTTACATTTCTACTGCTTGAGTACTGGCACTTCTTCTAGAATATTCTGGGACCTTTTTTTTTATTCCAAAAGGTGTTGTGGGGGTGGGAGGCAAGAAAATGTTTCATTTTATTTTTGTTTCTGACATACCATGACATATTCTAAGAATACTATACATTTCTTTCATTTAACGTCTCCATCTCTATTCATCTTCTCAGAAACCGGCAAATGGAATGATAAACCATGTACCCAGAAGAACTTCTTTGTGTGTGCCTTTAAACCTGACGGAGTCTGCCCAAGAGTGGAAGATACCGATAGATTGGAGCCTGAGGTGTCTCAGTTGAATCCGATGACAGATGAGTAGTATATACCTGTCAGATATGCTTTGCCTTATATAGCTTTAGTCTCAGACATCACAACGACACCAGGACCCTGTAAAACGTTAGAGAAAACCCATGGCTCAAAGACAAAGCTTTTGTTGGATTAAAGATTTCCACATCACAGTCAGTTTCAATCCACCCAAAGTATGAATTTCTGATACTGGTTGTATTTGAATATTCTAAACACATTGCATTTGAGAATACTATATTTTGTCAGAAAACAATGTAACCCAATCTATTTTCTGGATGAATGGTGTTGATATTGCTTCAGTTGTTTGGAAGATGAGACATTACGCATTGCTTGGTTAGCAAATAAAAATGAATATTTTCATCCATCTTATCCATGACCTCCCTCTCTTTTCTAAACTGGCGATTCAACAAGTGTCTCCACAATTCCCTCTTGTGATTCCTCATGCAGCTGTAGGCCTATACATTTACCACAACTATTCACTTACTATGTAGACAGACAGTAAGTAATGCACTTCAAATGAGATGAACCCAATTCAATTCCCTAAATGGATATGTGCTGGTTGGGACAACATGCCACGAATAGATGATACTTTAGTTAACATCCACTATAAGATTAAAGGATGCTGCATCAGAGTGAGGGGCTGAAGCAGCCTTGACAGGTTAGAGATGGACAATAGGTTGAACCCATAGATTTAGAATGAAATCCCATACCTTCCCATTCATTGCCCTGTTGGAGTAGTGCACCCAAACAGAGAGCATGAGTGATTGGACTTCAATACATTTTCACGCAAGGCCACTTATTTTAAAAACAAGTAGACGCTATTGTAGCGTCGTTAGCTTAGCTCTGCTTTAGAAAGATTATACTCAAATCAGTCACATCGTTGGTTTAGAGCGCAGCTGTGCATTAGGTTAAACGTGATTGCTCTGTCCAAACAAGAATGAGTTCAGCTGAATTGCTGCAAAACTGTTAACAAGTCAAGTGTCTGTCCAATCAGCAACCTCTGATAAATAATGGGAAGGGGGCCGGTGCGGTTTTAGACACATGAACCAATGTGGCGTGCTTCTTTACATATGGCCAAAATATGTTTATCTTGTTATTAGAATTGCAGACTTCGCCCTCATTACAGGTAAACTGTCAAATTGTACAAATGCTGTGATTCCTTATAAACACGAGGGTTTCTCATGTGGAATTGCAAGGATTAATGTAGCCTAAATAAAGATGAGATTGTAGTTACATGAAAACATTTGTATTATTTGCCTTCCAGGTTTCTATTTTATGGAGCTCGATTGGTGAAATTAGGCTACAGAAATGATTGTAAATGAAGATGTTTCCATAATTGAATGATTTCTAATGAATAGCCTTGTTTTACATGGAAATGCTAAAGAAATATTGGACTTCCACTGTAGCCTAGGCTAACCTAGTCTTGTTTTCGATGGTGAGAGTTAATATATTACCCTGTTCAATTTAGAGTTGATCATTTAGGACATCTGTCTACAAAATTGCCCTGCATGGCACAGCCTAGTATTATAAGGGTGTACGACTTTCAAAATTGCTCAGTTGGTAGAGCAGGGTGCTTGTAACACCAGGGTAGTGGGTTTGATTCCTGGGACCACCCACATGTAAAATGTATTCACGCATGACTGTAAGACGCTTTGGATAAAAGTGTCTGCTAAATGGCACATTATATTATTATTATTATTATGTCAATGTGAAATAAATTGTAGTAAGATAATGTGTAGAGAATGAGTTTTACATTCCTTGATAAATGATGGTTTATTTGTCCTAAAACATGTTCATGAGGTTAGTTCAGCCACAAACCGCAGCTGAAACACAACTTGCTCTTCCACTAATGGTACAAGAGTAATTTTTGACTGTGCAATTGAAATCAAGGTGAGAGTGAGGTTGGCTCTAAAATGCAGGTGCTGGGGAATGCAGTGCAATCAGGTTTAGGCAACTGCCTTATCTAGCCTTATCTCCTAAAATGTGGGTCTGAACCACTTTTGAAGGCTAAAACACAGCTAAACTAAAGACACTATAACAGCTGCTTGTGTTCACTATTCAAATTGATCATCATGATAAAATCCAGAAGAGTTGTCATGGCCCCCCAACTGCTTCTGTCCTCATGCTTGGTCTCTGTCTGTCTGTTCTCCCATAGCCTCACCAGTACCTCTGCACTGTCAGATACCTTTCACCTTATAGCTTAGTCTCAGACATCACAACCACACCAAAACTCTACAAAATGTTAGAGAAAGCCCATGGTTCAAAGACAAAGCCTTTGTCAGTTCAAGATTTCCATCACAGTCAAGATTTTACAAAAAGGACTGTGATTAAAAAGGCTAAACACAGTGTACTTGAGACTTCTGTACATCGATTTCTTGCTCTTTGTGAATCTATTTTCATAATGAATGATGTTGATATTGCTTCAGTTATTTTAATTTGAGACATCATGCATTGCTACAAATATCTTCATTCACCAATAATCTTTGCCTGACATTTTTTGGACCTGGCCTCATACCAATATTTAGCAGGCTGATGGGGACAAATACCAATACACCCTAATGTCTATTGGTGTAATGTGTGGGAGGAGTAGCCGACCAGGAGGATGAAGATAATGATTACAGTATATTATGAAGGGGCTGAAATCGGAGGACATAACGTTTCAGAATGTTCAGATAGAAGTGCAACATGTAGAACAGATATGATTGACACGCACGACTCAGCCCGTACTCTACACAGACTGGTGAGGCATAACCAATCAGAGCTGCAGTAGGCCTATATGCAAATAGACCATTGCCATATATGGATTTGTGCCATTTACTTTGATCTGGACTGTGTTTACAGCTGTGGTCGTGAGTAGATGTGCTTGTTTAGAGATCACAGTGAGAGCTGCATGTAGCCACATGTGCACATTTTGTTCATATCCTTTGCCAGTTAGTGAGTTATTAGCCAAGTTATAGATCATTTGTAGTCAGCAATATGGGAGGGATTGCTTCCTACAAGAGCTCAAAACGTTTACATTTCTTTTCATCTTTGAAAAGCAAGTCAAGTAAAGAGCATTTTTATGTCTTAAAGGGGCAGTGTTGTATTTTGAGACAGGCTTGAATAAGTTAAGTAGCCAATAGGCAGAGTGTAGCATAATTTGTCTGACTCTCTGTAATAATGCATTCTATTTTGTAAAGTGGTTTCTTGCATCAAACAACAACACAATTTTCAGTCACCTCCTTGTCTGAAGGACAAGTGGTTAAACAGGTTAATGTCAACAACTGGGGTACTGATCTCCCTCCATCTGATGGTTTCACCACTATTATGGTTGTTGTGGACAGATTGTCTAAATCCTGTTGTTTTATCCCTCTCTGTGGTCTCCCTACCACTCTCCAGGTCGCTGAGGTACTGTTCCAGCAGGTCTTCCGGAACTATGGCCTTCCGGAGGACATCGTCTCTGACCGTGGTGCCCAATTCACATCACGGGTATGGAAAGCCTTCATGGAGAAGCTGGGGGTCACGGTCAGCCTCACTTCCGGGTACCGACCTCAGTCTGACGGGCAGGTGGAGAGGATGAACCAGGAGCTGGGGAGGTTCCTGAAGAGTCACTGCTAGGAGAGGCAGGGGGAGCGGGCACGATTCCTTCGGAGTACGCCCAGAATTCATTGCGTCACTCCTCCACCGGGCTGACTCCCTTCCAGTGTGTTCTGGGTTATCAGCCAGCCATGGCTAAATAGACCCCGAGCCAGACCGAAGCTCCTGCGGTTGACGAGTGGTTCAGGCACGCAGAAAATGTTTGGAACGATGCCCAAGTGAGGCTCCAGCGCATCGTCCGCCGCCAGAAGGAGCAGGTGGATCGCCACCGTAGTGAGGCTCCCGTGTTCCATCCTGGTGATCGCGTCTGGCTCTCCACCAGGAACCTCCCACTCCGCCTGTCCTGTATGAAGCTGAGCCCCCGGTTTATGGGGCCGTTCAAGGTCCTCCAGAGGGTCAACAAGGTGACATATAGATTACAGCTCCCCACCAACTACCGGATCTTACCCTTTTTTCATGTTTCCCTCCTCAGGCCGGTGGTTCCTGGACCCCTGGCTGATGCCATCCCCACGACACCCCTCCGGAGGCCTCCCCTGGACATCGAGGGAAGCCCCGCCTATGCCGTCAGATCCCTCTTGGATGTTGTGGGGGTCGGCTTCAGTATGTGGTGGACTGGGAGGGGTAAGGTTCAGAGGAGCAGTGTTGGATTCCGATGGATGACATTCTAGATCCCAACGTCATCTGAGATTTCCAACTTCGCAATCCACACTGGCCCGCTCCTCACCCTCGAGCTGTCCCCCTGACCGGTGTCAATCTTCAGCTGGAGCTGGGCGTCAATGGGGGGGGTATCGTCACGTCTACTCCCGCTTTGGCGCTTGATGTCGCCGGTTTACTAACCACCGGTCCTGGTAACCGATCATTATGCACACCTGTGCCCCATCATTAGTCTCACCTGGACTTCATCACTACCCTGATTACTTACCCTTTATCTAGCCCACTGTAGCATTACTCATCAGGCAGTATTGGTTTTGGTTACATTCAGTACGCTTCTCCTGTTTTGTATATTATTCATGTTTATTATTATTAAACTCACCTTCTGCACTTGTTTCCTGACTCCCTGCGTATACATTACAGTTATGATCAAATAGCTACAGTAACCTACTTGGCTGTAACTTAAAGCAGATACAGCCTCAGTGTTCACAGTAAACGTGCACTGGAAGTTACTGAATATTCAATTTTGTGCTCAGCAGAGCTGAAATTTGCTCAGTGCCGGAAAAAAATTGAGGGAACATTGGTGGCCACGCATGACGCCAACTCCATCAAGTTTGCTGACAACACAACAATGGTAGGCCTGGTCACCAACGGCAATGAGACAGCCTACAGGAAGAAGGTCAGAGAACTGGCAGTGTAGTTCCAGGACACCAGAGGTTTGGGAGAGGGTCAAGAGCTGAAAGTTCCTCGGTATCCACATCACTGAGGACTTAACATGGTCCTCTCACACCAGAACAGTCGTGAAGAAGGCAACCTTAGGGGCGGGGTGGAGGCCTGTCTTCCTACCTTAGGGGCGGGGTGGAGGCCTGTCTTCCTACCTTAGGGGCGGGGTGGAGGCCTGTCTTCCTACCTTAGGGGCGGGGTGGAGGCCTGTCTTCCTACCCTTAGGGGCGGGGTGGAGGCCTGTCTTCCTACCTTAGGGGTGGGGTGGAGGCCTGTCTTCCTACCTTAGGGGCGGGGTGGAGGCCTGTCTTCCTATCTTAGGGGTGGGGTAGAGCCCTGTCTTCCTACCTTAGGGGTGGGGTAGAGGCCTGTGTTCCTACCTTAGGGGTGGGGTAGAGCCCTGTCTTCCTACCTTAGGGGTGGGGTGGAGGCCTGTGTTCCTACCTTAGGGGAAGGGGTGGAGGCCTGTCTTCCTACCTTAGGGGTGGAGGCCTGTCTTCCTACCTTAGGGGTGGGGTGGAGGCCTGTGTTCCTACCTTAGGGGTGGGGTAGAGGCCTGTATTCCTACCTTAGGGGTGGGGTAGAGGCCTGTGTTCCTACCTTAGGGGTGGAGGCCTGTCTTCCTACCTTAGGGGCGGGGTAGAGGCCTGTGTTCCTACCTTAGGGGCGGGGTAGAGGCCTGTCTTCCTATCTTAGGGGTGGGGTAGGGGCCTGTCTTCCTACCTTAGGGGTAGAGGCCTGTCTTCCTACCTTAGGGGTAGAGGCCTGTCTTCCTATCTTAGGGGTGGGGTGGAGGCCTGTCTTCCTACCTTAGGGGCGGGGTAGAGGCCTGTATTACTACCTTATGGGCGGGGTAGAGGCCTGTCTTCCTACCTTAGGGGTAGAGGCATGTCTTCCTACCTTAGGGGCGGGGTGAGAGGCCTGTATTCCTACCTTAGGGGCGGGGTAGAGGCCTGTATTACTACCTTATGGGCGGGGTAGAGGCCTGTCTTCCTACCTTAGGGGTAGAGGCCTGTCTTCCTATCTTTAGGGGTGGGGTAGGGGCCTGTCTTCCTATCTTAGGGGCGGGGTAGAGGCCTGTCTTCCTATCTTAGGGGTGGGGTAGGGGCCTGTCTTCCTACCTTAGGGGCGCGGGTAGAGGCCTGTATTACTACCTTATGGGCGGGGTAGAGGCCTGTCTTCCTACCTTAGGGGTAGAGGCCTGTCTTCCTACCTTGGGGCGGGGTAGAGGCCTGTATTCCTACCTTAGGGGCGGGGTAGAGGCCTGTATTACTACCTTATGGGCGGGGTAGAGGCCTGTCTTCCTACCTTAGGGGTCGAGGCCTGTCTTCCTATCTTAGGGGTGGGGTAGGGGCCTGTCTTCCTATCTTAGGGGCGGGGTAGAGGCCTGTCTTCCTATCTTAGGGGTGGGGTAGGGGCCTGTCTTCCTACCTTAGGTGCGGGGTAGAGGCCTGTATTACTACCTTAGGGGTGGGGTAGAGGCCTGTATTCCTACCTTAGGGGTGGGGTGGAGGCCTGTATTACTACCTTAGGGGTGGGGTAGAGGCCTGTGTTCCTACCTTAGGGGTGGGGTAGAGGCCTGTATTACTACCTTAGGGGTGGGGTGGAGGCCTGTGTGGCTGCTCGGTACAGACTGGTGACTTCTCTGAAAAGAGACAGCAGGACATACAAGGTCCGCCCTCCTTGCAGGTGCAGTACATCTCTACAACAAAACAACACACAAAGATGAGGACAAATTCACCAAACATCCATAAACTCTTAGGTTAGAAATAGTTTTAATAAAACTAATACACACACACACACACATTACATACAGTGGTATTGAGTTTAGTGGAGTTAAACTAATACCTGACAGGTATCCTCAATCTCCTGCACACTGTCCTCTAGTACTGCTTTGGCAACAGCCTCGCGGATATCCTGGTTAGTCGTCTCCATAGACGAGATACTGGTCCATCTGGCCAACATCTTCATTCTGCATACAAGACGATGGAAGACCCTGATATCTAGAACATCGTCCTTCACAGTACTAGCTAGGAAATACACATCATTGTATCTAACCCGCTCAGGTCCTCTTTAGAAACATGTTTGTAAACAATAGAGAACAGGAAACAGGACCGATGGGTAATTTCAACAGTTTAAAACAAATGGAGTTGTATGAAACGTTTCATGAAACCCTGTGATGTACCTGCTGCTGCAACTCTTCAGGAAAAAGCCACCTGTACTTCTCTGTATCCTTCAGCATTCTCTGGACATACTCTACACCGTGCTGGCTGCTGACGTTGCGGATCAGGTAAACCCGGTACCAGTCGTTCTTACTCTCCTTACACAGGCTCCTAACAGCACACAGGAACTCCTCGACAACATCCTGAGGATTTTCACATTCCCCTGCACACAATGTGAGGAACCGAGGACAGATCTTGGATCAGTCAGTCAAAGTGATTGCAAGCATTCTTTATAAAACATTCCGTATAAAAAAACAACTATAATTCATTTACACCAACATGCACAATTTTTAAAGCAACAAGGATCAGAATTCATGACGCCATATTGACTGAGTGTTTTTACCAGACTGTATGCTATGGAGCAGGTGTGCAGCCATGTCCAGGCATAGACGGACCCTCGCGATCTGTTGCAGGTACTCTATTGTGACGGTCTCAGCCGACGCAGTGACAAAGTCCAGGAAGTGACGCAAGAACTCAGTCTCATTCTGCAGGTAGGCCTGCTGATCTGCAGGCTTCTGGCATTCATGTGGCTTTCTGTCGAACATGGAGTCCTGCAGAAAAACAGTTATAAACATCTATTCTATTTATTTAACCTTTATTTATCCATAAAGTCCCGTTGAGGTTAGAAGACCTCTTTTACAAATAGAATAGTGATAGCACTCCATTGATTTAGGGTGAAATCCTGTCAGATCCTACCTCAAGGCAGTTGATGTAGAGCGCATAAAGTTCATTTTTATCCTCTAGAATGTTGCTCTCTTCTATCAATGTCAAATACTGCTGCAGATATTCTTTGACGTCATCAAAGCTAAAAAAAAATATTAAAAATTAAAAAAGAGTTAATTTTCAGTCAAATGTTTGATAACATCTGAAACCAACTGAATTGCATTGCTGGTTACAGCAGCATTGCAGTGATACACTACATGACGAAAAGTATGTGGACACCAGCTCGTCAAACATCTCATTCCAAAATCATGGGCATTAATATGGAGTTGGTCCCCCCCCCCCCTTGCTGCTATAACAGCCTCCACTCTTCTGGGAAGGCTTTCCACTAGATGTTGGAACATTGCTGCGAAACTTGCTTCCATTCAGCCACAAGAGCATTAGTGAGATTGGGTACTAATGTTGGGCGATTAGGCCTGGCTTGCAGTTGGCATTCAAATTCATCCCAAAGGTGTTCGATGGGGTTGAGGTCAGGTCTCTGTGTAGGCCAATCAAGTTCTTCCACACCGATCTTGACAAACCATTTCTGTATGGACCTCGCTTTGTGCACGGGGGGCATTGTCATGCTGAAACAGGAAAGGGCCTTCCCCAAACTGTTGCCACAAAGTTGGAAGCACAGAATCGTCTATAATGTCATTGTATGCTGTAGCGTTACGATTTCCCTTCACTGGAACTAAGGGGCCGAGCCCGAACCATGAAAAACAGCCCCAGACCATTATTCCGCTTCCACCAAACTTTACAGTTGGCACTAAACATTGGGGCAGGTAGCATTCTCCTGGCATCCGCCAAACCCAGATTCGTCCGTCAGACTGCCAGATGGTGAAGCGTGAGTCATCACGCCAGAGAACACGTTTCCACTGCTCCAGAGTCCAATGGCGGCAAGCTTTACACCACTCCAGCCGACGCTTGGCATTGCGCATGGTGATCTTAGGCTTGTGTACGGCTGCTCGGCCATGGAAACCCATTTCATGAAGCTCCCGACAAACAGTCCTTGTGCTGACGTTGCTTCCAGAGGCAGTTTGGAACTCGGTAGTGGAGTGTTGCAAACAAGGAAAGACAGTTTTTACGCAGTAAACGCTTCAGCACTCAATGGTCCCGTTCTGTGAGCTTTTGTGGCCTACCACTTCGCAGCTGAGCCATTGTTGCTCCTAGACGTTTCCACTTCACAATAACAGCACTTACAGTTGACCGGGGCAGGTCCAGCAAGGCAAACATTTTACGAACTGACTTTCTGGAAAGGTGGCATCCTATGACGGTGCCATGTTGAAAGTCACAGAGCTCTTCAGTAAGGCCATTCTACTGCCAATGTTTGTCTATGGAGATCGCATTGCTGTGTGCTCGATTTTATACACCTGTCAGCAACGGGTGTGGCTGAAATAGCTGAATCCACTCATTTGAAGGGGTGTCCACATACTTTTGTATATATAGTGTATAAACAACATTTATTTCCTGGTTCACTCACGTGTACTTGAGCAGAAGCTTGAGTATCACTGATCGCACCACAGGATTCTTGTCCATAGACTCATCAAATGGTGAGAAATCTTTGGTGTGTATCTGACTTTGTGCTGGTACAAATATAATACATATCAGAACACAGATAAAAACATTTTACTGAGCCACAATCTTCCCTCTGGTCTGTTTAATGCTTAAAATGTCAAAAAGAATACAGGAACAAATGGAATCTAAACTCTATAATTTTGGCTAGTGTGTGTGTGTGTGTTGAGGGTACCTCTGATGAGTGGGATGGGTTCTGTCTCAACCATGAGGAAGGACAACAGGTGCAGGATGACACCTTTTGATGGGGGGATGTTGTCCTTGAAGCACACAGTAGTGACCAGGTCTATGAAAAACGCATTGCAACTCTGCCTGAACTGAGCGTTTAGTGTGATGCAAGCTCTGCAAAACCATAGTAGACAGATTAGACAGATAAGACGGTTAACAGGGAAAGACATGTCCTTTATCATTGGTTATCCAGATTTTAAAAAAAGGGTAAAACACACCCACCTTATGTCCTCAGTCACTTTGACCTCGAAGTCATCTGGGAGTTCGTGTTTGCACGTGGGGCAGTACATTTGGCCTGTGTTGAGACATCCTCTGACACAGGTCAGACAGAACATGTGGTGGCAGGGCAGGTCCACGGGGTCTTGTGGTTCCCCCATGCACACACGGCACTGGAAACCAAACCTAAAGAGAAAAAAATAGCTGCCGTTATTAAACATCAAATTCTGTATACAGCTTATCAACCACAGCGAATAATGTAGACATATAATATGAATAGACTTTTACACTAAATAAATTATATCATATAGACTTACTTGCAAATCAGATCACTTGCTTTTTGCTTGCAAGTCTTCAGTACTGTAATGATGGCCGCAAATGGTTCCTCCGATTTTACGTCTGAGTTTTTTGCCAGAATCTGCCACACGAGATAATTAGCAGTCACATAGATTAGTTAAAATGACATCCAACCAATTGAGTTGATTTCAGTTGAATGTTTTTTTTTTAAATGACATAGTTGTCGCCCATTACTCCCATTGGTTTTTAGCTAGTGGTGTCAAAAGTTAGCTGAAGTTCCAGGGTTAGGAACCGTTTAAACATTCACTTGTAAAATACTGAATTTATCCTTTACGCACAAAGTTCAATGCAATGAGAAAATTGCAATACGTTAACATAGTTCAAGAGCTCAGGTTGACATTTACATTCATTTCCATCCCATATTTCAGGTTTAGCAACCATCAGACTTAAACTATGTAGAAGTATAAACAAAGCACAAATGTAATTGGTGGCATGTTGACTTAAAGAACAAAAATATATGATATAAACTCACTTTGCCTATGGTACGAGTGTGATCAAGGACCAGAGACTTGAGCTCCCTCTCCTCAGACTCAAAGCCTATCAGCATGTGTTCCACAAACAGAAAGACGATGCAGATACGGTTCCAATGATTACTAAAAACACAAAACAAACAAGGACAAATCTTTACTTATTCTGGAAGAATTAACCATATCTGGGAGAAAGTTAATTCAGACAAACAATTACTTAGCTTTTATTTATTTATATATAAGTTTTACTATGTTCTACATTGTATCAAAACACAAACACAGACATCAAAACTATGAAATAACACATATGGAATCATGTAGTAACCAAAAAAAGTGTTAATTCAAAATATATTTGATATTTGATATTCTTCAAAGTAGCCACCCTTTGCCTTGATGACAGCTTCGCACACACTTGGCATTCTCTCAACCAGCTTCATGAGGTAGTCACCTTGAATACATTTCAATTAACAGGTGTGCCTTGTTCAAAGTTAATTTGTGGAATTTCTTTCTGTCGTAACGCGTTTGAGCCAACCAGTTGTGTTGTGACGAGGTTGGGGTGGTATACAGAAGATAGGGCTATTTGGTAAAAGACCAAGTCCATATTATGGAAAGAACAGCTCAAAGAAGCAAAGAGAAGCGAGAGTCCAGCATTAGTTTTAGACATTAAGGTTTCTTCAAGTGCAGTCGCAAAAACCATCAAGCGCTATGATGAAACTGGCTCTCGTGAGGACCGCCACAGGAAAGGAAGACCCAGAGTTACCTCGCTACAGAGGATACGTTCATTAGAGTTAGCGGCACTTCAGATTGCAGCCCAAATAAATGCTTCACAGAGTTCAAGAGACACATCTCAACATCAACTGTTCAGAGGAGACTGCGTGAATCAGGCCTTTATGGTCGAATTGCTGCAAAGAAACCACGACTAGAGGACACCAACAAGAAGAAGAGACTTTCTTGGATCAAGAAACATGAGCAATGTTCATTAGACCGGTGGAAATCTGTCCTTGTCTTTGTTTGACGCAGAGTAGGTGAACAGATGATCTCCGGGTGTATGGTTCCCACCGTGAAGCATGGAGGAGGAGGTGTGAAGGTGTGGGGGTGCATTGATGGTAACACTGTCAGTGATTTATTTAGAATTCAAGGCACACTTAACCAGCATGGCTACCATAGCATTCTGCAGCAATATGCCATCCCATCTGGTTTGTGCTTAGTGGGACTATCCTTTGTTTTTCAACATGACAATGAACCAACACACCTCCAGGCTGTGTAAAGGTTATTTGACCAAGAATGAGAGTGACGGAGTACTGCATCAAATGACCTGGCCTCCACAATCACCCGACCTCAACCCAATTGAGATGGTTTGGGATGAGTTGGACCGCAGAATGAAGGAAAAGCAGCCAACAAGTGCTCAGCATATATCGGAACTCATTCAAGACTATCGGAAAAGCATTCCAGGTGAAGCTGGTTGAGGGAATGCCAAGAGTGTACAAAGCTGTCATCAAGGCAAAGGGTGGCTACTTTCAAGAATCTAAAATATATTTTGATTTGTTTAACACTCATTTGGTTACTACATGATTCCTTATGTGTTATTTCATAGTTTTTATTCTACAATGTAGAAAATAGTAAAAATAAAGAAAAACCCTTCAATGAGTAAGTGTCTAGATTTTTGACTGATACTATATATTTTTGTTCTTGCTTTTTGAATATCATGGATATGCTTGCTTTATTACTTCATTCCAACATGTGTGGATGGACTAGCACCTTGAATTCAGAACTTTATACAGTGAAGGTCTTCACCTCTTTCACAACGCATATTGACTTTCTTAAAAAATAAAATGAATAAAGAAAGTCAAATGGCCCTCTGTAGTCTTTCAAAGGGACATTTCCCTCACCAGATGTAGTCAAACAGTTCCCGGCTCCTCTCTCCATACTGCTTCAGGCTTCTCTGGGAGCAGACCAGCTCCATAGACCCCTTCAGTCTTTTCACCTGCTTCAGCCAGTCCTGGCACTGGGCATCAGAGTCCAATGCATGGGGTTCCAGGAGCTCAACACAGGAAACAGATGCATAGACATCCAGAACCTGGCAGAGGAGTGAGACAGAAACATAGTATAGTTACTGGCATGTTTACTATGACATTTCTATCAGCATGTTGGCAGCCTCATTTCAATACAGTATATACTGTACATAACCTGGTAAAAGTTCAACTACCATATATACTGATGTGATACTACTATCATACATTCATATATACTGTATCTTCAACTACTATCATACATTCATATATACTCTATACAAACATTTGGCACATAAAAAAACTGATTTCTCATAACTAAATGCGTCAGTGTGTGGAAAATATATGCACTTAACATCTCTGGGCTGTTCTTCACTAGTGTGATTCTTACCATCTCTGGGCTGTCCTTCACTAGTGTGATTCTTACCATCTCTGGGCTGTCCTTCACTAGTGTGATTCTTACCATCTCTGGGCTGTGCTTCACTAGTGTGATTCTTACCATCTCTGGGCTGTCCTTCACTAGTGTGATTCTTACCATCTCTGGGCTGTCCTTCACTAGTGTGATTCTTACCATCTATGGGCTGGCCTTCACTAGTGTGATTCTTACCATCTCTGGGCTGTCCTTCACTAGTGTGATTCTTACCATCTCTGGGCTGTCCTTCACTAGTGTGATTCTTACAATCTATGGGCTGTCCTTCACTAGTTTGATTCTTACCATTCTTACCAGGTAAACTGTCAAATTGTACAAATGCTGTGATTCCTTATAAACACGAGGGTTTCTCATGTGGAATTGCAAGGATTAATGTAGCCTAAATAAAGATGAGATTGTAGTTACATGAAAACATTTGTATTATTTGCCTTCCAGGTTTCTATTTTATGGAGCTCGATTGGTGAAATTAGGCTACAGAAATGATTGTAAATGAAGATGTTTCCATAATTGAATGATTTCTAATGAATAGCCTTGTTTTACATGGAAATGCTAAAGAAATATTGGACTTCCACTGTAGCCTAGGCTAACCTAGCCTAGTTTTCGATAGGTTAGAATTAACATATTACCCTATTTAATTTAGAGTTGATCATTTAGGACATCTGTCTACAAAATTGCCCTGCATGGCACAGCCTAGTATCATAAGGGTGTACGACTTTCAAAATTGCTCAGTTGGTAGAGCAGGGTGCTTGTAACGCCAGGGTAGTGGGTTTGATTCCTGGGACCACCCACATGTAAAATGTATTCACGCATGACTGTAAGGCGCTTTGGATAAAAGTGTCTGCTAAATGGCACATTATTATATGCAGAGCATGTGTTGTGTATCTATTGACCTAGTGATTGCAAACTAGAGGAACTGATAGTGAACTCCTACTGATGTCTCTATTTGCTGAATTGAGAGGATGGAGTGGGTGCAGGGACAAAACAAGGTCAAGTAAAGTAAACAGACAATGTTTGGAATGGGAGAAGGCTGGCACAGGAGACAGGCTTTACTGGCAGAGTCATTGGGTTGATGACGTGTCCATTTGATATCTAAGATTAAGACAGAGTTGAGTTGGCATATTAATGAATAGTTTCACAGACCAAATCAATCTGTAATATTGTGCATTTATCCCTGTTCTTTTCAAACCCCACACACATCTGTTGTGAACTACTCAGGTCAAGGCCTAGGGTTACCAGGTGCCATAGGCCTATGCAGAGCATAAAGATAAAAACCAAAAAAACAGGACAGTCCAATGATGCCATGAGTGAGTAAATATCCCAACTCAACTCTGTCTTAATGGGATAGTTCACTCAAATCACAAAATGTAATATTGGTTTCCTTACCCTGTAAGCAGTCTAAGACTGCAATCCATGCTTTTGTTGACCTGCCCACTGTCTCCAAACGCTAACGTTGGTGTAAATAAAGTTTGATTTGAAAATGTCATTCAAAATAGCAATGCAAAACAATTAGCTTATTTGTCAAATCCTTCAGAATCTATGTGTTCTATTTGGCCTACAATGTGGTTAATAAAATCCGATTTGGATATATTTGGCTGTTTTCACAAAACAGTGTGAAATATACACATAAACATCCTGAATGTAGGCTAAACTTATTGTGCTGTAAAAAGATGAACTAATTGATTAATCTGTTCTACAGCACATGTCATGTTTCTATTGGCCACAGACAACGATTGTGTAGAATCTCCCTTGTAGAGGTATTCACACAGCACGAAATGTGCAGATCTATGACAGATAATTCTGACATGCTAGTCTTTTGTTCGGGACGATTTTGTGTTGTCCGGAGCTCGCAAGTGCAGTAAATTGCGACACGTGAATGGTATCATTATCATTCCAAACTCGCACATTGAGAGCTTGACATTAGGAAAGCAATATATAATGTTGTAATTTGGGTGAACTATCCCTTTAATCGTAGGTTTAAAAATGGGAACGTGCTAATTAAAACACTTGTATGTGACAAATAAAATGTTGATTTGATTATGTTGTTGTTTTTGCGCTGTTGCCAGTGTCGTCTGTCTGTGTTGTCCGTTTTGTCTTATATTGTGTTTTCATTTTTAATTCTAGCCCTTGTCCACACAGGCGACGTTTTGTCTCTTCCAAGGTCGTCATTGCACAATTCAGTTGCCTGGTTAAATGAAGGTTACATAAAAAATACATTAAATGTTGACATGATCCCAGTTAAAGCCAGTGAACCTGTCTTCTACTGTCGGTCAACAACCTAACATCAAGCAAATACACTGGTTCAAAAGTTTGGGGTCACTTTGAAAGAAAAACAATTTTTTGGGCCATTAAAATAACATCAAATCGATCAGAAATACAGTGTAGACATTGTTAATGTTGTAAATGACTATTGTAGCTGGAAACTGCAGATTTTTTATGGAATATCTACATAGGCGTACAGAGGCCCATTATCAGCAACCATCACTCCTGTGTTCCAATGGCACGTTGTGTTAGCTAATCCAAGTTTATCATTTTAAAAGGATAATTGATCATTAGAAAACCCTTTTCCAATTACGTTAGCATAGCTGAAAACTGTTGTTCTGATTAAAGAAGCAATACAACTGGCCTTCTTTAGACTAGTTGAGTATCTGGAGCATCAAACACATGGTTAGCAGATGTTAATGCGAGTGTAGCGAAATGCTTGTGCTTCTAGTTCCGACCGTGCAGTAATATCTAACAAGTAATCTAACAATTTCACAACATCTACCTTATACACACACAAGTGTAAAGGAATGAATAAGAATATGTACATATAAATATATAGATGAGCGATGGCCGTGCTGCGTTGGCAAGATGCAGCAGATGGTATAGAGTACAGTATATACATATGAGATGAGTAATGTAGGGTATGTAAACATTATATAAAGTGGCATTGTTTAAGTGACTAGTGAAACATTTATTACATCCAATTTTTTATTATTAAAGTGGCTAGAGATTGAGTCAGTATGTTGGCAGCAGCTACTCAATGTTAGTCATGGTTGTTTAACAGTCTGATGTCCTTGAGATAGAAGCTGTTTTTCAGTCTCTCGGTCCCAGCTTTGATGCACCTGTACTGACCTCGCCTTCTGGATGATAGCGGGGTGAACAGGCAGTGGCTCAGGTGGTTGTTGTCCTTGGTGATCTTTTTGGCCTTCCTGTGACATCGGGTGGTGTAAGTGTCCTGGAGGGCAGGTAGTTTGCCCCCGGTGATGCGTTGTGCAGACCTCACTACCCTCTGGAAAGCCTTACGGTTGTGGGCGGAGCAGTTGCCATACCAGGCGGTGATACAGCCCGACAGGATGCTCTCGATTGTGCATCTGTAAAAGTTTGTGAGTGTTTTCGGTGACAGGACAGGTTTGTGAGTGTTTTCGGTGACAGGCGCTGTTGCGCCTTCTTCACTACACTGTCTATGTGGGTTGACCATTTCAGTTTGTCCGTGATGTGTATGCCGAGGAACTTAAACAACTTCCCACCTTCTCCACTACTGTCCCGTCGATGTGGATGGGGGGTGCTCCCTCTGCTGTTTCCTGAAGTTTCCAGTGTGATTGCAATTGCATCGTCTGTGGACCTATTGGGGCGGTAAGCAAATTGGAGTGGGTCTAGGGTGTCAGGTAGGGTGGAGGTAGGGTGGATTTGTGGGTTCGATTACAGGCTCAAAATGGCCAGAAACAAATAACCTCTCTGGGAAAGACAACATCCGGTGAAATTGCAGAGCGCCAAATTCAAATGACAGAAATAGTAATAATAAACATTCATAATGATACAAGTGTTATACATCGGCTTAAAGATTTACTTCTTGTTAATCCAGCCGCTGTGTCAGATTTCAAAAAGGCTTTACGGCGAAAGCATACCATGCGATTATCTTTGGACAGTGCCCCGCTTACAAAAGCATACAAACATTTTCCAGCAAAGTAGAGGAGTCAGAAAGTCAGAAATATCGATAAAATGAATCACTTACCTTTGATAATCTTCATCTGGTTGCCCTCACAAGACTCCCTGTTACACAATAAATGTTTGTTTTGTTCGATAAAGTCCCTCTTTATATCCAAAAAACTCAGTTTTGTTGGTGCGTTTTGTTCAGTAATCCACTGGCTCAAAGGCGGTCACAACAGGCAGACGAATACATCCTAATAGTACCGGTAAAGTTCGTCGAAAGATGTCAAACAATGTTTATAATTAATCCTCAGGTTGTCTATTGTCTAAATAATCAATAATATTTCAACCAGACAATATCATTTTCAATAGAAAGGAAAAACAACGAACGGCGCGCCCACAGTCACGCGCCCAATCCAGCTCTGCCTACTTCCCCTGTCCACTGACCAAAAGGTCTTTTTACTCATCGTTTTTCAAAATAAAAGCCTGAAAGCATGTCTAAAGACTGTTGACATCTAGTGGAAGCCATAGGAACTGCAATCTGGGTCCTAACCCATTACATTCTGTATAGGCATTGAATTGAAAAACAGCCACATCAAAATATTTCCACTTCCTGGATGGATTTGTCTCAGGTTTTCGCCTGCCATATCAGTTCTGTTGTACTCACAGACATTATTTTAACTGTTTTGGAAACGTTAGAGTGTTTTCTATCCAATACTACCAATTATATGCATATCTTAGCTTCTGGGCCTGAGTAACAGGCAGTTTACATTGGGCACCTCCTTCATCCAAGCTTCCCAATGCTGCCCCCTGTCCCTAACAAGATAACTTTCTTCTGAAAGTCGTCAGTCTATTCTTGTTCGGAGAAATTATGTCTATTCCATGCAAAAAATTGCCAAGAAACTGAAGATCTGGTACAACGCTGTGAACCTCTCCCTTCACAGAACAGCGCAAACTGGCTCTAATCAGAATAGAAAGAGGAGTGGGAGGCCTCGGTACACAACTGAGCAAGAGGACAAGTACATTAGAGTGTCTAGTTTGAGAAACAGATGCCTCACAAGTCCTCAACTGGCAGCTTCATTAAATAGTACCTGTAAAACACCAGTCTCAACATCAACAGTGAAGAGGCGACTCCGGGATGCTGGCCTTCTAGGCAGAGTTCCTCTGTCCAGTGTCTGTGTTATTTTGCCCATCTTAATCTTATATTTTTATTGGCCAGTCTGAGATATGGCTTTTCACTTTAATGTTGAGCTATTTTTTACATTCAGCATCACTATGTCAGGGGAAATATAGTATTCTTTCTAACAAAAATATCTACATATATCTCAAGATGTTGTGTATCCCTGGAAATAATCAGAATTCATGTAAACATAACAGTTTTGAAAACATAGCTTGTCCAAAAAAAGAGGTCTCAGGGTATGGGGTAATAGAGAATGGGTAAGTTGAGCCGCCAGTTGTCTTGAACGGGGATGTTGTGCCAATTCATAGGCAAGTTCTCTACATTTGAGTCTACTAAGCCCATGAAAATGTCTGCCGGATTCTTGATATGTTTAATAAGATCAGACTCCATGTCATGACTCTATCAGACTCTATCAAAGCCTCTCTTTCTCACAGGAACATGTTTGTTTTCTTGTTTGTTAATGTACTGAGCTATTTATTGGCTTAACTTGCCCCTGGCCAAATCACACAATTACCCCAAAGCAACCATTTTGACTGTATTAGCTCGCACAGCTACAGGGATGCACTTTTATGCTAGGTTCAGGTCCTCATATTGTAGCTTATAGAGACCCCAACTAATGTATGAAACAGTCTTTAAATTATCTACTTTGGTTTGGATACAAGCACCATGAAACCTACAACACAATACATTTATTTGACTTTGTGAAAATCTGTTTTTTGGAACTAACAACACTTTTTCCATGTGGTTTCTTCCTTCACAGACTCCATGAAATGATGACCTCTTCCTAAATATCACTTATTTTCTTTCTCCTATCTCCCTTGTTCTCACTCTTTTAGATCAGGCAACAGTTGACCCAAGCAAAGATTTTGTATTTGAGCAATGCCCTGGCCATGTTACTTGGTACAAACTGGGGTCCTACTGTGCTGAGCTACAAGCCTTCCCTGTAGCTCAGTTGGTAGAGCATGGTGTTTGCAACGTCAGGGTTGTGGGTTCGATTCCCACGGGGGGCCAGTACGAAAAAAAAAAATGTATGAAATGTATGCATTCACTACTGTAAGTCGCTCTGGATAAGAGCGTCTGCTAAATGACTAAAATGTAAATGTAAAATGTTAAGCACTTCAACCAGAGGTTGGACTATACGTCAGCTGAGGTAAATTCAGACTTATTTCAGGTTTTATCCCACATACCCATGATGTCTCAGTTAAAGGTAGACATACAGTAGCGTACCTCACCACTGGGCACAGACGTCAGTTCAACATCTAGTTTTGATTTAACATTTGACTGAGTTGTCAAATAACATCACCGACAACGATGAGATAGCCTACAGGGACGAGGTCAGAGACCTGGCAGGGTGGTGCCAGGACAACAACCTCTCCCTCAACGTGAGCAAGACAAAGGAGACGATCGTGGACTACAGGAAAAGGAGGACCGAACACGCCCCCATTCACATCGACAGGGCTGTAGTGGAGCAGCTGGAGAGTTTCAAGTTCCTTGGTGTCCACATCACCAACAAACTATCATGTTCTAAACACACCAAGACAGTCTTGAAGAGGGCACGACAACACCTTTTCCCCCTCAGGAGACTGAAAAGATTTAGCATGGGTCCCTAGATCCTCAAAAAAATCTACAGCTGCACCATCGAGAGCATCCTGACCGGTTGCATCAACGCCTGGTACTGCAACTGCTCGACATTCGACCGTAATGCGCTGCAGAGGGTATGCGTAAAGCCCAGTACATCACTGGGACCAAGCTTCCTGCCATCCAGGACCTATATACTAAGCGGTGTCAAAGGAAAGCCCAAAAAATTGTCAAAGACTCCAGTCACCCAAGTCATAGACTGTTCTCTCTGCTACCGCACGGCAAGCGGTACCGGAGCGCCAAGTCTAGGTCCAAAAGGCTCCTTAACAGCTTCTACCCCTAAGCCATAAGACTGCTGAACAATTAATCAAATGGCCACCCGAACGATTTGTTTTTACACTGCTGCTACTCGTTGTTATTATCTATGCATAGCCAATTTACCCCTACCTACGTGTACAAATGACCTCAACTAACCTGAACCCCCGCACATTGACTGGGTACCGGTACCCCCTGTATATAGCCTCTATATTGTTATTTTATTGTGTTACTTTTTATTGTATTTTTTAATTGAGTTTATTTAGTAAATATTTTCTTAACTCTATTTCTTGAACTGCATTGTTGGCTTAGTAAGCAAGCATTTCACGCTAAGGTCTACCTACACCTGTTGTATTCGGCGCATGTGACAAATCAATTTTGATTTGATTTGATATGTGCTGGTTGGGACAACATGCCACGAATAGATGATACTTTAGTTAACATCCACTATAAGATTAAAGGATGCTGCATCAGAGTGAGGGGCTGAAGCAGCCTTGACAGGTTAGAGATGGACAATAGGTTGAACCCATAGATTTAGAATGAAATCCCATACCTTCCCATTCATTGCCCTGTTGGAGTAGTGCACCCAAACAGAGACTGGCATGGCACAGCCTAGTATTATAAGGGTGCACGTCTTTCAAAATTGCTCGGTTGGTAGATCAGGGCGCTTGTAATGCCAGGGTAGTGGGTTTGATTCCTGGGACCACCATTACTTAAAATGTATTCACGCATGACTGGGAAATGCTTTGGATAAAAATGTCTGCTAAATGGCACATTATATTATATTATTATTACGTCAAGGTGAAATGAATAAATGTTGAATCTAAATAACATAATGTGTAGAGAATGAGTCTTACATTCCTTGATAAAATATATTTATCGTTCCAAAACCTGCTCATGACAATAGTTCAGGCACAAACCGCAGCTGAAACACAAATTGCTCAAAAACGAATGGTACGTAAGTGGTTTCTGACTGTGCAATTGAAATCAAGGTGAGAGTGAGGTTGGCTCTAAAATGCAGGTGCTGGGGAATGCAGTGCAATCAGGTTTAGGCAACTGCCTTATCTAGCCTTATCTCCTAAAATGTGGGTCTGAACCACTTTTGAAGGCTAAAACACAGCTAAACTAAAGACACTATAACAGCTGCTTGTCTTCACTATTCAAATTGATCATCATGATAAAATCCAGAAGAGTTGTCATGGCCCCCCAACTGCTTCTGTCCTCATGCTTGGTCTCTGTCTGTCTGTTCTCCCATAGCCTCACCAGTACCTCTGCACTGTCAGATACCTTTCGCCTTATAGCTTAGTCTCAGACATCACAACCACACCAAAACTCTACAAAATGTTAGAGAAAGCCCATGGTTCAAAGACAAAGCCTTTGTCAGTTCAAGATTTCCATCACAGTCAAGATTTTACAAAAAGGACTGTGTTTAAAAAGGCTAAACACAGTGTACTTGAGACTTCTGTACATCGATTTCTTGCTCTTTGTGAATCTATTTTCATAATGAATGATGTTGATATTGCTTCAGTTATTTTAATTTGAGACATCATGCATTGCTACAAATATCTTCATTCACCAATAATCTTTGCCTGACATTTTTTGGACCTGGCATCATACCAATATTTAGCAGGCTGATGGGGACAAATACCAATACACCCTAATGTCTATTGGTGTAATGTGTGGGAGGAGTAGCTGACCAGGAGGGTGAAGTTAATGATTACAGTATATTATGAAATGTTCAGATAGAAATGCGTTGTGTAGAACAGATTATTATTATTATTTTTGTTATTTTTATTTAACTAGGCAAGTCAGTTTTAAGAACAAATTCTTATGTACAATGATGGCCTACCCCAGCCAAACTCGGACGATGCTGGGCCAATTGTGCACCGCCCTATGGGACTCCCAACCACGGCCGGATGTGATGCAGCCACAAACGTGTCCATTTGATATCTAAGATTAAGACAGAGTTGAGTTTGCATATTAATGAATAGTTTCACAGACCAAATCAATCTGTAATATTGTGCATTTATCCCTGTTCTTTTCAAACCCCACACACATCTGTTGTGAACTACTCAGGTCAAGGCCTAGGGTTACCAGGTGCCATAGGCCTATGCAGAGCATAAAGATAAAAACCCAAAAAACAGGACGGTCCAATGATGCCATGAGTGAGTAAATATCCCAACTCAACTCTGTCTTAATGGGATAGTTCACTCAAATCACAAAATGTAATATTGGTTTCCTTACCTTGTAAGCAGTCTAAGACTGCGATCCATGCTTTTGTTGACCTGCCCATTGTCTCCAAATGCTAACGTTGTGTAAATAAAGTTTGATTTGAAAATGACATTCAAAATAGCAATGCAAAACACTTTGCTTATTTGTCAAATCCTTCAGAATCTATGTGTTCTATTTGGCCTGGTTAAATGAAGGTTACATAAAAAATACATTAAATGTTGACATGAACCCAGTTAAAGCCAGTGAACATGTCTTCTATTCAACAATCTAACGTCAAATAAATATACCAACATAAAATTATAATTGACACATCTCTTCTCTCTAGCGGGCCAATATTGTGTTGGAATGCACAACTCCACTTCATGATAAGCCTAACTTCAAATATGCTCAATAGGCTACTACATTTTAAGATGATAAAATATGATGAACTTTCTTCGTTGTTATGACATTTTGTCATATCTTCTGAAATGCTTTTAAATGGTTAATTGTACTCATAAGGTACTGAATTAAAAACAAACCAAAACAACAGACCTTATAAGGATAGAGACAAACAAGGAAGCATGCAGAGGTGAAGAGGAGATAGAGGAGGGGTATGAGACAGATACACTATAAAAGCAGAGAGCGGTGAGTGAAAGAATTAGAAAGTCAAAAGAATAGAAAAGAAAGAGTTCACACTTTGGTAAGACAATTGTTTTACTTCTTGTATCCATTTTTTGCATCAATCTTTTATTTTTCTCCTTTAGCTAACTTATGCTCTTTTACCTGTGTTAATCAATACAAACAAACAGATAGAGAGACAGACAGACAGAAGACAAGATGAAGGTCCTACTCGTTCTGGCGATGATGTTCCTCGGGGCCTCTGCCCACCCCTGCCCCCATACCTTTGCAGGTGAGCATCAATGCTATCATGATCATGTCAAACCCAGAGTGGCTACTGTATACTTTGAGTTTGGAAGTGGTGTTGTTTTCAGTTTTAATTGTCTTTAGGGGTAAAATAACCAAATTATGAAAGAGGTTGGTTAAACATTTCCAGTTAAGATAGTCTGTTTATAAGGAATTGACTTAAGTCACAGAGTAACATATTTCTAATGTAAACTACTCAGAAGTGGTAGGGGGTATGTTGAGTCATTTTTTACATTCAGCATCACTACATCATAGTATTATTTCTAACAAATATATCTACATATATCTCAAGATGTTGTGTATCCCTGGAAATAATCAGAATTCATGTAAACATAACAGTTTTGAAAACATAGCTTGTCCAAAAAAAGAGGTCTCAGGGTATGGGGTAATAGAGAATGGGTAAGTTGAGCCGCCAGCTGTCTTGAACGGGGATGTTGTGCCAATTCATAGGCAAGTTCTCTACATTTGAGTCTACTAAGCTCATGAAAATGTCTGCCGGATTCTTGATATGTTTAATAAGATCAGACTCCATGTCATGACTCTATCAGACTCTATCAAAGCCTCTCTTTCTCACAGGAACATGTTTGTTTTCTTGTTTGTCAATGTTCCTCTTCAGTGTCACTCTGTCAATTTTTCCTCCCTAACTGCTGCTTGAATGGACTTTTTCCCTTCTCTCACTTCCTTGGCTGCTCTTTCAAGAACCTCAAGGGAGGCTAGACCCCTGCTTGTTTTGCATTTGTATACACGGGGCATGATCGTGCATTTTTATTGCTACAGAGCAGACACTACCTTGAGTTCATATGCATGACAAATGGAAAAAATACTATGCATATTATGTATAAAACTGACTAAATGTAATTAGCATTTGTATGGGGTGTGTTGAGCTATTGGCTTAACTTGTCCCTGGCCAAATGACACAATTTACCCCAAAGCAACCATTTTGACTGTATTAGCTCATGCAGCTACAGGGATGCACTTTCATGCTAGGTTTAGGACCTCATTTTGTTGCTTATAGAGACCCCAACTGATATATGAAAGAGTCTTAAAACAACCTATTTTGTTTTAGATACAAGCACCATGAAATCTATAACACAATACATTTATTTGACTTTGTGGAATTCCGTTTTTTGGAACTAGCAACACTTTCTCCATGTTTCTTCCTTCATGAAATGATGACCACTTCCTAAATGTTTGGTCACATTCATTTAATTAATGTCGTGTATGGTTTCCTAGAAACAAGGGGTTGCTCAACTAACCCGTTGGCACAACGTACCCCACTCTCCCCTACAGCCTTACCTCTGTTTTACTTGCTATATTATTAGCTCTGTCTGTTTGTATCACTTGTTTTCTCTCTCCTATCTCTCTTGTTCTCCCTCTTTTAGATAATTCAACAGTTAAACTACTAGAGAATTATGTCATTGAGCAATGCACTGGTCATGCTGCTTGGTACAAACTGGGGTCCTACTGTATTAAGCACTTCAACCAGATGTTGGACTATACGTCAGCTGAGGTAAATTCAGACTTCTCTCAGGTTTTATCCCACGTATCCATGATGTCTCAGTTAAAGGTAGACATACAGTAGTGTACCTCACCACTGGGCACAGATGTCACATCTAGTTTTGATGGATTGAGTTGTCAAGTATCGTGAATTCAAAGTGAAATAAACAACAATTTGAACCATGTCATTGGATTTAGGTTAAACTTTGGGTGAAAAAAAATCCTAAATTCCTGTACTGTACGCTAATGACTTTTTCCTAATCCAACCAGTTTTCCACATTGATTCAATGTCATCAGAAGGAAAAACATAGATTTTTTGATTGAAACGACATGGTAACAACTTTGATTTGATTTAACAAGTTTGTGCCCACTGGGTCTATATCTGCTGTGTGATTTTACCTCCATAAGTAACTCTCAAAGCATCATCAATATTAATCCAACTCTAAATATGTTTTCTCTGTTTCCTTAATGTCTACATCACACAGAATCACTGCAAATCTGTGAAGACTGGTGCTCATCTGGTATCAACCCACAATGCTGAGGAAAACAATGCCCTGGATGAATTCACTCAGTGGAGCAGCCGACCAAACCCTCGCATCTGGCTCGGTGGTTATGCACTAACTGACCCTTCACAGGTGTTAATAATCATAAGAACTAGTGGTGGGCACCAAAATCCATGATATCGATATTGCTTGATGTATCAATATGAGCAAGGCATATCGTGATATTGGTTTATCCCTTCCTGTTAACATACACTTTTATGTAAAAGGGTATACATGATTGTGCCTCTTACAGACCTTCTCACAGGCTCTCAACTGAGCATACATAATTGCCTGCTATTGGGCCATCGACAATGGATGGAAACTGGTTGGGTGGGTTTAGGCTTCTAGAACATTCACACCTGGTCCAATGGGCAATCAGCAAGCCGTTGTCTAGACTTCATAGAACCGTGGAAGTCAACAGAAAAGTGAACATTCATGTGGTTGCAAGGTTGTCATGAAGCCAGTACATACACTGAGCGTATAAAACATTAGGAACACCTTCCTAATATTGGTTTTGAAAGCATTCCACAGGGATGCTGGCAAGGGAAATGTTGACTCCAATGCTTCCCACAGTTGTGTCAAGTTGGCTGGATGTCCTTTGGGTGGTGGACCATTCTTGATACACACGGGAAACTGTTGAGCATGAAAAACCAAGCAGTGTTACTTTTATTCACACACTCAAACCAGTGCGCCTGCCACCTACTACCATACCTCGTTCAAAGGCACCTAAATATTTTGTCTTGTCCATTCACCCTCTGAATGGCACATATACACAATCCATGACTCAATTGTCTCAAGGCTTAAAAATCCTTCTTTAGCCTGTCTCCCTTCCTTCATCTATACAAATGTAAGTATATTTAACAAGTGACATCGATAAGGGATCATAGCTTTAACCTGGATTCACCTGGTCAGTCTATGTCATGGGAAGAGCAGGTGTTCCTAATGTTGTTTACACTCATTGTATATCAATATTGTTTGGGGAAAAAATGCAACTGTATTGACATCAACTTTTTGATATCGGTGCCCATCACTAATATGAACTGACTAAAATGAATCTCAAAACAAGTAGTGTTCACTGTTCAAATTGGCCATCATTAGCAAAAGCAGGTGGGCAACACCAGTTATACCCCCTTGCTTGCCCCTATGTTTTGGTCAGTTATATGTCCTGCTCTCTCTCTCTCACAGGCTAGCAACTTCCTCTGGGCCGATGGGTCTAATATGGATTTCTTTGCCTGGATTCAGGAACCCAAGCAACCATCCGGTGATGGACGTTGCATGGAGATGAACTGGCTCGGTAAGCAAGGGATAACTGGCTGTGGTTGGAATTGTGCTGGTGAAACCTTTACATTTCTACTGCTTGAGTACTGGCACTTCTTCTAGAATATTCTGGGACCTTTTTTTTTATTCCAAAAGGTGTTGTGGGGGTGGGAGGCAAGAAAATGTTTCATTTTATTTTTGTTTCTGACATATCATGACATATTCTAAGAATACTATACATTTCTTTCATTTAACGTCTCCATCTCTATTCATCTTCTCAGAAACCGGCAAATGGAATGATAAACCATGTACCCAGAAGAACTTCTTTGTGTGTGCCTTTAAACCTGACGGAGTCTGCCCAAGAGTGGAAGATACCGATAGATTGGAGCCTGAGGTGTCTCAGTTGAATCCGATGACAGATGAGTAGTATATACCTGTCAGATATGCTTTGCCTTATATAGCTTTAGTCTCAGACATCACAACGACACCAGGACCCTGTAAAACGTTAGAGAAAACCCATGGCTCAAAGACAAAGCTTTTGTTGGATTAAAGATTTCCACATCACAGTCAGTTTCAATCCACCCAAAGTATGAATTTCTGATACTGGTTGTATTTGAATATTCTAAACACATTGCATTTGAGAATACTATATTTTGTCAGAAAACAATGTAACCCAATCTATTTTCTGGATGAATGGTGTTGATATTGCTTCAGTTGTTTGGAAGATGAGACATTACGCATTGCTTGGTTAGCAAATAAAAATGAATATTTTCATCCATCTTATCCATGACCTCCCTCTCTTTTCTAAACTGGCGATTCAACAAGTGTCTCCACAATTCCCTCTTGTGATTCCTCATGCAGCTGTAGGCCTATACATTTACCACAACTATTCACTTACTATGTAGACAGACAGTAAGTAATGCACTTCAAATGAGATGAACCCAATTCAATTCCCTAAATGGATATGTGCTGGTTGGGACAACATGCCACGAATAGATGATACTTTAGTTAACATCCACTATAAGATTAAAGGATGCTGCATCAGAGTGAGGGGCTGAAGCAGCCTTGACAGGTTAGAGATGGACAATAGGTTGAACCCATAGATTTAGAATGAAATCCCATACCTTCCCATTCATTGCCCTGTTGGAGTAGTGCACCCAAACAGAGAGCATGAGTGATTGGACTTCAATACATTTTCACGCAAGGCCACTTATTTTAAAAACAAGTAGACGCTATTGTAGCGTCGTTAGCTTAGCTCTGCTTTAGAAAGATTATACTCAAATCAGTCACATCGTTGGTTTAGAGCGCAGCTGTGCATTAGGTTAAACGTGATTGCTCTGTCCAAACAAGAATGAGTTCAGCTGAATTGCTGCAAAACTGTTAACAAGTCAAGTGTCTGTCCAATCAGCAACCTCTGATAAATAATGGGAAGGGGGCCGGTGCGGTTTTAGACACATGAACCAATGTGGCGTGCTTCTTTACATATGGCCAAAATATGTTTATCTTGTTATTAGAATTGCAGACTTCGCCCTCATTACAGGTAAACTGTCAAATTGTACAAATGCTGTGATTCCTTATAAACACGAGGGTTTCTCATGTGGAATTGCAAGGATTAATGTAGCCTAAATAAAGATGAGATTGTAGTTACATGAAAACATTTGTATTATTTGCCTTCCAGGTTTCTATTTTATGGAGCTCGATTGGTGAAATTAGGCTACAGAAATGATTGTAAATGAAGATGTTTCCATAATTGAATGATTTCTAATGAATAGCCTTGTTTTACATGGAAATGCTAAAGAAATATTGGACTTCCACTGTAGCCTAGGCTAACCTAGTCTTGTTTTCGATGGTGAGAGTTAATATATTACCCTGTTCAATTTAGAGTTGATCATTTAGGACATCTGTCTACAAAATTGCCCTGCATGGCACAGCCTAGTATTATAAGGGTGTACGACTTTCAAAATTGCTCAGTTGGTAGAGCAGGGTGCTTGTAACACCAGGGTAGTGGGTTTGATTCCTGGGACCACCCACATGTAAAATGTATTCACGCATGACTGTAAGACGCTTTGGATAAAAGTGTCTGCTAAATGGCACATTATATTATTATTATTATTATGTCAATGTGAAATAAATTGTAGTAAGATAATGTGTAGAGAATGAGTTTTACATTCCTTGATAAATGATGGTTTATTTGTCCTAAAACATGTTCATGAGGTTAGTTCAGCCACAAACCGCAGCTGAAACACAACTTGCTCTTCCACTAATGGTACAAGAGTAATTTTTGACTGTGCAATTGAAATCAAGGTGAGAGTGAGGTTGGCTCTAAAATGCAGGTGCTGGGGAATGCAGTGCAATCAGGTTTAGGCAACTGCCTTATCTAGCCTTATCTCCTAAAATGTGGGTCTGAACCACTTTTGAAGGCTAAAACACAGCTAAACTAAAGACACTATAACAGCTGCTTGTGTTCACTATTCAAATTGATCATCATGATAAAATCCAGAAGAGTTGTCATGGCCCCCCAACTGCTTCTGTCCTCATGCTTGGTCTCTGTCTGTCTGTTCTCCCATAGCCTCACCAGTACCTCTGCACTGTCAGATACCTTTCGCCTTATAGCTTAGTCTCAGACATCACAACCACACCAAAACTCTACAAAATGTTAGAGAAAGCCCATGGTTCAAAGACAAAGCCTTTGTCAGTTCAAGATTTCCATCACAGTCAAGATTTTACAAAAAGGACTGTGATTAAAAAGGCTAAACACAGTGTACTTGAGACTTCTGTACATCGATTTCTTGCTCTTTGTGAATCTATTTTCATAATGAATGATGTTGATATTGCTTCAGTTATTTTAATTTGAGACATCATGCATTGCTACAAATATCTTCATTCACCAATAATCTTTGCCTGACATTTTTTGGACCTGGCCTCATACCAATATTTAGCAGGCTGATGGGGACAAATACCAATACACCCTAATGTCTATTGGTGTAATGTGTGGGAGGAGTAGCCGACCAGGAGGATGAAGATAATGATTACAGTATATTATGAAGGGGCTGAAATCGGAGGACATAACGTTTCAGAATGTTCAGATAGAAGTGCAACATGTAGAACAGATATGATTGACACGCACGACTCAGCCCGTACTCTACACAGACTGGTGAGGCATAACCAATCAGAGCTGCAGTAGGCCTATATGCAAATAGACCATTGCCATATATGGATTTGTGCCATTTACTTTGATCTGGACTGTGTTTACAGCTGTGGTCGTGAGTAGATGTGCTTGTTTAGAGATCACAGTGAGAGCTGCATGTAGCCACATGTGCACATTTTGTTCATATCCTTTGCCAGTTAGTGAGTTATTAGCCAAGTTATAGATCATTTGTAGTCAGCAATATGGGAGGGATTGCTTCCTACAAGAGCTCAAAACGTTTACATTTCTTTTCATCTTTGAAAAGCAAGTCAAGTAAAGAGCATTTTTATGTCTTAAAGGGGCAGTGTTGTATTTTGAGACAGGCTTGAATAAGTTAAGTAGCCAATAGGCAGAGTGTAGCATAATTTGTCTGACTCTCTGTAATAATGCATTCTATTTTGTAAAGTGGTTTCTTGCATCAAACAACAACACAATTTTCAGTCACCTCCTTGTCTGAAGGACAAGTGGTTAAACAGGTTAATGTCAACAACTGGGGTACTGATCTCCCTCCATCTGATGGTTTCACCACTATTATGGTTGTTGTGGACAGATTGTCTAAATCCTGTTGTTTTATCCCTCTCTGTGGTCTCCCTACCACTCTCCAGGTCGCTGAGGTACTGTTCCAGCAGGTCTTCCGGAACTATGGCCTTCCGGAGGACATCGTCTCTGACCGTGGTGCCCAATTCACATCACGGGTATGGAAAGCCTTCATGGAGAAGCTGGGGGTCACGGTCAGCCTCACTTCCGGGTACCGGCCTCAGTCTGACGGGCAGGTGGAGAGGATGAACCAGGAGCTGGGGAGGTTCCTGAAGAGTCACTGCTAGGAGAGGCAGGGGGAGCGGGCACGATTCCTTCGGAGTACGCCCAGAATTCATTGCGTCACTCCTCCACCGGGCTGACTCCCTTCCAGTGTGTTCTGGGTTATCAGCCAGCCATGGCTAAATAGACCCCGAGCCAGACCGAAGCTCCTGCGGTTGACGAGTGGTTCAGGCACGCAGAAAATGTTTGGAACGATGCCCAAGTGAGGCTCCAGCGCATCGTCCGCCGCCAGAAGGAGCAGGTGGATCGCCACCGTAGTGAGGCTCCCGTGTTCCATCCTGGTGATCGCGTCTGGCTCTCCACCAGGAACCTCCCACTCCGCCTGTCCTGTATGAAGCTGAGCCCCCGGTTTATGGGGCCGTTCAAGGTCCTCCAGAGGGTCAACAAGGTGACATATAGATTACAGCTCCCCACCAACTACCGGATCTTACCCTTTTTTCATGTTTCCCTCCTCAGGCCGGTGGTTCCTGGACCCCTGGCTGATGCCATCCCCACGACACCCCTCCGGAGGCCTCCCCTGGACATCGAGGGAAGCCCCGCCTATGCCGTCAGATCCCTCTTGGATGTTGTGGGGGTCGGCTTCAGTATGTGGTGGACTGGGAGGGGTAAGGTTCAGAGGAGCAGTGTTGGATTCCGATGGATGACATTCTAGATCCCAACGTCATCTGAGATTTCCAACTTCGCAATCCACACTGGCCCGCTCCTCACCCTCGAGCTGTCCCCCTGACCGGTGTCAATCTTCAGCTGGAGCTGGGCGTCAATGGGGGGGGTATCGTCACGTCTACTCCCGCTTTGGCGCTTGATGTCGCCGGTTTACTAACCACCGGTCCTGGTAACCGATCATTATGCACACCTGTGCCCCATCATTAGTCTCACCTGGACTTCATCACTACCCTGATTACTTACCCTTTATCTAGCCCACTGTAGCATTACTCATCAGGCAGTATTGGTTTTGGTTACATTCAGTACGCTTCTCCTGTTTTGTATATTATTCATGTTTATTATTATTAAACTCACCTTCTGCACTTGTTTCCTGACTCCCTGCGTATACATTACAGTTATGATCAAATAGCTACAGTAACCTACTTGGCTGTAACTTAAAGCAGATACAGCCTCAGTGTTCACAGTAAACGTGCACTGGAAGTTACTGAATATTCAATTTTGTGCTCAGCAGAGCTGAAATTTGCTCAGTGCCGGAAAAAAATTGAGGGAACATTGGTGGCCACGCATGACGCCAACTCCATCAAGTTTGCTGACAACACAACAATGGTAGGCCTGGTCACCAACGGCAATGAGACAGCCTACAGGAAGAAGGTCAGAGAACTGGCAGTGTAGTTCCAGGACACCAGAGGTTTGGAGAGGGTCAAGAGCTGAAAGTTCCTCGGTATCCACATCACTGAGGACTTAACATGGTCCTCTCACACCAGAACAGTCGTGAAGAAGGCACGGCAATGCCTCTTTTCCCTCAGGAGGCTGAAACAATAAATGTGAGGAGCTCTAAATTAAAACAACTTAACTTCCTGATGAGCCAGGTCACATGACAGAGGTCAAGGTAACATTAACTGGGCATATCTAAAACAACCAGCAGGGGGAGACAAACACACCCAAATGGTAAATGAATACTCACGTAACAGAACGACTATTGATTTGATGCATTACTCCATTACGCTGCTGTGTACTGATTATTGGTTGCCATTACCATTAGAATGTTATCTATTTCTAATCTATTTATCCTGCTACTGGTCACTATTACTCCTGTTTACATGTATATATTACCATCAGTATATTACCATAAGTATTTACACTGAGTATACCAAACAGGAACAATTTCCTAATATTCAGTTGTGTCAAGTTGGCTGGATGTCCTTGGTGGACCATCCTTGATACACATGGGAGACTGTTGAGTGTGAAAAACCCAGCAGAGTTGTAGTTCTTGATACAAACAGGTGTGCCTGGCACCTACTACCATACCCCGTTCAAAGGCCCTTAAATCAGTTGTCTTGTCCATTCACCCACTGAATGGCACACATACACAATCCATGTCTCATTTGTCTCAAGGCTTAAAAATCCTTCTTTTACCTGTCTCCCTTCCTTCATCTATATGGATTAAAGTGGATTCAACAAGTGACATCAACAAGAGATCATAGCTTTAACCTGGATTCCCCTGGTCAGTTGATGTCACGGAAAGAGCAGGTGGTCCTAATGATATGTGCACTCACTGTATATCAATAGTGTGTGTATAGTCCCATGTGGCTCAGTTGGTAGAGCATGGTGTTTGCAACGCCAGGGTTGTGGGTTCGATTCCCACAGGGGACCAGTACAAAGAAAAAAAAAGAAATGAAATGTATGCATTCACTACTGTAAGTCGCTCTGGATAAGAGCGTCTGCTAAATGACAAAAATGTATGGGGAAAGAATGCAACTGTATTAATTGACTAAAATGAATCTCAAAACAAGTAGTGTTCACTGTTCAAATTGGCCAGCAAAAGCAGGTGGGCAAAACCAGTTATACCCCCTCGCTTGCCCCTATGTTTTGGTCAGTTATATGTCCTGCTCTCTCTCTCTCACAGGCTAGCAACTTCCTCTGGGCCGATGGGTCTAATATGGATTTCTCTGCCTGGATTCAGGAACCCAAGCAACCATCCGGTGATGGACGTTGCATGGAGATGAACTGGCTCAATAAGCAAGAGAGGGGAGGGATAACTGGCTGTGGTTTGAATTGTGCTGGTGAAACCCCTACATTTCTACTGCTTGAGTACTGGCACTTCTTCTAGAATATTCTGGGACCTTTTTTTTTATTCCAGGTGGTGTTGTGGGGATGAGAGGAAAGAAAATGTTTCATTTTATTTTTGTTGATGACATATCATGACATATTCTAAGAATACTAATCATTTCTTTCATTTAATATCTCCATCTCTATTCATCTTCTCAAAAACCGGCAAATGGAATGATAAACCATGTAGCCAGAAGAACTTCTTTGTGTGTGCCTTTAAACCTGACGGAGGCTGCCCAAGAGTGGAAGATACCGATAGATTGGAGCCTGAGGTGTCTCAGTTGAATCTGATGACAGATGAGTAGTACAGTGGGGGGAAAAAGTATATGATCCCCTGCTGATTTTGTACGTTTGCTCACTTACAAAGAAATGATCATTCTATAATTTTAATAGTAGGTTTATTTGAACAGTGAGAGACAGAATAACAACAAAATAATCCAGAAAAACGCATGTCAAAAATGTTATAAAATGATTTGCATTTTAATGAGGGAAATAAGTATTTGACCCCTCTGCAAAACATGACTTAGTACTTGGTGGCAAAACACTTCTTGGCAATCACAGAGGGCAGACGTTTTTTGTAGTTGGCCACCAGGTTTGCACACATCTCAGGAGGGATTTTGTCCCACTCCTCTTTGCAGATCTTCGCCAAGTCATTAAGGTTTCGAGGCTGACATTTGGCAACTCGAACCTTCAGCTCCCTCCACAGATTTTCTATGGGATTAAGATCTGGAGACTCCCTTGGCCACTCCAGGACCTTAATGTGCTTCTTCTTGAGCCACTCCTTTGTTGCCTTGGCCGTGTGTTTTGGGTCATTGTCATGCTGGAATACCCAGCCACGACCCATTTTCAATGCCCTGGCTGAGGGAAGGAGGTTCTCACCCAAGATTTGACGGTACATGGCCCCGTCCATCGTCCCTTTGATGCGGTGAAGTTGTCCTGTCCCCTTAGATGAAAAACACCCCCAAAGCATAATGTTTCCACCTCCATGTTTGACAGTGGAGATGGTGTTCTTGGGGTCATAGGCAGCATTCCTTCTCCTCCAAACACAGCGAGTTGAGTTGATGTCAAAGAGCTCCATTTTGGTCTCATCTGACCACAACACTTTCACCAGTTGTCCTCTGAGTCATTCAGATGTTCATTGGCAAACTTCAGACGGGCATGTATATGTATTCTTGAGCAGGGGGACCTTGCGGGCGCTGCAGGATTTCAGTCCTTCACGGCGTAGTGTGTTACCAATTGTTTTCTTGGTGACTATGGTCCCAGCTGCCTTGAGATCATTGACAAGATCCTCCCGTGTAGTTCTGGGCTGATTCCTCACCGTTCTCATGATCATTGCAACTCCACGAGGTGAGATCTTGCATGGAGCCCCAGGCCAAGGGATATTGGCAGTTCTTTTGTGTTTCTTCCATTTGAGAATAATCGCACCAAATGCTGACACCCTCTCACCAAGTTGCTTGGCGATGGTCTTATAGCCCATTCCAGCCTTGTGTAGGTCTACAATCTTGTCCCTGACATCCTTGGAGAGCTCTTTGGTCTTGGCCATGGTGGAGAGTTTGGAATCTGATTGATTGCTTCTGTGGACAGGTGTCTTTTTTACAGGTAACAAGCTGCGGTTAGGAGCACTCCCTTTAAGAGTGAGCTCCTAATCTCAGCTCGTTACCTGTATAAAAGACACCTGGGAGCAGGAAATCTTTCTGATTGAGAGGGGGTCGAATACTTATTTCCCTCATTAAAATGCAAATCAATTTATAACGTTTTTTACATGCGTTTTTCTGGGTATTTTTTTGTTATTCTGTCTCTCACTGTTCAAATAAACCTACCATTAAAATTATAGACTGATCCTTTCTTTGTCAGTGGGCAAACGTACAAAATCAGCAGGGGATCAAATACTTTTTCCCCCACTGTATACCAAGCTTTTTATATACAAAGCCTTTTACATTTAAATTTAGCTCGTCATGCATATTTTGCTTTTAGCGACCCGCAGAAATAACTTTGAAGGTGAATAACCCCAAAATATAAAATCCTCAAAAATTGTTACTAGAAACCTGCACCTCTGTCAATAGAGCTCGATGCTTATGAATCAGATTTATAATGTTATGTAATCCGACTTTAATGTTGATGATATGTTCAAGAAAGAACCCACTGAACAATTAATAACATGAATTATCATATTTCTATTGGTAAAATGTATTTTATAATACAAGGAAGTGGAACTTCATCACCAAAGCAATCCCTCTTGGCAGCGTGGGTGGACTCCCTACTTAATTAAGGCACTGTTCTTTCACACACCGGACCCATAAAGCCAGAAAGAGTTGGCAGCCTTTGGCAGACAAGATGGCCTACCTGTGGCTGCTCTGAGGCCCCTCTCAGCATGGCCAGGTGGGTGAGCAGTCTGACCAGGATGAAGGGGGTGAGGGACATGTTTTTGGTGTCCAGGGTGTCTGGGTTGTCCCTCCTCTGAGGGTCTCCCAGGATGTGGCCAGTCCTTGTGAGATCTCCCCTAAGAGGACACGTTCAGTTATTGGTCATGACATGAGATCTGGAGCCATGTATAAAACGGATCAGAAAACACTCTAAGAAAAAAAGGGTTCCAAAAGGGTTCTTGTCTTCGTAGGAACCCTTTTTGGTTCCAGGTTGGACCCTTTGGGGTTCCATGTAGAACCCTCTGTGGAAAGAGTTGTACATGGAACCAAAAGGGTTCTTCAAAGACTTATCCTATGGGGATAGATGAAGAACCCTTTTTCTAAGAGTGGTGGGAGTGCTGGTCTAGGATCAGGTCCCTCCTGTCCATATACTTTAGTATTATTTTAAAGGCCAAACTGATCTTACATCAGCACTCCTACTCTGATGCTTTGGCAGTAATATCACTGTTGGGCCCTTAGAGAGCTGACTTACTGCTGTAGCTCCATCTTCTGGAAACCAGTCAAGGGAACATGGTTCTCCCCTCCAATCTCCACCCTACACTCTAGACATTGTGCCTTATGGGTGGGTTGACCACACTGCAATAGAGTGAGTAAATCAGTTGGCTGTTTGCTTAGCTAATGAACATAAAATATTTACATGAAGAACTTTGCTTACCTTATCCACAACACAGGGGTGACCATTCGGACAAGCTGTTGAGATTTGAGTCAAAACTGAGCTTATTATTACAGAAATGTCATTGTTTTTAACCCAAAATTGTATTAGCTGAATCTGAAAATAACAATTAATTTATATGTCTATACTGTCTATATGCTTCCTGTAGCACGATGTTAACAAATACAATTTCACAGAGGTGTAACTCGGATGATTTACTCAAAGTTCAAGTTACAGTACATGCATTTATCAGGTTAGGATTCAAAATGTCTGTACTTACAGTACCAGGAGAGTCCATAATCCACTTCACTCTGTGTTATAAGCCTTTGAGCGACAGCCAGCATGTCCTCAGGCATTGTGGGTAGAAAGGCACTCTGTTGGGATAGACATAAGCAGATAAAGACAACTCTCACAGTCAACAAGGAGAAAGTCAATGTAAGATATTGACAGGTGCTGATGAGAATCATACCAGCATATTGTTGGGAGACAGGCCAAGCTGCTGAAGAGGTGTGAGCAGCCCTTCTGTCCCAGTGAGCAGCACAGCAGACATGTGGACAACCAGCTCTATAAGGGTGTGCTCCACACTGGACCGGTCTGCCAGGACACTCAGTCCTCCCATCCTGTTGTGAACCAATTCTTTGGCAAAGTCCCTCACTTCCCTGCAATTTAGGTACCTTGATCCCTCGATGAAGTCCTCAAGTGCTTTGCATTGCTGGAGGAATAAAACAAAGTCAGCCATTTTGGATAAATGTAATTGGGATTTTCTGAAGTCTACAAAAAGTCAATATAATTCAAAGTATAACTATTATAACATAAAAATCAGAATAGTTTGCCAACTCTATCGTTAGTTGTGGGCTAACAGTTTTCCCTCTGATGTGGAGTTGAAGGAGATGGTCTAACGTGTATAGCTTAGGGGTGGGGTAGAGGCCTGTCTTCCTACCTTAGGGGAAGGGGTAGAGGCCTGTGTTCCTACATTAGGGGTGGGGTGGAGGCCTGTCTTCCTACCTTAGGGGTGGGGTGGAGGCCTGTATTCCTACCTTAGGGGCGGGGTAGAGTCCGGTCTTCCTACCTTAGGGGCGGGGTAGAGCCCTGTCTTCCTACCTTAGGGGCGGGGTGGAGGCCTGTCTTCCTACCTTAGGGGCGGGGTGGAGGCCTGTCTTCCTACCTTAGGGGCGGGGTGGAGGCCTGTCTTCCTACCTTAGGGGCGGGGTGGAGGCCTGTCTTCCTACCTTAGGGGCGGGGTGGAGGCCTGTCTTCCTACCTTAGGGGTGGGGTGGAGGCCTGTCTTCCTACCTTAGGGGCGGGGTGGAGGCCTGTCTTCCTATCTTAGGGGTGGGGTAGAGCCCTGTCTTCCTACCTTAGGGGTGGGGTAGAGGCCTGTGTTCCTACCTTAGGGGTGGGGTAGAGCCCTGTCTTCCTACCTTAGGGGTGGGGTGGAGGCCTGTGTTCCTACCTTAGGGGAAGGGGTGGAGGCCTGTCTTCCTACCTTAGGGGTGGAGGCCTGTCTTCCTACCTTAGGGGTGGGGTGGAGGCCTGTGTTCCTACCTTAGGGGTGGGGTAGAGGCCTGTATTCCTACCTTAGGGGTGGGGTAGAGGCCTGTGTTCCTACCTTAGGGGTGGAGGCCTGTCTTCCTACCTTAGGGGCGGGGTAGAGGCCTGTGTTCCTACCTTAGGGGCGGGGTAGAGGCCTGTCTTCCTATCTTAGGGGTGGGGTAGGGGCCTGTCTTCCTACCTTAGGGGTAGAGGCCTGTCTTCCTACCTTAGGGGTAGAGGCCTGTCTTCCTATCTTAGGGGTGGGGTGGAGGCCTGTCTTCCTACCTTAGGGGCGGGGTAGAGGCCTGTATTACTACCTTATGGGCGGGGTAGAGGCCTGTCTTCCTACCTTAGGGGTAGAGGCCTGTCTTCCTACCTTAGGGGCGGGGTAGAGGCCTGTATTCCTACCTTAGGGGCGGGGTAGAGGCCTGTATTACTACCTTATGGGCGGGGTAGAGGCCTGTCTTCCTACCTTAGGGGTAGAGGCCTGTCTTCCTATCTTAGGGGTGGGGTAGGGGCCTGTCTTCCTATCTTAGGGGCGGGGTAGAGGCCTGTCTTCCTATCTTAGGGGTGGGGTAGGGGCCTGTCTTCCTACCTTAGGGGCGGGGTAGAGGCCTGTATTACTACCTTATGGGCGGGGTAGAGGCCTGTCTTCCTACCTTAGGGGTAGAGGCCTGTCTTCCTACCTTAGGGGCGGGGTAGAGGCCTGTATTCCTACCTTAGGGGCGGGGTAGAGGCCTGTATTACTACCTTATGGGCGGGGTAGAGGCCTGTCTTCCTACCTTAGGGGTAGAGGCCTGTCTTCCTATCTTAGGGGTGGGGTAGGGGCCTGTCTTCCTATCTTAGGGGCGGGGTAGAGGCCTGTCTTCCTATCTTAGGGGTGGGGTAGGGGCCTGTCTTCCTACCTTAGGTGCGGGGTAGAGGCCTGTATTACTACCTTAGGGGTGGGGTAGAGGCCTGTATTCCTACCTTAGGGGTGGGGTGGAGGCCTGTATTACTACCTTAGGGGTGGGGTAGAGGCCTGTGTTCCTACCTTAGGGGTGGGGTAGAGGCCTGTATTACTACCTTAGGGGTGGGGTGGAGGCCTGTGTTGGCTGCTCGGTACAGACTGGTGACTTCTCTGAAAAGAGACAGCAGGACATACAAGGTCCGCCTCCTTGCAGGTGCAGTACATCTCTACAACAAAACAACACACAAAGATGAGGACAAATTCACCAAACATCCATAAACTCTTAGGTTAGAAATAGTTTTAATAAAACTAATACACACACACACACACATTACATACAGTGGTATTGAGTTTAGTGGAGTTAAACTAATACCTGACAGGTATCCTCAATCTCCTGCACACTGTCCTCTAGTACTGCTTTGGCAACAGCCTCGCGGATATCCTGGTAGTCGTCTCCATAGACGAGATACTGGTCCATCTGGCCAACATCTTCATTCTGCATACAAGACGATGGAAGACCCTGATATCTAGAACATCGTCCTTCACAGTACTAGCTAGGAAATACACATCATTGTATCTAACCCGCTCAGGTCCTCTTTAGAAACATGTTTGTAAACAATAGAGAACAGGAAACAGGACCGATGGGTAATTTCAACAGTTTAAAACAAATGGAGTTGTATGAAACGTTTCATGAAACCCTGTGATGTACCTGCTGCTGCAACTCTTCAGGAAAAAGCCACCTGTACTTCTCTGTATCCTTCAGCATTCTCTGGACATACTCTACACCGTGCTGGCTGCTGACGTTGCGGATCAGGTAAACCCGGTACCAGTCGTTCTTACTCTCCTTACACAGGCTCCTAACAGCACACAGGAACTCCTCGACAACATCCTGAGGATTTTCACATTCCCCTGCACACAATGTGAGGAACCGAGGACAGATCTTGGATCAGTCAGTCAAAGTGATTGCAAGCATTCTTTATAAAACATTCCGTATAAAAAAACAACTATAATTCATTTACACCAACATGCACAATTTTTAAAGCAACAAGGATCAGAATTCATGACGCCATATTGACTGAGTGTTTTTACCAGACTGTATGCTATGGAGCAGGTGTGCAGCCATGTCCAGGCATAGACGGACCCTCGCGATCTGTTGCAGGTACTCTATTGTGACGGTCTCAGCCGACGCAGTGACAAAGTCCAGGAAGTGACGCAAGAACTCAGTCTCATTCTGCAGGTAGGCCTGCTGATCTGCAGGCTTCTGGCATTCATGTGGCTTTCTGTCGAACATGGAGTCCTGCAGAAAAACAGTTATAAACATCTATTCTATTTATTTAACCTTTATTTATCCATAAAGTCCCGTTGAGGTTAGAAGACCTCTTTTACAAATAGAATAGTGATAGCACTCCATTGATTTAGGGTGAAATCCTGTCAGATCCTACCTCAAGGCAGTTGATGTAGAGCGCATAAAGTTCATTTTTATCCTCTAGAATGTTGCTCTCTTCTATCAATGTCAAATACTGCTGCAGATATTCTTTGACGTCATCAAAGCTAAAAAAAAAAATTAAAAATTAAAAAAGAGTTAATTTTCAGTCAAATGTTTGATAACATCTGAAACCAACTGAATTGCGTTGCTGGTTACAGCAGCATTGCAGTGATACACTACATGACGAAAAGTATGTGGACACCAGCTCGTCAAACATCTCATTCCAAAATCATGGGCATTAATATGGAGTTGGTCCCCCCCCCCCCTTGCTGCTATAACAGCCTCCACTCTTCTGGGAAGGCTTTCCACTAGATGTTGGAACATTGCTGCGAAACTTGCTTCCATTCAGCCACAAGAGCATTAGTGAGATTGGGTACTAATGTTGGGCGATTAGGCCTGGCTTGCAGTTGGCATTCAAATTCATCCCAAAGGTGTTCGATGGGGTTGAGGTCAGGTCTCTGTGTAGGCCAATCAAGTTCTTCCACACCGATCTTGACAAACCATTTCTGTATGGACCTCGCTTTGTGCACGGGGGGCATTGTCATGCTGAAACAGGAAAGGGCCTTCCCCAAACTGTTGCCACAAAGTTGGAAGCACAGAATCGTCTATAATGTCATTGTATGCTGTAGCGTTACGATTTCCCTTCACTGGAACTAAGGGGCCGAGCCCGAACCATGAAAAACAGCCCCAGACCATTATTCCGCTTCCACCAAACTTTACAGTTGGCACTAAACATTGGGGCAGGTAGCATTCTCCTGGCATCCGCCAAACCCAGATTCGTCCGTCAGACTGCCAGATGGTGAAGCGTGAGTCATCACGCCAGAGAACACGTTTCCACTGCTCCA